>NW_026652215.1:6212208-6524149 GCF_028018845.1 Melospiza georgiana
TGCTGAGCAGCAGCTGGGTCAGCACGGCAGGTGAACCAAGGGCTCAGGCTCCACTTCTTCAGCTGGGGAGCAAAGGCTCCTTGGGATGGCACTGCGGCTTCTGCAGCAGCTTCAGTGTCAGAGTCGGTGTAGATCTGAGACAAGAAATGAGTTGATGTCAGGAAGGTGTGGCAGAGATTGCCCTGAAATGCAAGAGAGATTGCCATTTGAAATGCAAGCCCTTAGGAAGCTGCTGTCAGCCACATGCAGAGCTCTTCAACTGGATTGCTTTGGATGTCCACTTGTGAAACCAAATGGTCAAAACCAAAGGCTGGTTTTACTCGAGTTCATAGCCGGTTTCTTGTTCTAAAGGATGACTGCAGCAACGACCGCTCCACTTCTCCCAAAGACTCCTTTCCCCCTCCTAGGTCTGCAGATACGTTTGCAGCTCCACATTCTAATGTTCTACCTCCTGCCATGAAATTCCCTTTTTCTGCACCTTCCTCGGGATGAGCTTATCCTGCAGCATCTCTGGATGGGTCAGTTCCTGGGCCTCATGCCAGCCTCGGGGCTCTTGGTTGCCCATCATTTGCTGGAACTCTCTACAGGCTGCCAGGTAGGATGGCGACACTTCCACCTCAAGTCAAACAGAACAAAGCAGTCAGAGACTACAGCTTGTCCCCGTCAGCCAGGAGCCATCGACTGGGAAGAAAGTAAAGGACAGGAGCAGATTCGCAAGGGATACAGACAGCTTGTAGCTCGTATTCCAAATCTATGTGAGTGACCATGTTCACCTGCAAAAACACCTCAAGAAGCAAGGTCACCTGGAAGAAGCCAGCAGGAGTTCATTCGGGTGACTGCTGGCTAAATGGCCAAAGGAGTAATGCCACTGTCTAGAGCATCAGCTGAGATCCAGCAGAGCAGGAAGTGTCCCTGAGAGCAGCTCTGACAGAGGCCTCATCAGGATGGCACTCAGAGGCATCACCCACCCCCTGCTGCTGCTCTGCACTGGAAAGGCAGGGCAGGCAGAAACCACCCCTTGGGTGACTGCAGTGCTGATTGCTATTTCACTCGCTTTTCAAGAGCCTTTTGCTCCTGAAGGAGGTGATTCATTTTCTCTTTGATGATTTTAATTTTTTCATCTAGCCTCTTCTTCCTTGTCTTTATCCTAGCCTCAGTTTCCTGCAGCTGTGCCTCCATCTGTTCGTCAATTTTCTGTAAACAACAACGGAAAGGACTCTCTTTCATGAGTGGAGTGGCTGCCATTCCTTCATTCACCTGTTTTTGTTGATTGCCCCTCTGCATAGGGAGATTCTTCTCCTCTTGAATGTCTTCATTCCTCCTCTTCACTGCCATGATGGCACTCTGAGCTTCAGGCAGCTCTGCTTGTGGCTCTGCCTTGATGTTCTGTGCACACAAAAGCAGAGCAAGTGACTGAGAGCTGCCATCAAGCTCAGCTTTTCCCTCTTTTAGCCTCAAAATCACATTTATTCAGCCCCTTTTTCTGCTTCCCTACCCAGCTCTGATTCCACTGTAACCTTCCTGTCCTGGTGCTGATCTCTGCAGATTCCAAGTCTCTGTGCTTCCAGTGCCTGTGGGATTCCTGGCCTCCTCAGTCCCAGGAGCTCTGGTTTATGCCCCTCTTCCTGCCCTTCCCTCTGTCCCCTGGCCAGTCAGGCTTACCTGGCCATTCTCCTGTGGCTCTTCCACCTGCTGCCTGAGCTGCTCTTCCTGCTCTCGGGCAGGGAACAGCTCTCCCTGAGTCTGGCATGGCAGCTCAGATGAGGCAGTGTGCTCCTGCTCTTTCTCTAGAAGCACCTGCACAGAAAGCAAGAGAAGATGGGTTTCAGCTTCCCATACGCCCTTTGTGGGCCAAGACTCACAGACTGCTGGGCTCACACGTTCCCAAAGCACTGTGCTGCTGCTCTCCTGGGTCGTTCTCTGCCCGAGGGGAGGCACAGATTCCACAGTGACCCTGGCCTTACAGTCAGGGCCATCTGGGACTGAAGCTCCAACAGCCTCTCAGGCAGCTGACAGGGAAGGGGTGGCATTTCTCAAGGGTCTGGTGAGAGCCTCCCTCTGCTTCTGCCATGTCCTGTTTGTCTTTCAGTAGTGACTGACACCCCGCTCTGTCCCACAGCTCCATCCTGGCTCTGCAGGGGCTTCCTGGGTGAGCTCACTCCTTGTGAGACACTTCTGGAGTTCACATTCTCTTCAGGCCTGCACCAGCATTCCTCCCTCCTGACATCCACACACTCGTTAGAAAACCGGGTCATTCAGGAGATAAGGATGCACTCAAAGATCTCTTATGGAAGTCAGAGAACCCCTATGGCCACCTCAGTATATGGAGGAGGACCAAGGTGTTTCTTCTCCCTCTTTTGTCAACTGAGAATTCTGAGCAACAGTAACAGAGTTTCTCATAAGGCCCCATTAATGAATGCACTTACACAGCCCTGGGGATGCCAGCGAAGGAAACCATGTGTCATGTAATGCAAACCATGTGTCATGTATGAGCAAAGTCACCAGACCCCAGCTACAGCATGGGATAGTTCTACTTCCTCAGGACATGCAAAAATTTAAAGGATAAAAAGAAGGCTTCAGGGCACAAGAGGCTGGAGGAGGAAAACATGAGGGGAAAAAACAACCATCTCTGGAGGGGGAAACATCTCTACCTACTCAGGATCAGTCAATGGAACTTGTCTCTACTCCTCTCCTGAAGGGATGCCTTTAGGTGAGCTTTGCATCTTCCACTGGTTTGGAGCTGAGCCAGGAAGATGCAATAGAAAGATAGATAGACAGATCTCACTTTTATAATCTCTCTTTACTGTGCTGTGGCATTTACATTCTTTGAATACAGAGAGATATAGTTCCTCTCTCTCTCCTAGGTTTTTTTTAAAGGAAGGTAGTGAGAAACTTAGAGAAGAAGAGAAAACAATTATCTCTATTGGCTGTTCTTTTTGTTTAGTACATGTAGAATGTGTTATAGTGATTGTTTACTGAAAGTGATTTGTTAAGTGGATTTTAGTGATAGTTGTTTAGCTTGATTAGCTAATTAGATAAAATCTGTGTTGCGACTGTCTGGAGACAGTCACGAGTTTTTCTTTAGTAGCTTTTTAGTATAGTATCTCTATAGTATAGTTTTAATATAGTACTAGTGTAATATACCATAGCTTAAGAAAGCATTTGTTTAACCTTCTAAATCATAGAGTCAAAGCACATTATTCGCCATGTGGGGGTCACCCTGAATCAATACTGTCCTTTCTGTCACTACACACATCAGCACTCAGTAGCAGTACCGCAGTCAGCAGCCATCCTGAACTTGCTCTCATGTTGCTTCAGTAACCCACACTCTTGGGGAATCTGGAGCATGTGGGTCCTTACAGAATGCAACCAGACCCAGAGCACTGCACTGGGAACTGCACTCTTTGTGCATTTGTGCTCGGGCAAGTTCTTCTCTTGGACTCGAGCACACTGATGGTGCTAAAGTGGCTGGAATCAGAAATGCAGCCCAGCCCCTCCCAGCTCCTCTAATCTCTGAGCACCAGCTGGAATGCAAGGGCATTGATTTCCTGCTCAATTCCCAAACACAACACACACTGATTCCCTAGACTGCCAAAAGAGACGGGAGCTGTTAACCTGAAAGTGATGTGTTTCTGCCAGTGCTGGAAAAGGGCAGAAAAACTGAGAAAAAGCTCCCTGGAGAAGGAGAAATTACACAAAGCTTCTCCTTCTAGCAAACAAACAAACAAATAAACAAACAAAATATGAAAGTGTTACCCACTCCAGTGTCTAAAGCACTTGGATGCAGTGAAGGGATGTTTGGCAGGGAAACAGCCCTTGTGCTGAGCATTGGCTCTATGGATCCAAGGCAGGGATCTATGGAAGTCTGCCTGAAGGTCCCTCATGAGCCCCCATTGTCCAGGCTAAAGCTCTCTCAGCCCCTCCTCCCTGGCCTTGTGCTGCACCCCTTGCCCAGCTCCCCTGTCCCTCTGTGCCCACGCTGCTGCCCCTCCATGACTTTCTGCTTCCCAGGGCCCACAGCTGCACACAGCACTCCAGCTGTGGCCGCAGCGCTGCCCAGCACAGGCCACGCTCCCTGCCCTGCTCCTGCTGCCCCACTGCTGCTGGCACAGCCACCGTGCCCTTGGCCTTCTTGGCCCCCTGGCCCCACGCTGCCTCATCTTCAGCTGCTCACGGCCGCCAGCCCTGCGTCCTTTGGGCCCACGCAGCTCCCCAGCCACAAAGGTGCCCACTGCACTTCAGATACAGCAGGCACCATTGCAAGATGGCCTTCCTGTTCTACAACGACATCTTCGAAGTAGATATCATAAAGTTTGATAGGAATAGAATTCTAAGGGACTCTGACTAAATTAAAATGGTCTAATTCAACTGTACAGGAAATTGCTCCTATGTAAATATTCCACCCTATCTGTCGTCAGCAAGCAAGGTTCTCTCTTCAAAACTAGGTTTGTAGTTCTTCAAAGCTCTGATATAGAAATTTAAAATATCCATTTCGCACTTTGTTATTTTTCTTCAGGCATGAAAATGGATTTTCTTTTGGCCTTCCTAGCTGGCTCTCTACACTCTACTGCTACTGGCCCAGCTCACATCATGTTCTACAATTCTTAAACACCAGGAACTTGAAATGTTCCTTTCTCACTCACCTCAGGATCTTCAGCACTGCTGAATACACGCTTCAGGTGACCTGTAGTGGGAAGGGAAAATGAACCAGATGCTGTCAGAAAACTGCCTGGGCTGCTGAATCCCACAGAACAAGTCAACTCAAACAGAGATGATTTCCCGTTTCACAACATCCCTCCAGCAGACACATTTCATTCACACATCCAGCAAGGGATCAGGACAATATTCTTGCTTGTGCCTACACTTCAGCCTGTTTTGCCAGTAAATGAATACAAATATGACCAAGAAAATGCAAATTGTTCTTTAACACTCAGTGCTCCTGTTCTACCAAAGACATAAAACAGCTTCTGAAATCCTCTCCTTGAGGTTCTTTTTTTTTTTTAATCAGTTGCATGCACCGGTTCTCATTAACTTGCTTGAAACAGTTGCTCAGAAAAGCTTCCCTAAAATCCCCCTGAGCTGTGGCAGACACTCACTGCTTTGGAGTTTGCATTTCCTTGCAAAGGGAATCACTATTTTAGCACTTTGAAAAAGGTCAAGTTAGACAGTCAAATCCTTTCATGATAAAATTTAAAAAGAAATAAGCTTTCTCTGAATTCTGGGAACAACTGCAGAGTTTTTAGAAGGCCTTCCAAGAAGCTCTGCCAGTCTACAATCTCAAAGGTGTCTTGCTTGTCCCAGCAAACTGAGGAAATGACAGACTCTGCTGCCACAGACTCTCCCGTGGAGGGAACGGAAGCCCTGCAGGTTCCCCTGCAAATGCTGCCCCTGTGGCTACAGACCCCCCCTTTTTAGCTGAATGTCATGACAGGAGCTATACCACACCAGTGGCATCCTAATGCTCTTTCTCTTTCAAAATCAGTAACTCAGCCACCAGCAGGAAGACATACAAAAGCCAGGTTAGGATACACCCTAACCTAAGTAGAATGGAAAACTCTACTTACGTGCAAAGTGTGTAACATAATACGCGGAAAAACAAACACCATAAGCAGCAAAAGCTGCTGTGGCCAGATGGTGGATCATATTCCCAGAGCTGTGCCAGTCTTCTCCAACACTAGAAAAACAAATGGCCTCTCAGAGTGCAACTACCCACTGACCAATGCTCCAGCCAGGAGGGTTCTCCTGATGTGAGCAAGGCTGCTCTGACACTCAGGCCTTCTGTGCACAAGGCAACCTTCTGATGTCACCACGACGATGTGGCAACCATGCCGTGACATCACAAAGCAAAGTATGACAAAGAAAAGCATCACAAAGCATGTTGGTCTGTGAATTTATGCAAAGCAATAATCAACCTTCCCTACAGCAAACACAAAAGAGCCCGGGAAGTTCTTCTCTGTCACAAAGCAGCACAAGTTCCCCTCATGGGTAAAACCCTGTTGTTGAGGGGATCCAAGAGGAACTCCAAGAGTGCCTCAAGCATCTACAGCCTGTACCCCAGCTGAGCATTCAGATGGGACCCAAGCAAAGGAAACCAGACCAAGATAATGGCCCACAGTATTGCACATGTGAGAAATGACTCTCACTTTTAACATTTTAAAGGTTTAGTAAACCTTAACAAAGGACTGAATAAGGAAAAATTGCAGCATTGGGAGTCTCTGTGACTAGCAGCCACGTGCTCATCTACAAAAAGGATGCTCTGCCTTTTATACCCTTAGCCCCTCCAAAAGTTTTGTCAGTCAACTCTTTCTCTGCTGTCCATTGGTGGAGATTACTTTCTTGCATCCTGACTGGAGGTCAGGTGTTGTTACACCCTGCCTGCTGGTCACAAGCCAGCCCTCCCCAAATGCCCTGACTACCAAGGCTATTACAAGGGGGACGGGAAAGAGGACTATGGGAGGATATATTACAATACCATCACTACACATTTGAACATCCACATAACATCTGCTTATTAATTGTCAGAGCCAACCATTGCATTACTCGTCCAGAACACACAGAACCGGGAGAGAGGCCACTGTTGGCATCACAGCTGAAATGTTTCCTAACAAATCTCCCCATATATTTGCTCCTTTATTGGACATGCCCAGGGCTCCGGTGCGTGTACATCTCTGCCTTTCTTCCCCTTTGGCAGCAGTTGAAATGGCAGCATCTGCCCGCCAGCAGCAGCTGCTCCCAGCTGGGAACGCCACTGGCGGCGCTGATTTCCAGAGGCTTCTGTGTGCCAGGGGAAGCCAAGGCAGGAGCGGGTTGAACGGTGCTGGCGCTGCTGCTGCTCTGTGCCAGAGAGCCCCGGCTGGGCAGGGCACGGTGCCCACTGCACTGCGGGCTCCTTCTCCTGCCACAGCCGGGCACACCTGGCAACAAGGCATGACAACCTGTGGGCAAGCCAAGGGGTTTCTGGGGCTGCACTGCTCTGCACACACCCAGCACACCTGCAGCACAGAATTTTACCCCTCAAACAGGTAAACCAAAGGGAAACAGCTGGAAAAGATTTCATTTCAACCATTCTTTATGCTTCAATAGAAATTACCAAAATGAAAGTCACCGAGCAGGGCCCAATCCACACTGCCAGCTCAGTGTGAGAAAAGAGGCATTACTTTATTTCAGTGCTGGGTGCGTGAGGAATCACTTCCCTGAAACATGCACACCCACGTGTTAGTATCCACGGAACTAAGACATTACTTTCATTACTTTTATTTATTCCTTTGCTCAAACTCACAGGCTAAACATTCTCACAAAGTGTTTGACATGTTTAAATCACTTCCCCAAAATTACTGACATTTAGAGTAGGGGTCTCTTGAGGGTCTCTGGTGGTCATGGGGTGAACATCCTGTTCCTCAATTTCTCCTTCTATGGTTAAGAGCCTTCTGCTTGAATGCATTGCAGCTACCTCCTCAGCAGGCCCACTGTCTTTATTCTCAAGGCTAAGACATCCACTTGCACACATTAACCACTGCTGTGAGGGAAGGTACTACTAAGCACTGCCTGTTAAAGCTTAACAAATTCACAATTTGTTGCAGGTCAACACTTCCCCAACATCTCTCGTTCCTTCTCTGGGAATCAAACACAAGCATTTTGTGATCCCCGAGCCCAAGGCTGCCTCCAGCCCTCCTGTCACCCAGCAGCCCTTCTCTCCTCACAAACAGCAGGCCCAGAAGTGCCTTCCCTCACTGGCTCAGTCACCAGCTGTGTCAAGAGTTCTCTGTCACACACTACAGGACCATCCTGGACTGTTTGCTCTCCGCTGCACTCTGTTGCCAGCAGACATCCCCACCCTGTTCCATGCCCCTTGCAGAACCCTGCACCTGCTGTCCATGGGCACCTGGAAGGGGAGGCACTCACGGCAGAGATGCACCAGCTGCCCTGGGCAGGAACCAAAACCCTCTGGCGGCACAGCTGCTGGCCTGGGTCTGGCACAGCTCTGCACGCCCCACTCCTCATGGACTTTGGGCTGGAAATGCAATTGCACTTTCTGCCTCATGGAGAAATACCAGGGCTGCACAAACAACGGCCAGCAGGCCACATCCCAAAGGCACTGCAGCATGGAGCTGAGAAGGAAGATCCTTCCCTAATTCCTAACCATACCAAAACCACCATAATGGGGACTTTTAATCTTCTGAATGTAGAGTTGATTCACAGGGTGACAAGGGAATCTTCCAATGGAGTTGAAGTTTGGTAGAGTTTTTATTCTGAGTCCTACTCAGACTGTTGATTTGAAAATTTATTTTAAAATAGTTTTTAAAAGGCTGTGCAGTCATATGGTTTTGTTCTAATACCAAAATGGCTAGATGAAATGTACTGGCATTTTAATTACATCCAAACTGATTAGTCTGTAAAAGCTTTCCTGCAGAATAGCCACTAAACAATAAATGAAAATCTGTGGACTGTTGACTTTGCAAATTTCTACTAAACTTAGCAGACAATGAGGCATTTTTAGGTAGATCATAGAGCAAATTAATTCCTATGGATAACTTGATTTGGATAAACCTGTTGATTTCAAATTAAAACTGCCAGCACATACTAAGTGGAAATCTGAATACTCACTTCCATGAGCTCTGAATTATTAGATAGTCATTGTCTGCCATATTAACAAAAATTAACATTCTGGCTATATTTTTACTTACAGTCAGCTCTTCAACACTCTGTAACACCAGAATGAGAGTTTGTAGCAATGTGAATCATGGGTTGGTGGAGCATTGCAGAAGACTCCTATGTCAGCACTAAATGTTCACATTTACCATGGCATCACTTCTTGCCTTTAATTCCAAGCTACAGCTCAGTTCCTGCAGTATAGATTCACACTTGTAGTCTGTATTTGCAGCTGGTTCTTGCTTTCCTGTCCAGAAAAAAAATAATGCTTGGATCTCAAATCAAAATAAAATGAGGAGAGAGTCAGGTTCTGGATAGGTATAGCAAAAACTAAGAGATTTATTTGCAAATATGTTGAAGAGTTGTTTGTACATGCTGCAAAACCAGCAGATTAAAGACTTGCACTCTAACTTGCAAGCTGAGGTTTGCCTGTTCTTTCTGGACTGATTTTTTGAGGCCAGACACTGAACCTAATCAGTAAGAAAATCCAAACCACAGGAGTAGTTTGGAGAATATTGTAAATTATTCTGTCATTATGCTTTTTGCCTAAAAGTTCTGGCCATCATCCAATTGGAGTAATTAGAGGAGATCGAAGCCATCATACTGTGCCTGTGCACACAATTCCTTCCCAGGAGTAATCCATGAAGCAATGCTGACAAATCCACACCAGCAGCTGTTGCCACACACCATGAAGCAGAGAATATGTATTTCTGCTACACTTGGACAGCTGAAGATGCCTCTGTTGAGCTATTTTTAGTGACTGCCCACCACAGATGAGACCTTGTGGTCAGTCTCCAACAAGTCAGGGCAGTTAATATTCTGCCTAAATGAAGTGAGTCTAGCAATACATAAACCATGGAGCCTGAGGAAAGCCAGCAGCTGTGGGAAATTTAATTTGTTTCCGTATCTTTCTTTTTACTCTTTAATTACAATCAATTATTTAAAGAATGGAAACTTCTGGCATGCCATTGGCTGGAAGGTTGGTCAGTCTTCCATTCATGACTTCTCTGAAAGCATCACCCCATTGTTTTTATCAGTAGCTCTTCCATCATCATGGCTCACACAGCATTTCCTGCAGCTCTTGCTGGAGTCAGGGAAAGGCACCAGGAGAAGGGGGAGAAAGCTGTGTGCAGAGACTGTGTCAGCTGAAGAGACATTTGTTTCCTCTGATTTGGCTGAATGGCTGCAGGAACCTTGCTGGCACTGCTGGCGGGGTGGCCTTTGGCAGGGCTGGGCAGAGTTTGGGGCCCAGGATCCCTCCTCTCGGTGGGACACCAGGGTGAGCAGCCCCTGTCCCAGGCAGGAGCAGAGGTTCTGTGGCTCTGCCCTGGGCACAGGGACCTGCCACTGCCACGAGCTCCTGCCGCGGCTCCTCTGGGGCAGCTCCTGCTCTGCAGTGATGATGGGCACAGCTGGGGGTGGCTGCAATGGAGGGGGGCTTCCAGTGGGCTCTGCTGGTCTGCCACACTGGAGCCAGCAGAGCTTCTGGAAGGAGTCTCCTCTTGTGAGCTGCTGGAGCTGGCACTGGCCACAGAGCCGCTGTGTTCATCCCTGACAGGCCCAGAGCACAGCAGCCTCTGGGCCTCCTTGCTGCACGATGGCAGTGAGCAGGCCATGGACCAGAGGTTCAGTATGTGTGACTCAGTTTCCTGATAAACTGTGCTAAGAAAACCCTGCATCCCTCCTGCCAGATCTAAGACACTCCAAGAAATCTGTTGGCACTTTGGGAGCTCAGAATTGTTTGCATTTTGAACAATTTTCCTATGAGCTCTTTTGATGGTTTTTGTAATTTTGTGTTGATTCAGTTGATCCTTCAGAGAAGCTTTCCTAATAATATAAAACATGGTGAACTGTGGAGACGCTGGGGGAGGCATTCCCTGGTCTAGGGAGACACAAGAATCTTCCCCCAAAAAGCTGTTAGACCCCATTGGCTCCTTCCCCTGTTCCTGTGTCTGTTCCTGCATTCCTGAGCCACACCTTCCCTATTCCCTGATTGGCCTCCTTATCTTTGTACTGCCCCGAGATCAGGGTCAGCCCCCAGGCCCCTGTGGAAACAAAGTGAGACCCTCTGTGTGTGGCTGCTGGGACCTGAACATCTCCCTGCACAGCTGAATAAAACATCTGTGGAGATTATGCAAAGGTCCTTTTTGCTTCTTTACCCTGGACTATGCTAGCAGCAATTCAGACTGCTCCAGAGGAGAAGTTGCCGTACTGGCACCAAGGTTTTGGCAACTTGACCATAGGCACAGAGGGCATGCAGGATGCTGCTCTATGAACTCCTTAACCAGCCATCTCTGCTGCTGGCATATTCCCTCCAGCTTCTGGTGCAGCCAGGGCCACCTTTGGTCCAGCAGATGACATTGTTATTTGAAAAATTCAGCCCACTCCTTGGGCAGGAGCCCATCCACAGGCTCTGGTCCTGCAGCCCCTGCTCAGCTGGGGACAGTGTTCCCTGTGGGGAAGATGGAGCAGCCATCACAGGGTCTTGGAGGCTGCTTTCAGCAAGGTGGCCAGGCTCTCTCCCTGCTGGGCTCTAGCAATTGTTTGGGGGAGCTGGTGGCAAATTGTATGTAGTCCTGTTCATCCTACTCAGAAAACATGACAGCTTCTATCATTCTTCTGCAGAGTTGGCACGCTGGATTTCTCTTTGCCCACTGCAGGATGCAGCCCAGGCAGAACTGGTGGTGACAGGGCAGAGAAAAATTCACATCCTTCTTAGTGCCCTGGCAGATGGGGCAGCTCCATTCTGTCCCCATGGCCATGTCTGTCTGTCCCAGCAGCAGGGAAGAGCTGAGGACCACGAGCTGCTCTCATTGGCAATCCTGCTTGGCCAGAGCCCAAGCTCGAGGCAGAGTGGTCCAGGCTCTGTCAGTGCCCAAACATAAGCAGAAAGGGATGTTGTATCACAATCCATTCCTTGGTGAAGGAGGTCCATAGCAGCCTCAAGAGGCACCTCAGACACTCAACAGTCAAGGCAGTAACATATGGACAGGACACAGATGGCAGTTCATGACTGGGAGAGCATTCGTAGGCATATCCAAGGACAAATTTCCCAGGAACTCTCCACAGCTCTGGGATCTGCCCATCAGCTCTGTCAGAAGCTTCAGCAGAACCACCAAATTCCTAAAAAGCAGCTCCCAGACACTTTTCCTACCACCCTGCCTGAGTAGCCGGGTTGCTTGTTGCAAAACACTCTTTTTATCCTCTTCCCCAATGCCCTGTGGACACTTGCGGCCAAAATAAAAAGCTCCTGGCCCTTTGTGTGATGTGATAATACAGTTTTTATATTTCCATGCTGGGATGAAAGAAAGCTGTGCTGTGGGTCAGGAGAGGCCAGGACCCACTTGTCCTTCCTGCAGGCTGAGGTGGTCCCAGCAGACATCCTGCTGCTTTTTGGGGAATGTGTGAGAGGGAGTGGAGGGGGTGACAGAGAGGCCGAGATCATAGATTGGAAACTCAGCTCCAGAGTGGCAGTGCAGACTCTCCCTGCTGAATGCCTGCTGGGGCTGGCAAAGAAGGAAAATGCCCCAATAACAGCCTGGTGGCACTGTGTCTCAGGGACAGGTACAGGGAGGTGACAACAAACAGCAGCATGGCCCGGTCTCACAGTTTCTAGGAAGCAGTGACAGAGGGGCCTCATGTGCCAGAGATTTCAGAAAGGCTGTCTTCTCAAATGGCCACTCTAAAACCCCTCTCTTTGCCTCTTGGGTTTGTGAATGCTTTTGACAGCCACAGCATCCTGGGGCAACGCATTCCATGATTTCATTAAGCACTCCTTGAAAAGCACCTCCCATTGTTCAACTGAGCTGCCAGCCTGGTCATTTCAGAGGGTGCTGCCTTGGTGGAGAGAAAAATCAATCTTCTGCCTTTCCGGGAGCTGAAGGAGAAGGGACTCTTCACCATCCAACACCTGGCTGGGTCCCATTCACAGGTCCTGCTTTGCAGACTTGGTGAGGTTTGCTTGGCAGTTACCAGCGAGGTGAGAACATTGTTCTGAATTGTCCCCCATACTTCATACACAGTGTGTAGAGTAGGTATGTGCTTGCTCATCTCCATGTGTGCTCAGGGTGTGCCTTCATTTCTGTTTTAGACCTGATATTTCTAATGTCTGTCAGCTCTCATGTTACATCTGAAGAAAATTGCACAAGATCATCAAGAATTCTGCTGTCAGGAACAAGACAAGAGCCTTGCGACACTCACCTGCAGCTGTCCTGGATTGCTGCAGCCCTTTGTGCAAAGCTGCTGCTGACAGAGTGTTTGGAGTTGGTTTGGGCCTGTATGAAAGATCTGTGGAGCAGCGTGCAGGGCTCTCCTGGCAGGAAACTGTTTGTCCAAGCCCAGGGACACGGTGCCGGCAGGAGCGGAGCGGCCCCGCTCCCAGCCTGAGAGTCTGTGAGCTGAGCCACGCCGGGGAGAAAAGGCAGCGAGGGGCTCCAGCCCAGCTGCTTCACTGCCCTGCCCGCTCCATGGAGCTCTGCCACGGGAGAAAGCCGATGCCAGACGAGCCCCCGAGCTTCCATCAGCTGCTGGAACTGCTCCGTGACAGCACCTGTTCTTCCGAGAGAGACCCCGGCGCCTTCTTGTAACGCGTGTCATGGGGGGATTCTGTTTGTTAATAAACTGTTGGGGGTTTTCCACTTTCATCTCTTAGTAATAATTTCCTATTGCTGGTAAGGGGTTGTTGCAACCCTTTAGAGGAGACGACTTATTGCACGATATCCTGTTTGAAGTTGTCTGAAACTGTGTGAGACAGATGGCTTCACACAGGAGCATCCCCAAGGCTGCTGAGGGGAAGGCACAGAGGAAGACAAACCCAGTATTTCTGAGGGAAACTCCTTGACACCAAACCAACCTGAGCTGTCAAACAGCAGACCTGATGTTTCGAGACAGGGGCCACAGGGGAAACCTTTCAGTGTGTTTGGTCTAGGCTGGGTTATGGTCGAGGCAAAGGCGTGTCAGTGTGTTGGATAATACTCTTTTCTTGACCTAGAGATGGGGACACTGAGAGGTGTTTTAAAAACTTTTATTCCATTTTCAGTCTCATGAGAAGGGTGAGACAATACAGATGTTATAATTCATGCCATCACAATCAGAGGCCAACTACTTCCTAATTATAATACATTATAAGCGTTTCTTGGTCTATCAGCCTTTTTGCCATGCCATGTTGTAGATGCCTTAAAGCCAATTATTAAAACTGCCCCTCATGGGTCCCACTACAATGCATCTTTCATAGCTCTGTTTTTCCAAAGTCTTATTTGCAAGGCCATCTTTAGAAACTTTTATCTAGCTCCATTTCTCTCTCAACAATATCTGTCCTATTCCATGGAAATTTTTAAGTTACCATTTCTTGTCTCAAGATTTAAATACATATTCATACTTTGTGGGCTTTCTATCAGGCTCTAAAAACTTTATACAAATCCATTTACCACATCAGTGCACTTGGCTCCTTCTCTCCTCATTGTGCCTGGCAAGCACAGGAGCCCAGAGCTCCTGCAGAACCCATCACAGCACTCAGTGGAAGCAAACTTGTGTCCAGTCCTCACCTGGAGCTGTGGTGCCCAGCATTCCACCACATTGGAATGAGGAACTGTTCCTGCTCTTTCAGAAGGAGCTAAGGAGGTTTGGCCTTCAGATCAATTGTCTGCAGGCTCCTGCAGTGCCTGGTGCTGCTCCCTTGCCAGCGGCACCCCAGGGCAGGGGGGCACATCTGGGCTGCTGTGTCTGCCTCTGGGGCTCCCTGTTCTGGGCAGTGAGGAGGAGCTGCAGAGGCTCTGCAGGACTGACAGGATGGGCTTTGGGGCTGGCAGGAGAAGCTGAGGGACCTGGGCTGCTGGAGCTTCTGAAGAGGAGGCCCAGGGCTCATCCTGCAACTGCTCCAAGGGTGGTTTCAGAGAATCACAGAATCAGCAAGGGTGGAACAGGCCATGGAGATCATCAAGTCCAACCTGTGCCCTGACACCACCTTGTCTCCCCTGAGCCTCCTCTCCTCCAGGATAAGCAACCCCAGCTCTCTCAGCCACTCCCCACAGCTCTTGTGCTCCCGACTCCTCCTCAGCCTTGTTGCCCTTCTCTGGACACGCTCCAGCCCCTCCATGTCCTTCCTAAATTGGGGGCACCAGAACTACAAACAGCACTTGAGGCGCTGCCCAAGCAGTGCCCAGCACAGGGGAAGAATCCCTGCCCTGCTCCTGCTGGCCACACAATTCCTGATGCAGGCCAGGAGCCATTGGCCTTCTTGGCCACCTGGGCACACTGCTGGCTCATGTCCAGCCTGCTGTCCATCAGTCCCTGCAGGTGCCTTTCTGCCTGGCTGCTCTCCAGCCCCTCTGGCACCTTGTTGAGGGAGGGAGGCAGGGATGGAACGGGTCCAGATCCAGTCCTTCCTGAAAAGTGGTTTTTGCTGGCACTGCCAGTTCCCAGATTTTGATATTTCCCTATTCTGGCACAGCCCAAGTGCAGCAACTTGCTGGCAAAGAAAGTCAAAACCAAGCAAAGACCTGGTACCTACAGCAACCCGATCTCATGTTTGGTGACAATGCCAGTACCCAGATCGGGAATGTTTCAGATGCCTGCACAGCCTAATTCCAGCAGTTTGCTGGCACAGGAAATTAGAATCTGGCAATTTCTCAGTGCCAGCAAAACCTGGCTGAAAAAAATGCAGCAATTTTCTGGAAAGAAAGCCAGAACCCAGCAGCTTCCCGGCACTGCCACCAGCACCGCCCAGGTCTGGTGTATGCTGGGCAAGTGCCCAGATCTGGAAATTTCCCAGTGCTGGCACAGCCCAAGTCCAGCAATTTGCTGGCACAGAAAGCCAAAATCTGGCAATTTCCTGATGCCAATACAGGTGCCCAGACCTGGTGTTTGCTGCCACTGCCAGTGCCCAGATCTGGAAATTTCCCTATTCTGACACAGCCCAAGTGCAGCAATTTGCTGGTACAGAAATCCAAAACCTGTGGCAGCTTCCTGCTACTAGGTCTGGCACTGCCCCCACATCTTGTGTTTCATGTAACCAGAACCCAGATTTGGAAATTTCTCAGTGCCAGCAGAGCCCAAATCTGGCAGATTTCTGTCGTTGGCAATGACACCACCCAGATCTGGTGTTGGCTGGCAGTGCCAGCGCCCAGATCTGAAAACTTCCTGGTGCCGGCACAGCCCAAGTCCAGTGATTTGCTGGCACAGAAAGCCAAAATTTGGAAATCTGCAGGTTCTGGCACCAGCATCATCCAGCTCTGGTGTTTGCTGGGACCGCCAGTGCCCAGATTTGGAAATTTCCCGATGCCTTCACAGCCCAGGTCTAGCAATTTGGTTTTAGGTAGCTTAGGAAGCGAAGCTCCTTGGACTGTGGCTTTCCTTTTTCTTGGAACTGTTTAAACCTGCTCTGGACTGAAAGCCCAGACAAACACCGGCAGCAGCTCACACCTGTGGCCCACCAAGCTCTGGGACGCTGCATTCCAGCACCAGAGGGACTTAGAAGAGACCAAGTGAGCAAACTACAACCCACAAAAAGGACTTCCTGAATTTGCCATCTCTTCACCACTGTCAGAGGTTTGATTTAATATTATTCATTTTTCATGTTTGTGAATACTTTACTTGTTAAATAAACTGGGGTTTTTTTCACTTTTCTCCAAGGAAGTCTTTTCCTGAACTAGTAGGGGGAGGGGCCATTTGAACTTGCTTTCTAGACGGACCCCTTTTGGAGATTTCCTCCCAAAATTTGCCTTAAGCCAGCACAAACAGTCACAATGAAAATTTCACCAGTGGCATAATTTCCCGGTGGCAAATCTTGTGACAGAAGCTTGACCTTGTTCTCCATGAGAGATTCTTGGGAAGAGCAGACAGGTGTAGATTCCTGGAAAACTGAAACAGCTTTCCAGAAGTGAAATGAAAATAAAAGAAACAATCCAAGATCTTTTCCTCTATTTATTTCTATGTTCCCCTTTTCTATGTTGCATCCCCGTAATTCCAGATGCACAGCACCTCTAAGATCGGTGACTTAGTGATCTTTAGGCACTAAAATACCATGAGCCACACAGAATTTTCCTTCCCCTGTTTTTACAGGAAAGCAACACTGGAGATGTAAGTGCAGTGCAGTGCTGGGCTCAGGTAGGAATCCTACCCCAAGGGAAGGTGTCCCGACAGTGTTTGCCCCTCAGCAAGGACAATGCACAGCAGCGAGCGAGGGGATCGCTGTGCCAGCGTGCAGGAGTCAGGGCTCTGCATCTGGGCTCAGCATTGCAAAGTTCCCGTGTTTGGGCAGACGGAGGGGCTGTCCCCGGGGCACGCGGGGCTCGAACGTGGGGCTCGTGGGGCGAGCGGGGAACGGACACGGGGACGAACGGCCCCGGTGCCTCAGTTGCAGCGGCGGCAGCGGCGGCAGCAGTAGCGGCGGCAGCAGTAGCGGCGGCAGAAAAAAAGAGATATTTTGAATACTCTCTTTCTTTCTCTTCTCGCTTTCTTTCTCTCTCTCTCCTTTTCCCGCTGTCGGGCACCCTTCTCTCAGGGTCCCTTGCCCGGCGTCCCTCTCCTCTCCCCGCCTCCCTCCCCCCTGCAGGGCCGGGCCATGCCCCCGGCCCGCCCCCGGCCCCGGGCGGGGCTGCCCCGTGCCCGGCCCCGGCCGTCCCGCCGCGGTCTCGCCTCCGCCCGGCTCTGGCCGTGCTGGCGGTGGCGCTGCTGGGCGGGCATTAGTGCCTGGGGCGGGGGCGGCATCGCCGCCTTTTGCCTCCGCCTGGCCCGAGCCCGGCCCCGGACCCGACGCAGGGTCTGGTCCCGACCCCGGCCCCGGTCCCGGCCGCGGCTCCTCCCGGGGCCCGCGGAGCACACACGCGGCGCGGCCGCTGCCGCCGCCTCCGCTGCGGCTTCCCCGGCCCGAGCTCCACCGCTCGGCAGCGCGGCCGCCGGCCCCGAGCCTCCCGTGCCGCGTTCCCGGGAGCGAACGCCTGGGCATGGCCGGCCCGGGGCGGGTGAGCGGCGCTCGGGGGCCGTTGCTGGCCCCGGGCCGAGCGCTGACCGCCGCGTCCCGCCCGCAGGGACGGCGCAGGAGGGCCTGCTGGAGCGGTACCGGCTGGGATCGCTGCTGGGGCGCGGCGGCTTCGGCAGAGTCTTCGCGGCCACGAGGATCTCGGACGGCGCCCCGGTGAGCGGCGGGGCCGGCGGCGGGCGCAGGAGGAGGGGATGGAGGAGGAGGAGGGCGGAGGGCGGAGGATGGGGCTCGCAGTGCGGGCGGCGAGCTCACCCCGCTGCTGCCCTTGGCTTGCAGGTGGCCATCAAAAGGGTGCCACGGAACCGCGTCCGGCACTGGGGCGAGCTGGTGAGTGAGCGGGGCCAGCAGCCGGGGCTGCCGGCCGGGGATGAGCCGGGGCCCGGCACGGTGGGAGCCGCCAGGACGCCCCGAAGGAGAGCGGGCGTGGGGCCAGTGCAGGGCTCAGAGCATCCCGGCCTGGCTGAGGGCTTCCCCAGGCCTGGCATGGCATCGGCCCCACTGACGGCATCGTGCTCCTCCCGCAGCCCGACGGCACCAGCGCACCCCTGGAGGTCGTGCTGCTGGCCAAGGTGTCCACTGGCTTCCCCGGTGTGGTCCAGCTGCTGGAGTGGCTCGAGCTCCCCAACTGCATCGTGATGGTGCTGGAGCGGCCAGAGCAGTGTCAGGACCTGCAGCACTTCATTGGGGCACGGCAGTTCCTGCCCGAGGAGGAGGCGCGGGAGCTGTTCCGCCAGGTGCTGGAGGCCGTGCGGCACTGCACCAGCTGCGGGGTCCTGCACAGGGACATCAAGCCAGAGAACATCCTGGTTGACCTGGACACCGGGCAGGCCAAACTGATTGACTTCGGCTGTGGCACCTACCTGCAGGACACAGTCTACACTCACTTTGCAGGTGAGCCTACACAGGGCTGTGCTCCCGCTGCTAACATCTCATGGCCCAACATCTCTCAGCCCAAGCTGGCTGTGGCAGTGGGGATTCTCCCTTTTGCTGCCAGTCAGGGCACTGAATCTTCAGCTGAGTTGCTTTAGAGCGGGGCTGGGTGGGCAGCCATCTTCCAGCCCTGCTGGCAGCCTTTGCCAGCCACTCTGCCCAGGACTGGGGCTGTGCTGGGGCAGCCAGCCTGACCAAAACCCCCGACCTGCTACCCCGGGGTAGCAGAGAGGGAGGGCGGAACCTGTGCCCCAGCCACTTTGGTGTGCAGACGAGAGGAAGGGCTTGGGCTGCTCCACTCGCCCTGTTTGCCTTGGCTTCATAATATTTTTGGGGCAATGCAGGCAGGGAGGATATGGGCATGTTTTTTCCCCAGCATGGAGTGGGTTTTTCCTTTGCATGTCATGGTCGGGCCTAGCCAGGGCTGCCCTCTTCCAGCACCAGAGGCTTCTTTTCCAACTCTAACTTCGTGCACAAGTCCCAGGTGCTGGCGAGAGGGCAGTGGTCACCCTGTGTGCCCCTGATGCAGCCCCCGCACACCCAGGGATGATGGGGCCAGGCTCTGGGAGCAGCAGCATCCCCCTGATGAACTCCATCTGTATTCCATAGGAACACTGTCCTACAGCCCCCCGGAATGGAACGACTTTGGCTGGTACCATGGCGAGGCAGCAACGGTCTGGTCCCTGGGCATCCTGCTGCACCAGATGGTCTGCGGGGAGCACCCTTTCAGGAGGGGCCAGAACCTCAGCTGGGGCCAGCTCCCGCTGCCACAACGGCTCTCTCAAGGTGGATCCTCTTCTCTGGGCACGGGGGGAATCCCAGTGCTGGGAGCCAGCAGCGGGGTTGTGGGCATCCCACTCTGGCAGCTGCTGAGGGGGTGGCACATGTCCTGCTCTCCTCCAAAACAGGGAATTGATGGCAAAGTTTAGGCCCAGCTCTGAGCACATCCAGCATGGCCTGGGCACGGGAATAGTGGGGTAAAGCAGACAGGAGCCTTCTCTGGCTGACCGTCACTTTCTGCTTTCTCTCCCCAGAGTGCAAAGATCTGATCAGGTGGTGTTTATCTGTGAACTCCTTGGACAGACCCGCACTGGAAGACCTCTTCTGTGATCCTTGGATGTGGGATATTCCTCTGCCATAGAAGAAAGGAGAGAGCCACAGGCACACTTTGATCCAGAGCCCTGGTAAGTTCCAGCTCCACACATGCTTTGGCAATGAGAAGCAAAGGAACCCAGAGCTTTTTGTGCTGCCTGTGTCACTGCACCGGGGTCATGGGATGGGAACACACAGCCCTTGTGCTGGAGCTGAGCTGCTCTGCCCAGCACTGGTGGCCGCCATCCCAGCTGGTTTTGCTTGTCCTGGTTCCCTGACAGCTTGGGCCCTGGGCAGAGCCCTGAGAGCCTGGTCTGCCCCCAGGGAAGGAGAAGGAGCCCCTGGAGAAGCTGTACCGGGTGGGGATGCTGCTGCTGCTGCTGCTGCTGCTGCTGCTGCTGCTGCTGCCTCTGCTGCTGTTGGAGACAGTGAGGGTGACACCAAGGATGAAAAGCTCTTCCTCAGCCTGGCCACGGGAGGCTGAAGGTGATGGACTTTGATTCTGGCACCTTCTACAAAGCCAAACTCCACAGGGAATTTGCAGGTGAGTCCCCACCTGGGGAAATTCTGCCAGATGTGGGCATGACCCAGCGTGGCGGGGAACCAAAGGCTCTCCCTTTGCTGGGGCAGATGCAACTCATTCTTCAGTGGCTGCCAAGCTGCTTTTGGCAGGGCTGGGAGGATGGGCTGGGGTGGGTACGAAATGGGAGTGGGCTCCTGGCCCTGCCAACAGCCCCCAGCACCCACCGTGCCCCGGGCTGGGGCTGGGGCAGCCAGCCCGACACAAACCAACCCCATGGTGGGAGCAGAGGTGGGGCTCCAGAACCTGTGCACAGCTGCTTTGCTGTGCTGGCAAGGAAGGGCTTGGGCTGCTCCACTGCCCTTGTTTGCTTTGGGATCACCGTGATTTTGGGGGGCAGTGCAGGGGGGAAGAGAGAAAGTGTGGGTTTCTCACAGCCATGGCTGGGTTTTTCCCTACCATGTAGGGGTTGGGCCTTCCTCAAGGCCCTGACAGAGATAAGAGTTTTTACTGTTTTTCTTGTTTTCCCTTTTTGTCTCTAAACTCTTTTCAATAATGTGTTGTTTGTTATTCCAGAGGAAGCATTCGAGGTGGTCCAGTGTGGATGGGGTAGTGCTTGGGAGCAGCTGTGGCGTGGATGGGCCGTGCCCTTGGAGAAGGCTGAGGCCATGGTTTGGGAGCAGCTTTTCTTGCAGCCGTGGGTGGTGTGAGGTGGGTTCCTGTGTGCTTGGCAGGGTGGGATCAGAGCTTTTGGGAGCTGGCAGCGAGCACAGGAGCATCCTGCTCTGGGCAGCTGCTGAGGGCTGGGTGTGCCGTGGCTGGCTGCAGGCTGGGCACGTGTCCTGCCCTCCTGCTCTGTGCCAAAGGCAGCAGGGATGGGCAGCTCTGGGCACAGCTCTGGGCACAGCCAGCATGTCCTGGGCACCGCAGGCCTTGGCACAAGGGCACAGGAGCCCTCAGCTGACGGGCAGTTTCTGCTTTCTCTCCTTGCAGCCGGGCTCTGCGAGTGCTGAGGCTGCTCTGGGCTCTGCCAGGGCTCTGCTGGGCTCAGCCCTGGGCCCAGCTGGGCTGGCTCTGACCTCACATTGCTCTGACAGCTCTGCATCAGACAAGCCCCTTGCGAGCACAGCGCCTGAGCTTTCTGCTTTGGCCGGTGAGTGAGACTCTGCTGCAGGTCCAGAGATTGCAGCTGGGGACACACATCCAATTGGCAAGGACCCAAACTCTCCACAGTCCAGCTGAGCACCTGGATCTGCACAGGGTGTTTTGTCTGTTCCATTCTTCCTTCTTGACTGGCTGGAATTGTGCAATTGCACTTTGTTCCTCCTCTAGCAGTGGCACGAGTGGGCCAAAGCTGGCGAGTGGGCCGTGTTCCTGAGGCAGTGCAGTCTGGAGCTGTTGGATGGAGAATTGCCCTTCTGCACTTCCAAACCAGAGCAAAAAGCCGTAAGTGGGACTTTGTATCTCTAAGAAATCCCTGACAGTTTCAAAGGGAATGTGCAGCTCATTAGCAGGGTGAGAAGGAAGGTCATCTTCTAAAGGATTTGGGCTTTGACAGAGTTTCCATTCCCAGTCCTGCTTGGAGCTGGAAGGGGACAAAGCAATTTCCTCTTGCTTTGAGCACAATTTCAAATACCAATGTTGGAAACAAAGCCCAAAATCTTTTAAAAGGCTGCTGAGATCAGTAAGATGGATCCATGCCATCAGCACATTTACAATGTAAATGACTGAGTTCTCTTTTTAAAAAGATCATTTACCTTTTAATGCAAATAATGTAACTTTGCATTTATGTTTTGGTTTTTTCACTGACATGTTACGTTTTTTCACTAACACTTGGATTTTATTCTTATCTTTTACAATTTACCTAGTTTTTTTTTTCTTTTTCTTTTTTTTCCCTTTCAGTAGAAAACATGTCCTACAGAAGAAATGTCCTTTGCTCCTGGTTCCCGTGTGGAGCAGCTCCCTTCCTGCTGGCTGAGCTGCTCAGGCACAGCCTGGCAGGTCCTGGTCCTGCAGGGCTGAGGCTTTTCCCCGTTGCTGGGCACAGACTGATGGAGCAGCACTGCTGAACTCGGGCACACAGAGGGACCAGCAGCAGCTGCCTTTGGCCACCTGAGGCTCCAAGGCCCAAACTCTGAGCAGCCAGGGCTGGAAGAGACTGGCAGGATCTGATCCCTGACTCTGGGCCAGGGCTGCACAAATGACCCTACAGCAGCAGCAGCAGCAGCAGCAGCAGCAGATGGAGCTGACTTTGAGCACAGCCCCTGCCCCTCTTCCCTCCCGTGTGCAGCGGTGTCACAGCAGCCTGAGGCACCTGGCAGCCCCCAGTGCCAGCAGGGACTGGAGATGGCAGTCCTGGGCTCCTGGAGGCTGTGCAAGGAACGAAGCTGGGCACTCCCTGTGCATGGGGAGCTTCCAGATGGAAAAGGCTGCTGTGCCCAGGCAGCTGCAAGGGCACAGAAGGGAGGCTCTGGAGCACTGGATCTGTGCCAGTGCCACAGTCCTGGGCAGCAGCCAGCGAGCCCAAGGTGGATCACCTTTGGACAGAGAGGCAAGTAACTCAGGAAATGTTTAGGATGTTGTTAGGTTATGCAGAAAGAAAATTAGGGAGGTGAAAGCTTAAGGCTTAACCAGGCCACTTCTGTGAAGGATAATAAAAATCTTTCTATAAATACATCAATGGCCAAAGGAGGTACAAGAACAATCTCCATTCATTATTGGGGGAGATATGGTTACCAAATATGAGGGAAAGGCTGAGGTACCTAACCACTTCTTTGCCTCAGTTTTCAAGAATAAGACAGGTTGTCCTCAAGAAAAGTGCTCTCCTGATCTGGTGGATGGGCACAGGGAGAAGAACAGCCCCCTGTATTTCAGGAGGAAGCAGCTGGGGACCTGCTGAGCCTCTCAGATGCTCACAGGTGTATGGGATTGGATGGGATCCATCCCAGGGGGATGAACGAGCTGGTGGATGAGCTCCCCAAGCTGCTCTCCATCATTTACCATCAGTGCTGGCTCAGCAGGGAGGTCCCAGGGGACTGGAGGTGCCAGTGTGAGCCCATCCCCAAGAAGGGCTGGAAGGAGGATCTGGGGACCTCCAGGCCTGTCAGCCTGACGTGGGTGCCAGGCAAGGTTATGGAACAGATCACCCTGAGTGCCATCACAGGGCACCCACAGGATGGCCAAAGGATCAGAGCCAGCCAGCATGGATTTCAATGTCTGCACTGATGATCTGTATGAGGGGACTGAGTCCAGCATCAGCAAATTTGCAGATGACACCAAAGTGGGTGTGAGTGTGGATCTGCTGGAGGGCAGGAGGGCTCTGCACAGGGCCCTGGACAGACTGGCTCCAGGGCCCAAATCCAACAAGCTGAGGTTGAACAAGCCCAAGTGCTGGGTCCTGCACTTTGGCCACAACAATCACTGCAGTGCTACAGGCGGAGGACAGAGTGGCTGGAGAGCAGCCAGGCAGAAAGGGACCTGCAGGGGTGATGGACAGCAGGCTGGACATGAGCCAGCAGTGTGCCCAGGTGGGCAAGAAGGCCAATGGCTCCTGGCCTGGATCAGGAATGGTGTGGCCAGCAGGAGCAGGGCAGGGATTCTTCCCCTGCACTCGGCACTGGTGAGGCCACACCTCGAGGGCTGTGCCCAGTTCTGGGCCCCCAATTTAAGAAGGCCATGCAGGGGCTGGAGCGTGTCCAGAGAAGGACAACAAGGCTGCGGAGGGGTCCGGAACACAAGAGCTTTGAGGAGCAGCTGCAGGAGCTGGGGTTGTTTATCTTGGAGAAGAAGAATCTCAGGGAGACAAAGCAGTGTCAGGGCACAGGTTGGACTTGATGATCTCCAAGGTCTTTTCTAACCTTGCTGATTCAGTGATTCTCTGCAGCACTTGTAGGATGATCCTGCTGCCCAAGGGACATTCCCATGGGGCCAAGTCAGGAACTGCAAGGGGGAGTGGGGCCAGAGAGGAAAGGGCAAACAGGGATGGGCTGTTTGCAGGGGAAGGAAAAGCGATGGGCAAAAGGAAGAAATCTGTATCAGGAAAGAAGAAAGAAAGCAAAGGTGAAGCCAAGGAAATGGAAATGCTCAGGGCAGTTTGGGGGTGGCTGCCAGGCAGCCCTGGCTCTGAACAACAGCATCTGCAGTGGGAAAGGAAACTCCCGGCTGATGGGAACAAACTTTCTGGCTGACTGCAGAGGCCAGGACAAAGCTGAGTGGTTTCCGTGGTGTCCCCCAGCCCTTGCTGGCCCCAGAGCTGATGGCATTTGTGCTCCCTCAGGTTCATATCCCCACACCAACAGCGTGGGGGTGCTCCCCCTGCTGTGTGCAATGCAAACAGGGGCTGCTGAGCCAGTGCTGCTGTGTCTGTGCCTGCAAGGATGGGGCACCTGCATGAGCTGGGGGAGAGGCCAGGGCTGCAGAGGGGGGATGTTGTTGGCAGCTCCATGAGGACGCTCTGGGATGCTGCCCTGGGCTGTGCAGCACACTGGGGATGGATCAGCCCCTGCTCTGCTGCTCCTTCCCGTCTCCCCCAGGGCCCTTGCAGAGCCCCAGCCATGCTGTTTGCCCCCAGCCTGCCCACGGCCAGCCTGGGGCAGCTCATGGGGCTTTTCTGTGCTGAGCATTGGCCTGGCTGTGTTCTTGAGAGAGCCTTCACAAGGAGCCTGGAGCCCCCAGGCCCTGGGCTGAGGCGTCAGCGCTGCCCCAGCAGTGCCCATGGCCTGTCCCTGCTGCAGCCACGGCACTGCCACCCCCAGGGCTGTGCCCGGCCCTGAGAGCACTCAGGCCCTGCAGCAACACCAGGGCCACCAGGGCAGCGGGGCAGGGCCACGGCAGCAGCACTGGCAACACCATGTGCTGCTGCTGCTGGGCACAGCTGCTGGGCCAGCACTGATCTGCCCCCAGCTCTGCACACAGACATTGCTGCTGCAGCTCCAGAGAAGGAACAAAAGGGCATCTCTGCAGAAAACTTTGCTGGGAGATCCTTTAGTTCCTTTAAAGTCACCCAGAGCGCAACCCCTCATTGACACAGTCTGTGTCCATAAAGAAGGTGGAGAGGAACAAAATGAGAAATGGCACAAACATTGACATTTATTTGTGGACAATATGAAAAAAAGTAAAACAACGAAAATCAACCCTCCAAATAAAACCATCAAGAAGTATCGAAGATGACTTTTATTACAAGTGATTTGCAGAAATTACCCAGCAGTTTAATGTTTCTGAAAGCATGCAGTCATCAGTTTCCTCGCAGAAGCCTTGAGGTCCTGGTTCCTCAGGCTGTAGATGAAGGGGTTCAGCGCTGGAGGCACCACGGAGCACAGAACTGACAGGGCCAGATCCAGGGATGGGGAGGACATGGAGGGGGGCTTCAGGTGGTAAATTAGGCTGATGGTGACAAATAGACAGACCACTGCCAGGTGAGGGAGGCAGGTGGAAAAGGCTTTGTGCCGTCCCTGATCAGTGGGGATCCTCAGCACAGCCCTGAAGATCTGCACATAGGAAAAAACAATGAACATAAAACAACCAAATAGCAAACAGGCACTAACTGCAATGAGTCCAACTTCCCTCTGGTAGGATTTGGAGCAGGAGAGCTTGAGGATCTGGGGAATTTCACAGAAGAACTGGCCCAGGGCATTGCCATGGCACAAGGGCAGGGAAAATGTATTGGCTGTGTGTAGCAGAGCATTGAGAAAGGCACTGGCCCAGGCAGCTGCTGCCATGTGGGCACAAGCTCTGCTGCCCAGGAGGGTCCCGTAGTGCAGGGGTTTGCAGATGGACACGTAGCGGTCGTAGCACATGATGGTCAGGAGGAAATACTCTGCTCCAATGAAGAACATAAAGAAAAAGAGCTGTGTAGCACATCCAGTGTAGGAGATGTTCCTGGTGTCCCAGAGGGAATTGTGCATGGCTTTGGGGACAGTGGTGCAGATGGAGCCCAGGTCGCTGAGGGCCAGGTTGAGCAGGAAGAAGAACATGGGCGTGTGCAGGTGGTGGCCGGCGGCTATGGCGCTGATGATGAGGCCGTTGGCCAGGAGGGCAGCCAGGGAGATGCCCAGCAAGAGGCAGAAGTGCAGGAGCTGCAGGTGCCGCGTATCTGCCAATGCCAGCAGGAGGAAGTGCCTGATGGAGCTGCTGTTGGACATTTGCACTGCCTTGACATCGGGATCTGTAAGAAAAGTATTCATGGAATAGTTGGGTTTGGAGAGGACTTGAAATATCCCAGCACAGCCTGGGGGCACTTCCCCCCCACTGCCTGCCCTGGGCTCTGCTGCCTGGAGCTGTCCCTGCCAGCAGCTGCTCCCTGTGCCCAGGGCTGGGCCCTGCCAGTGCTGCCAAAGCCCAACCCAGCCCCGGGGGCTCAGCTCTTCCCTGCAGACCCCTCCCAGCTCTTGCACTGCCCAGGGGCAGCTCTGGCTCTGCAGGCTCTGATGGCAATGTCAGAGCAACCCTGAGGAGACTGGAAATGTGACAAAGATGCTTCCTGTAAGGGGCCCTGTGCTGATGTTCGTCAGCATCTGGTTTATTCACATCTGAGATAACTTTTTTTTTTTCCTAAATGTGAACTGAGAGATTAATATCTGTGTGCAACTTCCCATCCAGGTAACCCAGAGTAGTTGAATAAAAAGCATGATTTTCTCTTTTATGCAGCCCCTGCCTTGCTGTGCTCCCTGTATATTCTATTTGCAAATATTCAGCAGTTTAATGCCATGCTGGGAGCAGTCCTGAACAATGCAGCATCCACCCCACACAAGGAGAAAACTTCCAAGCCTGACCAGCTGTCTCCTGCCCCCCATATCTTGTCCCCCAGTGCTGGGAGCAGCTGCCAGGGCTGGCTGAGATCTGTCCCTGGCAGGCAGCAGAGTCCCTGCACCAGCACAGCACCCTGGGCTGCAGGACCCTGCTCAGCAGGACAGCCCTGGGCACCCCTGGCTGCTCTGCAGAAGAGACAATCTGAGAATGTACTCACAGAGTCTGTAGGCATTAGAATGTTCCAGCTTTAGGAGATGGCTCCAGGAGCTGCAGCTGCATTGTCCTGCAGCCAGAGGTTCCTGTGCCAAGGGCTGGCAGTGATTCTGCCCCAGGCACTTCTCAGCACCTTCCCAGCCCTGACTGATTGAAGTTCTCTGTGCCTCTGTGCTGTGCCTGGGGTGGTTGCAGGCAGTGCCCCAGCCCTGCTGGGCTGGAGAAAAGCTGCTCATCAAGAGAAATGTGCTTTTGAAGCTCCTCTTGGTTACCAGGAGCTGCCTCTGTGCTAGGAGCCCAGCCCAGCTCAGCAGCACAGACGCAGCACAAGGACTTTAATGAGCCTCTGGGGCTTTGTGCTCAGGCCCTGAACATCAGTCCCTGAGAGGGAGCTGAAGAAACTTCTCCAGAACTCCAAGTCAGAATTCAACTCCAAAGTTTCTTGGACTTTTAATGGGTCCCACTGAGGGACACAACTGAGAAAGTGCCCCCAGGCCCCAGGCAGAGCAGAGAATTGGAGGCAGTTATGACAAGTGGGGACAAAGAGAAGCCAAGTCTTGGTGCCCTGGGGCACAGGAAGGTCTGTGCCACCAAGGGCTGTGAGGAGACACCTTGTCCTGAGGCCCTGGGGCCTCCTGGCACAGCCCCAGCCAGGCTGGGCACTGTCAGCCCCTTGTCCTGCCCTCAGCATCCCCCCCTAGCCCACATCCCAGTGGCCTCAAGGATCTGCTGGAAGGAGTCCCTGGGGAGCCTTGCTCAGGAATGGCCCTGGGGAATCCTTAATGCTCCCTGTAGGGACTGCAGATTTTTGAAAGCACTTTGGGTTTGGCTTTGGCCTTGGAGTCTCTGAGAGGTTTGTGCAATCATGGCCTCCAATTATCTGCTTTAATTATTCCTGGAGAGGCTTTGTCAGTAACAACACTCAGTGGGGCGCATTAATGCTTCAAGTTACTTCAGTTCTTTTAAGGTACTTGGTGTTTCCCTTTGGATACAGACTCTGGGAGAGGTTTTGCAATCATGGCCCCAATTCTCTGTTTTAACGAGTCCCAGGAGAGCTTTGTACTGACACTCAGTGGGGCTCATTACTGGCTTTAGATATCTATGGTTTTTAATGTACTTTATGGATTTAAGAATACTTTTAGGTAATTTTAAGGATTTCCTTGCCCACACTGAGTCTCTGAGAGGTTTTTGTGCCATCCTGACCTCCAGTTCTCTCCTCCAAGGAGTCCATGAGGAGCCTGTGTTGGGTATCATCTTCCCTCTTTCTGTTTTATAACCAAGATGGAACTGAAAGAATTTTGTAAGGCTTTCTGAAAGCATCCAAAAAAACATGAGACATTTAACAATACAACAACAGCTAAGAAAATTAAATGTCCTGTTTTAGATACACATCATCCAACCCTTTAGTCCCTTGGATTGGAAGAGTTCATTGACCCAGTCTTTGTTTTCCACTTGAAGCTTCTTGAACTCTTCATTCAGTACTTGAATGCTCTTGTGGATTGACTCGCTGTGGCTGGAGAGGTTCATGCAACACATGCCCTCAGAGTCTACACAGCCATGCCCATGTGCCCAGAGTAAAAATTCTATCGCTGTTCTGCAAGGCAGCATGTCTGACGGTCTCTATGTCTGAGAGCAGGCCACTCAGTGTGAGGGAGGTAGCATCGATTTGCTTACTTAACAGGCACCCAAGATGGTCTGATTGTCCTAAAGCTTTAGCTGCAGCCACCCAAGGTAGTCAAAATTGGGGGTACTACGATGTGATACCTGCATTAAAGCTTTCAAAGCCATCTCTTTGATATCATCCAGTACTTCTCTGGGGATACCTGCTGCTTGATCATCTAGTCAGCTTTGCTGTCCTTCTCCAGCTAGATGGTTGATTGTCAATTCTGCCCTTGCCTCATTATTAGCATAGTCTGCTATTAATTGATTTAGTAAACACTTCCATCCCCCTTCCCACAGGTTGTATTCTGTAGGTGACAACAACATGGTCCTAATACATTTTAAATCATTGGGGGTTATGATGTGCTGTAAACATGGGCCTCATTAGGTCATTAAAACAAAGTAAGTTCTTCCTATGGTCTTTAGTTGCCCTACACAGATCCTTGATTTCCCTGTAAACCAAAGGCTGTTACCTGGGATTCTGCCCCCTTCTTTCATAACGTACGTGGCAATGAGGGGTTTTGAGACTATTTGCCAGTGTCCTTCCTTAACTGCTTCCTTCTGAATCCTTTCCTAAGGACCTTCTGGGGTTGAGGGGAAAGGTGGCTCTGGGGAATCCAAACTGTCTTCCGGGGAGGAAGAATAACTTGGAGGAGAAATATTTGGATTAGAAATAGAGTGACAGTTGGGCTTAGTATCTGTGACCATGGGATTATATTGTTGCCAGAGGGTGAGGCAAAGGGCAATGCCATTTTGTCAAGTGTTGTGGAGGAAGGGCCTTCATTTATGATGGCAGACTTCCAGGGTAGAGTTCTGGGGGCATTGCCCAGGGTGAAAGTGGAATGATTTACAGTAGGGACATGACCCACAGTTGTGGGGATGGAGTCTGGAGGTTTGTTCAGGGCGGAAGAGAAGGTTGTGGTAGTAGGAAGTGGAGGAGCCAAGATGGAGGGAGGATGATCCGGCTCCCAAGCCACATTCAGGCTCCTTCCATCTTGAGTCTCCAGGGCATGATATTCCAAGACCATGTGGCCATTGCCATTTTGGACCATTGTGGCAGGTCTGAGAAAGGCATGTTTGATGGGAGGTCCTGAGTTAGGAGTGACCAACGGATTGAGTTTTTGAGACATTGCTTGCTGCTGAAGGATCTCAAGGATGGTATGGAAGATGGGGAGCATGTGGGCTGGAATGGGCTCCCTTTTGATTGAAAGGTTGGAAAGGTTGTACAGTTTAAGTCCCACTGAGTCCTAAAATTCAGTGGTATGGATTTCATCAGCCGAGGCATCTGGGAAATTTTTAATGATCCACCTCATGATTGATTTTAATTTGTTCTTTGAAAATATTTTGTCACGATCTGTTAGAATTAACTTAAAGCATCCGTATATGCTCCTTTCTACTTTGGACATCTAGCTGCCCATTTTTCTCCTTCTCCACCTTAGGGGCAACAGCCACCAGAGCACACCAAATCAATAATGGGACTTGGGTGCATATTGTAAAAACACAGTGGCAAAATGGGCAATAAATGTCTTGCATTTCCCCAAACCCACCTGCAATCCTATACATGTGAAACCGTTTTTGCCCCTGCTGATCCTGGGCCGAGGTCCCTTGAAGCAACAATGAATCCACCAGGCCTGCACAATCCAAAATCCTGGGGAGCACTGGCCTATCCATAAGCTAACCCCAGCTGACGTGACTGACACAGGGAGGCTTGAATGTCATGGTGCCTGTTCGTGTGCCAAATGTCACAATGAGGGTGGCTGCGACAAACCTCTCTGAGTCCCTGACTTCAGCAGGGCGAGGGTGGCAAAAATGAAAAGGAGTGGGTTCGATGGAGTTTCCCAAAAAGAACTTTAATTACAGGGTGAAAAACAATAAACATGGAGAAGTCGAGCACGGTACGAGGGGCAGTATCCTAAAACCTGAGACAAAGAGGAAGTCACAACATAGACACATGGGGCTAGAAAACTAGAACAATAACCATATAGAAGAAACAAGTAACCAATAAACCAATACAGGAGTAGAATTTGGACAACTTAGCATAACAACACCAAAGGCATATGGGAAAAGTCTCAAGCTCACCCTAAGTAAATTGAATGATTCCTAGAACTTGAAACTCACGCCCAGTTCTTCCAGGGTAAAATCTGTCTGACTCTGAGTTACAGCTGGGCTAACTCCCACACCACTGCTTTGCACTGGCCCCTTGGGACCATGCGGCCAAACAGAGCCACAATGCTGTCCTTGGTTCCACAAGGCTCTGCAGTGTCACAATGGCCCCTTCATTTCACAAGGCTCTCAAATGTCACATTGGTCTACATAGGAAGGAAACCACAGAGCCCCAGTGTTTCAGGAGCTGATGAACGGCAGCCATCAGTGGCCAAGGCAAGCCTGACCTGTCTGTCCTGGCAGGTTTGCTTGGAGCAGCACTTGGATATTTCAAAATATGAATGCGGAGTCCTAATTTAGAACATTTGTGCCTGGAAAAGAGAGATTTTTTTTTTTTCTCCATACAAAGAAAAGCGCAGAGCCCTTTCCAGTGTTTGGAAAATAGATGAGTGCTGCCACTCAGGAGTCAATGACCAGCCACACTTGTCTGTCCTGGCAACTTTAGTCTGGCAGCAATCCTTGAATACACAGATATTTGGAGGTGGAATCGGAATTTTGGCCATGGATGCCTGGAAAAAATGGACAGTTCTTTTTCATAAAAAGAAAAGCCCAGAGCCCCAATGTTTCAGGGGCAGATGGGAATGGCCTTCAGCATTCCAAGGTCAGGCAGACCTGTCAGGTGACCCCTGGGAAGCCAAGGCAGCCACACCTATTTCATGTTCCCTTGGTTCCACAGGGCCCTGCAGTGTCACAATGGCTCCTTGCTTCCATGAGCCCCTCAGGTGTCATAACGGTCACTTGATTACACAAGTCCTTAAGGATCTTAATGGTCTCCATGGTTCCACAAGGCCCCACAGTGCCATAATGGTCTATTGGTTCCATGAAGTCCCGTTGTGTCCAATGGCCCCTTGGTTCCATTGGGGCCCAGTAGTGCAACAATGATTCCCTTGGTTCCACAACTTCCCATATTGTCATAAGGGCCCCTTCCTTCCATGAGACTCTGCAGGGTCACAATATTCTCCCTGATTCCATGGGGCCTCGCAATGCCACAATGCTCTCCATGGATCCACAGTGCCCTGCAGGATCACAATGGCCCTTTGGCTCCACAAGGCCCTGAAATGCAGCAATGGCCTCTTGGTTTCACAAAGCCCTGCTGCTTCACACTGGCCCCTTGGGACTGTGAGGCCCAACTGGGCCACATGTTCTTGGTTCGAAGAGAACAGAAAGATGTTCTTGGTTCCACGAGGCCCCAGAGTGTCACAGTGCCCCCTGGAATCCATGGTACCCTGCGGGGTCACAATGTTCCTCTTGCTTCCAGAAGTCCCTAAGTGTCACCATGGCCCATTGGTTCCACAATACTCCGCAGTGTCACAATGGTCTCCATAGGAAGGAAACAAGTGAGCCCCAGTGGTGCAGGGGCAGTTACCAGAGAAGCAGTCACCAGAGGTCAAGTTTAGCCCAACTTGTGTCATCCTGGTTTTTTAAGATTTTCTAAGCCTTCTGATGTTGACATTCTTGTAGTGAACTTTCTCACACACTTTCTGTAAATAACTCAGTGTTTCGCATTCCTTTTATGGAGGAAGGGAGAGTTGGTTTAATCAGTGTCATTGGAGAGGTGGCACTGTTCACCCTCCAATCCGCTGTCACTTTTGGAAAACTATAAATTTTGGATTCAGAATATAAACTTCACATTTTTTCTTCACCTTGAGAACAGCCATGTGTGCTACTGTTCTTTCCTGTCCTCTAGTGACATCAGGGGAGTGCCAAAGTGTACTGCAGCCTAGGCTGAGACAGAGTCCGGATTGACGGTGAGGTTTTATTGTCACCTCTCTTTGGTGCTTTGCCTGCTGTTCTTGGGGTAATGGCAGCCGCTGTGGGTTTCAAGGAGGATTCCCTCATTTTGGATCTCTGGAGGAGGGGTTCTGGAGTGGAAACAGGTTTCTATTTCCTGGAATGATTTTGAGCGATTTCTTCTGTGGGCCTGAGAGCGAGGGCTCTTTTCGGACTCTGCAAAGCCGTTCTCCAAGGAGGAGTGGTCTCTTGTGGGGGTACACCTCATGGAGGCCCTCTTTGATGATTGCACTGTAGACGTGGGATCACTGCTGGTGGAGTGGAAAAAGTGTGAGGATCTTTGGCGGGGGTCTGGTTCTTGTACCCCTTGGAGTTCCCAGTGGAGCTCTTCTGTCTCGGACATGGACAAGGGGAAGTTTGAGTTTCTGTGTGATGTGGAGCTCTCTCCCCACCCTGGGACGGTGTGCTGGGGGACGGGTCCAACACGGGGGATGGCAATTGTTCCCCTGGGGTGGATTTGGCTGTGCCAGGCTCCCTTGTGCCGCTCTGCAGTGATGCGGCTCCACAGGCTGCACCTCTCTTGGCACCCCTCCCCTCCTCCATGTCGGGGACAGGGCCCCGCGCCGATCTCGTCCTGTCACAGGCATCTTTTCATTAAAATCCTTTCATTAGGATTTTTTCTGCTGAAGCTGAGAAGTTTCAGCACCAAATTGTAAACAATGGTTATCTGCTGCTGTGCAATGCAACAGGTGGATCCGTGATTAGTCTCCTGTGGATGTTTGGATTTACTGACCACTCACGGCAGAGCTGCTCTTGCTCTCTGATGAGACACAGATCTTTGTTATTCATTCTTTTCAATTCTATTCTTAGCTTAGCCTTCCGAGAAACCTTTCCTTTTATATTACTTTTTAGTACAGTTAAAATGTAGTATATATATAATAAAATAATAAATCAAACCTTCTCATCATGGAGTTAACATTCTTGTCTCTCTCTCATCCTGAAAACTCTTGTGACCACCATCACATCGTCCCAGTCAACACTGGGTTTGCAGGCCGTGCTGGCACCTGTGCCCACCAAGGCGCCCCCTGCCAGGGCTGTGGCACAACAGGGCGCTGAGGTATTTACCTTTAGTGTGAATGCCGACATGGCCGGCGGGAGACCGGTGGGTGCCCGGGGCCATGGCGCTTCCTCACCAAATTTGTGGACACTTTCCTCATGCCAGGTGACCGTGCGTCCGAGGAACCCCGAGCGTTTCTGGCAAGAAGGCAAACCAAGTCCGATGAGATGTCTGAGCCTGCCTCCTCATGGCATCTGCAGGGTCATGGAGGGGGCTTCTCTGGCTGCAAGGGGTGCAGAGGCGAGTGGTGTTGACCTGGCTCCCAGTCAATCATATCCTCTTGTCCCTGTGGGGCTAAAGGACTGGGACACAGCAGGTGCTGTGGCTTCGTCGGAAGGTCCCCAGGCTTTCCCTATGCTCAAGGGTGTTACTCATAACACCCATGAACCGCTTTTGTATAAGCTGGAGAGGGAAGTCCATGATGTGGTTGCTCAGCATGGTTTGGAGTCTGCTGAGGTTATGCAGACTCTCTGGAGGGTCGTTATGGATGTGCTGACACCTCATGACCTCTGTCGTGTAGCACATTCGCTTTTTGACTTTGTGCAGTTTGATGTTTTTGAGACCAAGTGGGCTCATTTGGCGGCCCAAGTGGTGGTGCAGAATGCTGAGCTGGCGCCGCAGGACCCCAGGCATGTGGATGTCACTGACATGCTGCTGGGCACAGGGCTTTATGAAAATGCTCAGGGGCACGTTGGCTTCGATCCCCTTGTGCTTGGCCAGTGCCACAAATTGGGCATGGCAGTGATTGTTCAGACCCTGAAAATGGCTGCTCCAAGGCAGCCGCTTGTGACCATTCTCCAGGGGGATGATGAGCCTGTGGGATCTCAGCACCTCAGGACTGATTTGCAGAGTGACCGAGACCACCCTTGGGGGGCTTGGGAGGTCCTGGAATGTTGCCAGAAGTGTCTGGTGGCTGGACTTTGATCCTACACTGGAGACAACACCTGTATGAGGATGGGAGGATTTCACTGGGGTAAATGGTGAAGGGATAAGTTAATTAGAATGTGAAACACAGGGTTTAAGATTTCTGTACAGGGGGGTCTAAAGAAGTAAGATGGAGGAATTGGGGCGTGTCCTGTTCTTCTTCTTCTTCTTCTTGGCCTCCATCTTCTGTGGTGATGTTGGCACTTTGGGATTGGTTATTACTAAAAGTGCACTGGTCAATAAGGGTAAAAGGTATTGGGGAAAACTGATAAATATTGTATACGTAATCTTGAGTATAAAGATAGGTGACCGCCCCGGGGCGCTCAGTGTGCTCATGGCTGACTTGCTGCGCAGACCTCTGTTGGGCCGAGAGAAAATCTTTTAGATAAATTGCAAACCATGTGAGGTGTAATTGGAATGATGCTTGTAGGAGGGTCATAGTGGTTCTGCCTGATTTTCCTACTGTCTCTCAGATGGCGGAGGACTGTGTGGACATCATCCCCTCGGGTCAGAAGTTGGCTGCCTTGGCTGCCGCTGTGCAGCCAGTCTGGGCAGCACCGCAGGGCAGGCGGCCACAGCAGGGGACTGCGCAGGCTGGAAAGAAGCAGAGGAAGAAAGCACAGAAGTTCAGATTTCCCATGTTCTTATGTGGTCAGTGTGGTAGGCTGAATCACATGTCCAATATCTGCAAGGCGACTGTTCATGTTAATGGCCAAGCTTTACCATGCTCGGGAAACATGAAGCGGAGCACGCAGCATGGACGTGCCCAGACACAAGCTTCTCTCCAGACCCTGGAGGTGATAGAGGTCTTCTTTGCCGGCTTGCAGCCAGCACCCGCGGATCAGCAGGTGTGGATGTCTGCACCACAGCAACAGTTGTCTTAGAATCTTGTAAAATACACAAGGTTCCCCTGGATGCCTTTGATCCCTGGGGTGGGGGCATGAGTGCTCTCCTGATGGGGAGATCTAGTGCCACCCTTCAGGGCATCATTGTGCACCTGGGGCTCATTGATGCAGATTTCACAGGGCAGATTTGTGCCATGGTCTCCACACCCACCCCCTCCCGTCACGATCCCAAAAGAGACGCAACTTGCTCAACTTGTGCCTTTTAAGTCTTCTGTTCGCAGGACAGCTGACCGGATGCGTGTAGCTGGTGGCTTTGGATCCACTGGGCTGCCTCAAGTTCGCTGGACTGCTGTCCTGACCAAGGACTATCCCGAGATGCTGTGTACCCTGTCTGTTCCTGGTGCGACGCCATCGGAAATCCACCTCTGCAGGCTTCTTGACAGCGGTGCTGACATCCTGGTTCTCTGCCTTGCTGCCTGGCCCCCAGAGTGGCCCCTGGATCCGGTGGGGATGTCTGAAGCAGGTCTGGGAGGGACGGCGCAATGCTCCGTGAGCCTGTGGCCCATGCTGCTTGCGAACCCAGAGGGACAGACAGCCTGGGTTAGGCCTCATGTTACTTCAGCTCCTCCCAACCTCTGGGGGAGGGATCTTCTTCTGTCTGGAGGTGCACATCGGGACGAATTTTTGATGGGGGCCACTGCAGTGAAGGGCACAGAGTGTCTTACTCCTCCTATTCGGTGTCTGGTGCACAAATCTGTCTGGGAGAAGCAGTGGCTTCTCCCTCAAGACAAATTGGTCACCCTTCAGAACCTGGTGCAGCAGCACTTGGATCAGGGTGAAGCTGGCAGGGGGGCTTTGTACAAACCAAGAACCAGACAGGGCTGCTGTAGAACATGCCTCGAGCTGCTTTAATTTTCAGCATCAGTCTCATTACATGGTTATGACAATGGGAAGATGCCAGCAGCTCACATTCCAGGCAGCAGACCAGGAACTTAATGGTACAACTTACTTTATAAGTTTCTTGACCAATCACACAAAGCAAAAGCACATTGACAGCAGTTCTAGCCAATCACCATAAGCACACGTACCTTTGGTTAAAACAATGCTTTCTTATTTTGAATACAATACCTGCTTGTAAGCCTTAAAACACAATGCACAGAGCTCCATTATTAAGCTTTAATCTTCCTAATATCTTGCTAGATAAACTTTCTGTAGCTTACAGAGCTATTCCAGACAAGTGTTAATACACAGACCATTGTTCTAGTTGCCCTTGCTTTTCTACAGTTTAAATAATTTTTCTGCTGACCTATCTCATGGCTGCTGCATAGCTCTGCTCACAGTTCTGCTGTGTCTGAGGCCTGCATCTTGAAACTTTCCCAAAATCCTCTAATTTTGTGGATTCCCACACAGGGTCATGTGGAGTCTTCTACCAGTCTCTGGAACACTCCTGTCTTCTGCATCAAAAATAAATCTGGGAAGTGGAGGTTGTTGCAAGACCTCCGAAAGGTTAATGCCAGATGGAAAGCATGGGGACATTGCAGGTGAGCATACCATTGCCTACCATACTTCCACAAGACTGGCTGGTCCTCTTTGTGGATCTGAAGGATTGTTTCTTTACGACTCCTTTGCATCCCGATGACAGACTGAAGTTTGCCTTCTCAGTGCCAGCGATTATCGAGGCTGAACCCGCACAGAGATATCCATCGAGGACGTTGCCCGAGGCATGCAGAATTCTCCTGCCTTGTATGGAGTTCACAAGCAGTTTCCTGATGCATGTCTGTATCATTATATGGACAACATTCTGGTGGGTATGCCCACCCAGGATGAGCTGCTGAGGATTCAGCCTCGGTTGCTCGATGCTTTGCATGCTCATGGACTGCAGGTGGCTCCAGAAAAGGTTCAACAACAACCACCTTGGAAGTTCTTGGGGGTCAAAATTCTGGAAGGGATGATCTGTCACCAGGAGGTGCAATTTGTGCATTCTCTGAAGACACTGAATGATGCTCAGAAATTGGTAGGTGTCATCACTTGGTTATGTCCGTACATGGGGCTAACCGATGCACAGGCATCTCTTCTGTATGATTTGTTGAAATGAGACTCTGATCTAAAGTCGCCTCGCATACTGACCCCTGAGGCATGTAAGGCGTTGCAGGTGGTTCAGCAAGCTGTTTCGGCTTGCCAAGTTTATCGCATTGATCCCTCTGTTGATGTCACTGTGTTCATCACCACTCCAGATTCGCATCCCACGAGCATTATTGGCCAATGGAGTGACAAATGGTCCCATTCCTCGCACATGTTGGAATCAGTTTTCCTGCCCCATCAGCTGCAGAAGACGGCAACTGCATTGTTTGAGCTGATTGCTCGCTGGATAATCAAATGCCGGCAACGGAGTTTGCAATTGATGGGTGCGGATCCTGCAAAGACCATACTCCCGGTGCAACAGGAGGATTTTGACTGGAGCTTTGCAAACAGTGTGTCCCTGCAGAGTGCTCTGGAAAATTTTTCAGGGCAGATCATTTGTCATCTGCCCAGTCATAGGCTACTGCATATGGTGAAATTCACACAAATCTCTTTTCGGCCCAAAAAATACCCAGGAACCTGTGCAAGGACCCGCCGTCTTCACTGATGGTTCAGGGAGAACAGGAAACGCCATTGTTACTTGGAGAGACCAATCAGAGTGGCAGGTTCTGGAAGCTCATGAGGTTGATTTTCCCAGGAACCTTTCAATCTGGTCATGGATTCCGCCTATGTGGCCAATACCGCACAGAGTTTGGGTCATTCCGTTTTGAAGGAGGTCAGTAATCCTGCCTTGTTTCGGGGTCATCCATTCCATGTTCTGCATGTGAGGAGTCACACCAATTTGCCGGGCTTTATAGTGGAAGGTAATGCGAGGGCTGACAAGTTGGCTAACCCAGCGTGGGTAGCGCCTCAGCCTGATACACTCGCGCAGACCGAGGCATTGCATGGGTTTTTCCACCAAAACGCACATACCCTGCAGAAGCAGTTTCAGCTGACGCCAACTGAGGCTCGTGACATTGTTGAGTCATGTGATGAATGCCATGCACTTGCTTCACCTTTGCCGGCTGGGGTAAATCCCAGAGGCCTTAGGGCCTTGGAGCTTTGGCAGACCGATGTCACCCAGATTGCCGAGTTTGGCCGGCTTAAGTATGTGCATGTCAAAGTGGACATGTTCTCCTCTGTGATGTGGGCTTTGGCTCACACTGGGGAGAAGGCACGTGACATCCTTGCCCACTGGAGGCAGGACGTCGTTCTGGGCATACCTTCTGCTGTGAAAACCGACAATGCTCCTGCTTACACATCGCAAAAGTTGCGGCAGTTCCTGCAGTTGTGGGGTGTCTCGCACAAGTTTGGTATCCCTCATTCTCCAACTGGTCAAGCATGGTACTCTGGAGCAGGTTCTTCAAAAACAAAAACGGGGAATGCAGGGTGAAACCACGCACAGTCGGCTGGCAAAAGCTTTGTGCACAATCAGTCATCTCACTGTGCTGCAGAACTCAAATAACCTTGTCATTTTGAATCACCATCTCTCATTGCAGGCGGCAGACGAGGCACATCAGCCTTGAGTGAAGGTACAGGTGCAGAATTTAGTCACCAAACAGTGGGAAGGTCCTTATGACCTTATCGCTTCCGGGCGCGGGTATGCTTGTGTATCCACACACACTGGGGTACGCTGGGTACCTTTGAAATGTGTTCACCCTGACCTGCAACCGCAGAGACAGAATCCAGCTGATGAGCAAGATGGAAACCGTGACCATCCTGGAAGGCATCAAGCGGGGGAATCATTGAGTGATGATTCGGATGCAGATGATGAGAGTGATCACTCTGATGATTCCTCACCAAGTGGACACTGAACAGTGTTCATGTTTTCTTTATCATATTGTTCATTTTCTTTTTTTTTTTTTTTTTTTTAAAGGAAAACAGTGAGATGTTGCCCTGTTTTTTTAAGATTTTCTAAGCCTTCTGATGTTGACATTCTTGTAGTGAACTTTCTCACACACTTTCTCTAAATAACTCATTGTTTTGCATTCCTTTATGGAGGAGGAGACAGTTGATGGACGGTTGGTTTGTCCAGTGTCATTGGAGAGGTGTCACTGTCACCCTCCAATCCACTGTCACTTTTGGAAAACTGTAAATGTTGGAATCAGAAAATAAACTTCCCCTTTTTTCTTCACCTTGAGAACAACGATGTGAGCTTGTGTTCTTTTGTGTCCTGTAATGACACTCCTGGGCCAGCGACTCCCTCTGAGTGGGGCCACTCCCAGCCAGGAACTCTCCCGTTTGCTGCACTCGGGGATCCTGAACAACGACAGAGCCTGGGCCGATCCCCCCACTCCTCCAAGCTCTGCCCTTCACCCCCTGGGGAGATGCCAAAGGAGAACACAGGAAGCATTCCCTTCCCTCAGGGGAATTTCTCCCAGGTGCCTTGCACTGACTCTTTGTGTCTATGTGCACACAGGAGTGCCTGTGATAGGGAAATGTGGCAGAAATGCTGCTCTCTAAGGGGTGGGAGTGCCTTGGATAGCTGAATCAGTCAGGCGTGTAGGTAAGGTTAAGTCACAAGGTCTAAGTGAAGTTAAATGCTGCTAAACAGCATTTAACTTAAATTATAACCTATGACTTAGCAATTTAAAAGAGGACTAACACTTAACAATATTTAACTTAGCTTATAACTTATATTAAACTTAAAACTTAGCAAAAAAACAACTCTTAGTAGCATTTAACTTCATTTAGACACTTGACAGCCTCATGGAACCAAGGGGCCATTGTGACACTGAGAGGACTCATGAAATCATGGAGATCATTGTGACACTATGAGGCCCCATGGAATAAGCAAAGCATTGTGACACAGCAGGGCTTCACGGAACCTCGAGGCCATGGTGACATTGTGGAACTCCATTGAACCAAGGGTTCATTGTGACACTGCAGGCCTGCATGGAACCAAAGCTCCAGGGTGACAGAGAGTGGCCTCCTGTCATCAATGGTCCATTGTGACACAGTGGAACCAAAGAGACCATTGTGACACTGCGAACCCCCAGGGTCCAAAGGTCCATTGTGACATTGCAAGGCTCATGGATAAGAAGAGTCACATGACATTGTGGGACCTGGGGAACCACGGAGACCATTGTGACACTGCAAGGCTTGATGGAATCAGTGGCACCATTGTGACACTGTGGGGCCTTCTGGAACCTACGGGCCATTGTGACACTGAGGGACTCCATTGAACCAAGGGTCTATTGTGACACTGCAGGTCTTCTTGTAATCAAGGGACCATTGTGACACTGCTGGACCCCATAGAAACAAGGCACCATTATGGCACTGTGGGGCCTCATAGATCCAAGGCATCATTGTGACAGTGTGGGGCCCCATAAAACCAAAGGAACAAAGAACAGGTCTGGTTGGTTTGGCCTCCCAGGGGCCACCTGACGGGTCCAGCTGACCCTGGCATGTTGAGGATCTCTTCTCATCTGCTGCTGAAGCACAGGGACTCCATGCTTTCCTTCCTATGGAAAAGAACTCTCCTTCTCCTCCAGGAACGCATGGTCAGATTTGGGATTTCTCCTCCGAATTTCCTTATACCCAGGGATTGTTCCCATAGGAATATTGCCAATACAAATCTGGCTGCAGTGGTTTCACAAGGGTCACTTCCCATCTGTCCCCAAAACATTGGGGAAATCTCTGTGCTTTCCTTCCTATGGGAAAGGACTGTCCTGCTTCTCCAGGTGTCCATGGCTGAGATTGTGTTTTCACCTCCAAAATTCCCTAAATCCAAAGACTGCTCCCAGACAAAATCTACCATTCCTGACAAGTCTGGCTGGCCTTGGCCAAGTGAGGCTCTCACCAGCCTTCCAAACACTGGGGCTCTGTGCTTTCCTTCCTATGGAAAAGAACTGCTGTTCTCTTTCAGGCGCCCATGGCCAGAACTGGGGTTCCACCTCCAACATTGCCTGTTGTGACAGACTGGAGGGAGATTTTTGGCTCAAAATATTTCATGTGTGAGGGAGGAAGGGGCAGGTCCAGCCTTGCCCTGCCCTGTAAGACCAGTCCCCCCAGAGCCTCTATCCCAGCCCAGCAGTGTCTGCCAGTCCCTGGCACAGCACAGGCAATGCTCCACAGCCACCTCTGCAGCCCCAGCCCAGCTCCTGAGGGACAAAATGAGCCCAAGGCCCATCTGGAGGAAGGGCCCAGGAAGACCAAGTGGTATTGAAGACTGACCACATGGCAAGCACACATCTTGACCCTACCTCCTCTTGGAATTCCCACCTGAACAGTGCTGGAATCCAGGAGTTGGTAACTGTGTGTGTGCTTCTCTGCATCTTTTTGCCTTGCTCTCTTTCTGTGTCTTCTTCCGTTTCTGAACTCCTGCAAATTTTGATCAATATGAAATGGAACAGGCTTAGAATTTGTGAAGTTGAATGGCTCAAGTCAATGCTTTGAGAAGTGTTTTATGTTGACTTAATGTCTGTTGTGATTTGAGATGAGAAGAATTTTAAAAGGTAAAACTTTTTCGTGTAAGTGACAATCTGTTAAACCACTGAGATACTGAACACGTCTCTGTGAAACACAAATGTTAAAGATGAAAAAGTCCAGGAACCTCCTCTTTCTTTTCCAGTCAAAAAAGAAGCAGTAGGCCCTGGCCCTGGCCCCCATCTCAACCAAACCAAACCAAACCAAACCAAACCAAACCAAGCAACCCTGCCATGGGCTGAGCTCCTTCTGCCCTCCCCTGGCTGCCCCTCTCCACATTGGCCCCATTCTAACCAAACCAAACCCCAACAACTACCAAACAGGAAAACAAGAGGCTACAAAACCCCAACCAGAACAAAGCAAGACACAGCCATTGAAATCTTACCAAGTCCCCTCCCCCCAACACAACTAAAACAAAAACCCCCTACAACCTACAACCCATACAAAATAACCTTACAACTAAAAACTTAAACATAAAAAAAGCCAAAAACCAACCATAAAACCAATCCTAACACAACCCAACCACAACTTCCACCACAAGTTACCGGCAGGTCAGGTGTTAGTCCTTTCTATGCTTCAATCCTCTTTCAAGTAAAAGAAAAAAAAAAAAACCAACAAAATGCATGCATATTAAAAAAACAATAAAAAATCATCCAAGTCAGTAATGAAGAAATGAAATCCCAAATAAAAAAAAGGAAAAATACCTTAATTATAAAACTAAAATCCTTTTATAACTATAAAGAAAAACAACTTTTTTTTATAGTACAAAAAACCATTAAAAAATTAATATCAAACAGAAACCTGCATGCTAAAATTAAACAAATGTTAAAATAGCAGTACTTCCATAGTACATTTAAACAGGGGAAAAAAAAAAAAAAAGTAGTCCAGTATCCCCAAGAGAAGATCTCTATTTGCAGAGATAAAAATAATTTTAAAAGTAAAAAATAAAAACTTTTACACTTAAAGAACTCATCTTTAAAAAAATACCCCATAAGTCAGCATGGCCCATCTATAAGCTCTAAAAAGGCTTGTAGCAAGAAAAACTTCACAATAAAAGAGTTCCTCAGACAAATGTTATCCATGTCAGAATTAAGAATCAAAAAAAAAAAAATTTTCTTCTTGTAAAAAAATCTCCATAACATTTACAAGAAAAACTTCTCTCCCAAAGTAAATTTAAAAAAGACTATTCTAGAAATAGTAAATACCTAGAAATTTTAAGTTTACTTTACATTGGCAGTAAAAAGAAAACTTTATAAAGAATAAAGAAAAACCAGTGTTCTAAAGAATTTATTTAAATTTTTACTATTTTTTTCTTTTTGAATTTACTTTTAATAAAAATTTCTTGATAGCCTTTTAAAATGTTAGGCCTACTTTACCTTTCTCCTAATTCTATCTCAAAACAAAATAAATACATAAATAACAAACTGACACTAAAACCCATTACACTCATCAATACATTAATTAAGAAATCTCAAGATTAGAAAAATGTTAAATTAACCAAACGAAAACCACTACAATGTCATAATAAACCATTTGCCAAATTTTATCTCATTGTTTAAAGTTTTCAGTAAAGGCTGTTTTTTTGTTTTGAGCCCCTGAGAATCTCTTGCTGGTATTTCTCCAGTGAGTTTAACTCAGAGGAGACAAGCAATTGTTATTCCTCTAAAATGTCTCTTTGAGTGAGCTTTCTGGGGGGAGTCGGCTTGTGTGCCCTGCTTGGCCCAGCCCAGGCAGGGCTTTCCCAGCCACATTCCACACTCCATTTCCCAGCTGGAGCCGCTGCTGCCTCTGAGTTGTGCTGCCCCAGCCCCAGGGACACTCTCCTTGTCTGCCCATTCCCCCACGGTCTCTGGGCAGGGATGGCCTCAGAGGGGGCTGCTGACATCCTCAGCACCTTGGAGGCTGCTGCTGAATTTTCGTGCTGCAGAGGCTTGTTCAGCCTTCAGCTCTTCAGTGCAGGAATTCAGTGTCCCAGGGCTCAGTAACTTTCAGAACACCTTAACAAGCCAAGCCTCTGGGAATAATTTGATTTCAGTTTCTAAAAAATTTGTAGTTAAGTAGATCTCAGTAGTATATTTCAAGCAAACTCATAATATTTAAAAAGACAGTGAGAAAATATTTTTTAGATCTGGTTTAGAGTTTTTTCCTGTTAATTTATTGAAACGTGCTATCTCCAGCTGACACTGAATCCAAGTACCTCCTCATGCAGTTTGAATAGATATGAAAATCAAGACCCTTCATGGCTGACAATCAATCAGACTCTGTCCCTACCCCCACCCCACCATTTCCTCCATCCAAGCCCTGGCCCTCAGAGTAGCCTTGTGCAAATCTGAGCTCCCTCCAGCCCAGGCGGCACCTGCAGCTTTCAGCTCCTTGGCTCCAACTCCCACCTGCTTTCCTTGGAGAAGGAGCTGCCTGAGACACAGAGGGATGTTCACTTCTTGTCAGCCAACAAAGCCAAGGGAAGGCACAGCTCCATCAAATGCAAAAGTCAGTCTTGTCCCTGGATCTACCCCGCACCTGATCCCCACAGCCTCTCCTGTTTCCTTCATTCCTCCTTTGCCAGGGACTTTCTGGGACAAGCAAGCTCTGCTCTGGCTGTGGAGGAGGGTGGAAGTGCCACCACTGGAGTGGGAAGCACAGCTCATCAGGGTTTCTGTCCTTTGGGGGTCAGGAACAGATGAGACTCAGAGGCACGGAAAGATTCTCTTCATGGCCAACGGACCACAGTGGAACAGGACACAATTTAATAACAATCACGCTCTTCCCTGAGCTATGTGCAATGTCCCAGCAGCGTCTGATGAGTCCACCATTCACACGTTATTTCCATACTAAAATAATTTTATAGAAATATGGTTCTGTGATAGATATAAGCACAATTAAGTTCTTGTATCAGGATGCTTGTTCTGTAGTGGGGACAAAATAGCTCAAACAATTCCTGATTTGGAAAGCTGTCAGTGGTGGATGGAGTTGGGAGGTCAGGCTGCTCTTGGTGGTGAGAAAAAGCTGAAAGCAGCCTGACTCATTTCATCTCCTCCTGTCCTGGCTGATCTGCCCTCTTTCCCCTTCCACCCATTGGCTTTTGTCTCCCCCCAGCCCCCTGTGAAGAGCCTGGCTCTGTGTTCTCCATCCCCTCCTGGCTGGCACTGCCAGGCTGGCATGAGGAGCCCCTCAGCCTTCCCTGCTCAGGGCTGGACAAGCCCAGGTTCTTCAGCCTCTGCTCACAGCCCAAGGGCTAAAGCCCCACCTTGGAGGCCCTTCCCAGACCCTGCTCCAGCTGCCAGACATCTTTCCTGCCCTGGCCAACCCAACCCAGGCCACAGTGACTGGATAACCCACGTCCTTGATGTCCTGGTCACACAGCCCTGGCCCCTTGTCCCCTGTCAGGCTCTGGGGTGGATCCTGTAGAACATCCTTTGGTGGAGGCTATGGCTCCAGGTGGGCCAGGGGCATCCTGGGGGACAGGGACCCTGCTGGGCATGAACAGCATTGGACTTGTTGGGAGAAACTGTGAGGGGGAGCTGGGGCAGAGTGACCAACCCAGTGACCTGACACAGCCCTGCTGGGATGTCACACAGCCCCTCTGGGATGTCACAGCCTGCTCTGAGATGTCACAGCCCCTCCTCTAATGTCACACAACTGGTCTCTGATGTCACAGCCAACTCTGTGATGTAATATTCTGCTCTGTGATGCCAGATCTCTGCTGTGTGATATCAAAGCCTGCTCTGTGATGTCACAGAGGCAGTCTATCATGTCATAATTCTCGATAATCTCACATGACCCACTCTGTGATGTCATAGCCCACTCTGTCACCTCATGTTACAAGATCATAAATTGTCTCCACCAGCTGAGCTGACACCTGGAGCTTGTTCTCCAAAACCCCAGGCCTATGGAGGCCACACAATGCCCATTGTGTGAGAAGGGGAACTGGAAGTTCACCAGCGTCAGTGTCCTGCCAGCTCAGCCAGGCCCTCTGGAACATTGGGGTCCACGACCACCAGGGACCACCAGAGAGACCCCAAGACCGAACAACACATGGGTGAAGGGGAGGGGAAATATGTGAATGATTTTGGGGAAACCATTATCATATTTATGTTTAGTCTGGGAAAATCAATGAATATGTATGCAATATACAGAATATAAACAGAAACTTTCCTTTACTCAGCCTGCAGGGCTTTGGGATGAGCTGTCCCCGTGCATCCCCCGGAATAAATAATGCTGCTTTTTAATGCTGCATTGGTGTTAAGGAGTTTTCTATTTTACTGAATTTTTGGTAATACTCCCACTGCCAAGGAAAGCTCTGTCTGCTGCTGTTCACAAACACAGAAGGGCTGGTGGCAGATGTTGGGCTCAGAGGTCGCCTGGGGCACAGTGACCATGAAATAATTAAGTTTTCAATGTTCTGGGAAAGAAGGAGGGGCAGCAACAAAACTTCTGCACTGGAATTAGGAAGGGCAGACTTTGGCCTGTTTTGGATGCTGATTTTGGGAGTACTGAATCAGGTCCTGATTTTTTGAAGGAAAACATCCCTTAAAAACAAAGGGGTCCAGGAAGGATGGACATATTTCAAGGAAGTAATCTTAAGGGGGAAGGAGCAGCCTGTCCTAGTGTGGCAAAAGATGAGCTAGTGCGGAAAATGACTGGCCTGGCTGGCCATGGAGATTTTGTGGGAACTCAAGGGTAACAAGAAGTGCATCAGCTTTGGACAGAAGGTCAAGCAGCTTAGGAAATGTTTAAGAATGTTGTGAAGTCGTGCGGAAAAAAAGTCAAGGGGTGAAAGCTCAATTAGAGTTTAACCTGACCACTTCTGTGAAAAAAATAGACAAGGTTTCCACAATTAAATTAATAGCAAAACATGGGATAAGGAGAACCTCTACTTTTTATTGGATGCAGTGGGGAATATAGACACTAAAGATAAGGAGAAGGCAGAGCTTCTTAACATCTTGTTTCTCTCAATTTTTGATATTAGGGCAGGCTGTCCTCAGGACAAGTGCTCTGCTGAGCTGGTAGATGGTACAGGGAGCAGAACAGGCCCCTGTAATCCAGGAGGGAGCAGCTGGTGACCTGCTGAGCAACTCAGATGCTCACAAGTGTCTCTGGGAGCAGATGGGATCCATCCTAGGGGGATGTGGGAGCTGTGGATGAGCTCCCCAAGCTGCTCTCCATCATTTACCATCAGTGCTGGCTCAGCAGGGAGGGCCCAGAGGACTGGAGGTGCCAATGTGAGCCCATCCCCAAGAGGGGCTGGAAGGAGGAGCTGGGGAACTCCAGGCCTGTCAGCCTGACCTGGGTGCCCGGCAAGGTTATGGAACAGATCACCCTGAGTGCCATCACAGGGCACGCACAGGATGGCCGAGGGGTCAGAGCCAGCCAGCGTGGATTCCAGTGTCTGCATGGAATGGTCTGGATGAGGGGACTGAGTCCAAGATCAGCAAATTTGCAGATGACACCAAGCTGGGTGTGAGTGTGGATCTGCTGGAGGGTAGGAGGGCTCTGCAGAGGGACCTGGACAGGCTGGATCCAGGGCCCAAATCCAACAAGGTGAGGTTTAACAAGTCCAAGTGCTGGGCCCTGCATGTTGGCCACAACAACCCCTGCAGTGCTGCAGGCTGGGGACAGAGTGGCTGGACAGCAGCCAGGCAGAAAGGGACCTGCAGGCACTGATGGACAGCAGGCTGCACATGGGCCAACAGTGTGCCCAGGGGGCCAAGAAGGCCAATGGCTCCTGGCCTGGCTCAGGAATGGTTTGCCTAGCAGGAGCAGGGCAGCGATTGTTCCCCTGTGCTCAGCAATGCTTGGGCAGCAACTCGAGTGCTGTGTCCAGTCGTGGGCCCCCCAATTTAGGAAGGCCATGGAGGGGCTGGAGCATGTCCAGAGAAGGGCAAAAAGGCAAAAAGGGAAGGGGTCTGGAACACAAGCTACCAACTCCTGTGAAGAGCAGCTGAGGGACCTGCAGTTGTTTATCCTGGAGAAGAGGAGGCTCAGGGGAGACAAGGCAGTGTCAGGGCACAGGTTGGACTTGATGATCTCCAAGGTCTTATCCAACATTTCTGATTCTGTGATTCTCTGGAAACACCCTTGGAGCAGTTGCAGGAAGAGCCCTGGGCCTCCTCTTCAGAAGCTCCAGCAGCCCAGGTCCCTCAGCTTCTCCTGCCAGCCCCAAAGCCCATCCTGTCAGTCCTGCAGAGCCTCTGCAGCTCCTCCTCACTGCCCAGAACAGGGAGCCCCAGAGGCAGACACAGCAGCCCAGATGTGCCCCCCTGGCCTGGGGTGCCTCTGGCCAGGGAGCAGCACCAGGCACTGCAGGAGCCTGCAGACAATTCCTGCAGCACTTGTAGGATGATCCTGCTGCCCAAGGGACGTTCCCATGGTGCCAAGTCAGGAACTGCAATGGGGAGTGGGGCCAGAGAGGAAAGGGCAAACAGGGATGGGCTGTCTGCAGGGGAGGGGACAGGGGTGGGAAATACGAAGAAATGTGTAGCAGGAAGCGAAAAGAAAGCAAAGAAATTTGTAGCAGGAAGAGTAAAGAAAGCAAAGAGTAAAGAAAGTAAAGGAAAATGAAGCCAAGGAAATGCTGAGGGCAGTTTGGAGGTGGCTGCCAGGCAGCCCTGGCTCTGAACAACAGCATCTGCAGTGGGACAGGAAACTCCCAGCTGATGGGAACAAACTTTCTGGCTGACTGCAGTGGCCAGGACAAAGCTGAGCGGTTTCCCTGGTGTCCCCCAGCCCTTGCTGGCCCCAGGGGGTGATGGCATTTGTGCTCCCTCAGGTTCATGTCCCCACACCAACAGCATGGGGGTGCTCCCCCTGTTGTGTGCAGTGCAAACAGGGGCTGCTGAGCCAGTGCTGCCGTGTCTGTGCCTGCAAGGATGGGGCACCTGTGTGAACTGGGGGAGAGGCCAGGGCTGCAGAGGGGGGATGTTGTTGGCTGCTGCATGAGGGCGCTCTTGGACACTGTCCTGGGCTGTGCAGCGCACTGGGGATGGATCAGCCCCTGCTCTGTTGCTCCTTCCCGTCTGCCCCAGGGCCCTTGCAGAGCCCCAGCCATGCTGTTTGCCCCCGGCCTGGGGCTGCCCACGGTCAGCCTGGGGCTGCTCACAGGGGTTTTCTGTGCTGAGCATTGGCCTGGCCATGTTCTTGAGAGAGCCTGGGCAAGGAGCCTGGAGCCCCCAGGCCCTGGGCTGAGCCGTCAGCGCTGCCCCAGCAGTGCCCATGGCCTGTCCCTGCTGCAGCCCCGGCACTGCCACCCCCAGGGCTGTGCCCGGCCCCGAGAGCACTCAGGCCCTGCAGCAATACCAGGGCCACCAGGGCAGCGGGGCAGGGCCACGGCAGCAGCACTGGCAACACCAAGTTGGCAGAAACGATGAATATTTTCACTTTGTAGAAAATATTTAAAATTTTAAACAAGGACAAAGAACTTCCAAAATGGAACTAACAAGAAGTATTAAAGGTTACTTTTATTACAAGTGATTTGCAAATACTGGCCAGCAGTTAATGTTCCTGAAACCATCCAGTCATCAGTCTCCACACTGCAGCCTTGAGCTCCTGGTTCCTCAGGCTGTAGATGAGGGGGTTCAGGGCTGGAGGCACCACTGAGTACAGAACTGACAGGGCCAGATCCAGGGATGGGGAGGAAATGGAGGGGGGCTTCAGGTAGGCAAATGTGCCAGTGCTATAGAAAAGAGAGACCACGGCCAGGTGAGGGAGGCAGGTGGAAAAAGCTTTGTGCCGTCCCTGCTCACAGGGGATCCTCAGCACAGCCCTGAAGATCTGCATATAGGAGAAAACAATGAACACAAAACAACCAAATGATAAATAGGCACTAACAGCAAGCAGCCCAAAATCCCTAAGGTAGGATTTGGAGCAGGAGAGTTTGAGGATCTGTGGGATTTCACAGAAGAACTGGCCCAGGGCATTGCCACGGCACAGGGGCAGGGAAAATGTATTGGCTGTGTGCACCACAGCATTGAGAAAGGCACTGGCCCAGGCAGCTGCTGCCATGTGGGCACAAGCTCTGCTGCCCAGGAGGGTCCCGTAGTGCAGGGGTTTGCAGATGGACACGTAGCGGTCGTAGCACATGATGGTCAGGAGGCAAATCTCTGTTGCAAGAAAAAAAAAAAACAGAAAGACTTGGGCAGCACATCCAGTGTAGGAGATGTCCCTGGTGTGCCAGAGGGAATTGTGCATGGCTTTGGGGACAGTGGTGCAGATCATGCCCAGGTCAGTGAGGGCCAGGTTGAGCAGGAAGAAGAACATGGGCGTGTGCAGGTGGTGGCTGCAGGCTACGGCGCTGATGATGAGGCCGTTGCCCAGGAGGGCAGCCAGGGAGATGCCCAGCAAGAGGCAGAAGTGCAGGAGCTGCAGCTGCCGCGTGTCTGCCAATGCCAGCAGGAGGAAGTGCCTGATGGAGCTGCTGTTGGACATTTGCTGCTGCTGGCCATGGGGACCTGTTCATGAAGAAAGGACAGCAAAGATTTAGAGGAGATACCTGTCACCAAAATGAAAGCCGTTTCCCATATACCCTCCTCTGGAATAGACACACACACTCTTTTTTTTTTTTTTTTTTTTGGCGTTCTGGGGTTCTTTTAAAAAGCTTCTCCCTTTCTCTGCTGCTGTTCTTGGATATCAGAAAGCCTCAGAATTTCTGCTGCGTCCAGGGAAACAGAGTGCATTCTGTGAGGCAAAGTGATGAATGGAAAGTGAGGGTAGATGGTCTCTCATTCTGACCTGTTCAGAGTTTCTCTGGGCTTTAACCTTTCTCAGGTGGAGGAGGGTCACATTCCAATGATTCCCCTATAATGTCACCAGGTCCTGGTGAGAGCAGATGGATCCACCACAGCCCAGCTCCACATTTGAAGCCAAAACCTCATATTGCTCATTTCTCCAACCCAGCAGCATTTTCAGTGTCAGAACACCTCTGCATCTCCTCATCAATCTTATAACTCAGAGATGCTCTAGGACAGGTTTGCACCCTGGATTGGAGCTCCCAGCTTGGACTGAAATCTCAGGGACCCTTCCAAGTGTCCTTATGATGGCATTGGATGAAGGGAGATGCAGCTCCTTGCCTGGCTGCACTGACAGCATTGCCCAGAGCTGGGCAGTGGGGACAGCGTCACCCTGAGCCAGCTGTGCCCCCTCCAGAGCCCCCAGTGCTGGGCAGCTGCTCCCAGCCCTGCGCTCTGCAGAGGGAACTGGGCCCGGGGCTGCAGAGCTGCCCCACGGCTCTGCTGCAGCTCTGCCTGCACAGGAGGGGCTGCACACCTTGGAGCCCCGGCCCTGAGGGCACAGGCTGGGCTGGGGCACAGGAGGGAGGGGGCTTGTTCAGAGGGAGAGGCTGCACTGGAGGGGATCCTGTGGGCATCTCTAAACTCTCCCTGCCACAGTATTGCTGGATATTGTTTTCTCTCCTTTCCTGATATTCTCTCTGCTTCCTGAAGATTTTCCTCCTGCAGGTGTTTCCCTGTGCCTGATCTCTCCCTGCCAACACTCACAGACCCCAAATCTCTGTGCCCTCTCCTTGGCCTGACAGAGCCCTGCCTGTTTGCAGGGCACTGGCTGGGGCAGTTTCTGTTTGCAGCTGGGAGAAACGACAGCTCAGACTGAGTCTGTTGGCTCCAGCAAAGGTGATGCTGGTGCTGTCCATGGGCAGAGTGACTGAAAGCACATTAGGGATCTCCTGTGACCCTATAATCACCAAAAGTAACAGTTCAGACGTCTCAGACACTTGTCAAAATTCATAATTAATAATTCATAACCTACTTTTAATATTTATCCCCCCTCCCTGCATTCTCCAAAAGCAGGAAACTGATTTCAAAGTCTTAGGAAATTTTCTCATTTTTGTTAAAATCCTTGACTTGCAAATATTCTATGACTGATTAGAACCCCTCAGCATATCAGAGTTTCATGAGCCTTTCACCTCCCCTGCACCAAAAATACTCAGAGTTGTACTCACAGGGTCTGTAGGCATTGGGATGTTCCAGCTTTAGGAGATGGCTCCAGGAGCTGCAGCTGCATTGTCCTGCAGCCAGAGGTTCCTGTGCCAAGGGCTGTCAGTGATTCTGCCCCAGGCACTTCTCAGCCCCTTCCCAGCCCTGACTGATTGAAGCTCTCTGTGCCTCTGTGCTGTGCCCGGGGTGGCTGCAGGCAGTGCCCCAGCCCTGCTGGGCTGGCAGAAGAGCTGCTCATCAAGAGAAATGTGCTTTTGAAGCTCTTCTTGGTTACCAGGAGCTGCCTCTTTGCCACGAGCCCAGCCCAGCTCAGCAGCACAGACACAGCACAAGGACTTTAATGAGCCTCTGGGGCTTTGGGCTCAGGCCCTGAACATCAGTCCCTGAAAAGGAGCTGAAGAAACCTCTCCAGAACTCCAAGTCAGAATCCAACTCCAAAGTTTCTTGGACTTTTAATGGGTCCCACTGAGGAACACGACTGAGAAAGTGTCCCCAGGCCCCAGGCAGAGCAGAGAACTGGAGGCAGTGATGACAGGTGGGAACAAAGAGAAGCCAAGTCTTGGTGCCCTGGGGCACAGCAGGGTCTGTGCCACCAAGGGCTGGGAGGAGACACCTTGTCCTGAGGCCCTGGGGCCTCCTGGCACAGCCTCAGCCAGGCTGGGCACTGTCAGCCCCTTGTCCTGCCCTCAGCATCCCCCCCTAGCCCACATCCCAGGGGCCTCAAGGATCTGCTGGAAGGAGTCCCTGGGGAGCCTTGCTCAGGAATGGCCTTGGGGGCTCCTTAATTCTCCCTGTAGGGACTGCAGGTTTTTCAAAGGACTTTGGGTTTGGCTTTTGCCTTGAGTCTCTGAGAGATTTGTGCAATCATGGCCTCCAATTATTTGCTGTAATTAGTCCCATGAGAGGCTTTGTCAGTAACAACATTCAGTGGGCTCATTAATGCTTCAAGGTACTTCAATTATTTTAAGGTACTTGGTGTTTCCCTTTTGATACAGACTCTGTGAGAGGTTTCTGCAATCATGGCCCTAATTATCTGCTTTAACGAGTCCCTTGAGAGCTTTGCACTTACATGTAGTGGAGCTCATTAATACTATGAAATACTCAAGATTTTTAAGGTACTATGGATTTTCCTTTCCACACTGAATCTCTGAGAAGTTTTTGTGCCATCCTGGCCTCCAGATCTCTCCTCCAAGGAGTCCATGAGGAGCCTGTCTAGGGGATGGACCTCAGTGGGATGCATCCATGATTTGAGACACTTGGTGGTTTTCTTCTGACTTTGACTCCTAGAAATGTTTCTGCAATCTCCTCTCAGACCCTGAGGTTCCAGGGCTCAGCTCCAAATGCACCACAAGGCTCATTAGGATCAAACAAGTCCTGACAACCCATGGCTCTGCCTTGATTTCCCTCTGCTCTAGTGCAGTTCATCAGAAATATTTCTGTAGTGATTTTGGTTCACCAATTTGAGATTTCTTGGAGAATGCAGCAATTATTGTGGTGGCTTCAGTGTTGGCTAATTACCAGTGCACTCACTAGAATATACTTACTCATTTCCTCCTGTGTGATAAGATTAGGAGAACAGCAAAGCAGGCTCAAAACTTTAAGAGGGTATAGGGAAAAGTTCATTAATAGCAACTAAAAGAAAGAGTAATAAGAACACAACTTTCAGAAAACTTCTCGTCTCCCTACAACCTTTTCTTTCTTACTGACATTATAAAGAGATAAACCTAGAATTTTCAGTCAGTTTACCCCAACTAGAATAGTCTTTCTTGAGTTCTCTTAGGGAGAGGAGTCTCTCTTTCATGCTATGGAGACTTCTCCAGAAGAGACACTTCTCTTGTGGCTACCAATTTCCATGAATAGCAACTGCCCAGAAAAATCTGCAACTGTGACATCCCTCCCAGTTGTTCAAAGCTCTTCTACAGTTGTGATTATGGACCATGTCAACTTATGGGGTATTAGTTAAAAGATGAGCTGTGTAAGAGCAAAGATTCTCCTCATCTATTTCTGAAATCATCTTCATCTCTGAGAACATCTTTTTCTTCTCCCTGTGAAGGCACAGGATCTCATCACGCTTCCCTTTTTCCATGTTCAAACTTCTCATGGGATCACAGCTACTTTGACATTTGCTTCTTTAGCATGGATACCTTTGCTGAACAAGTAATGTCCCCATACTTTTCAATGCGATACAGGGAAAAAGAGAGTCTGATGTATCAGTTACATCCTTCTCCATGGCTTTACAAGAGGATTTCAGCCCCAAGATCAGGACATCTCCTCATCCCTCCCATCTGGGACTCAACTTCCTCTTCACTGACCTCGATGTCTTCATGTTACTCCTCTATGTGCCTGCACTTTGTCCTTTTCTCTCACTCGAGGGAGGATGGAAGCACTGAAAGAGTTCATATATCACCCGGGGCCTGCAGATGGTTCCGTGACCCCAGCTGGGCTCAGTACTTGCAGCCAGACCTGCTCCCTGTTCCCTCGGTTCCATGGGGCCCCACAGTGTCCCAGTGGTCCCTTGCTTCCATGAGGACCTGAGGTGTCATAATGCCCCCTTGGTGACACGAGGCCCTGAAGGGTCACAATGGTCTCCATGGTTCCATCAGGCCCCACAGAGTCATAATGGTCTCTGGGTTCCATGAAGCCCCGCTGGGTCACCATGGCCCCTTGGTTCCATGGGCTCCAATGGTGCCACAATGATCCCCTTGGTTCCATGGGCTCCAGTGGGGCCACAATGATCCCCTTGGTTCCATGGGCTCCAGTGCGGCCACAATGATCCCCTTGGTTCCATGAGGTCCCCAGAGTGTCCCAGGGATCTTCCTTCTTTACCAAGGAAAGAACCCAGCCCCAATGTTGCAGGGGCAGCCACCAGAGGCCAAGGCCAGCCAGACTTGATGGTACTGACAGATTTACCTGGGAGCAACCCTTGGTATAGGGAATTTTGGAGGTGGAATCCCAATTTCAGACATGGACACCTGGAGGAGAAGGACAGTTCTTTTACATAGGAAGGAAAGCAGGGAACACCGACATTTGAGGGGCAAACGAAAGGTGGCCATCAGAGGCCTGAGTCAGCCAGACCTCTCTGTTCTAGTTGCTTTTGTATGAAAGCAACCCTTGGATATAGGGAATTTGGGAGGTGGAATCCCAATTTTGGCCATTTCTTTGTAGATAAGAATGACAATTCTTTTTCATAGGACGGAAAGCATGGAGCCCAAGTGTTTCAAAGGCAAAAGAGGAGACAGGTGACTCCTGTCCTGGCTCCCAAGCCAGCCAGGCCTGATTGTCATGGCAACTTTTGTCATGGAAGGTCCTTGGATATCAGAGGAGAAATCTCACTTTTGACCTTGGACTCCTTGAGAAGAAGGATGGTTCTTTTCCATAGGAAGGAAAGCATCGAGCCACAGTGTTTTGAGGCAGGTGAGGGACAGCTCCCAAGCGGCAAGGGCAGCTAGACCTGTCTGGCATTCATTTGGGAGCAATCCTTGGATGTACGGAGTTTTGGAGGTAGAATTCCAGGTTTGGCTATGGGCACCGGGTCAGGATGGATGTTTTTTTACAATAGGAAAGAAAAATGCCAAGTGTAAGTGTTTTTGAAGAAGATGAGAGGTGGCCACCCTTAGGCCAACACAGCCAGACCTTTCTGTCCTGGCACCTTTCATCTAGGGAATCTCCTTGGACATAGGGCATTTTGGAGGTGGAACATCAATTTTGGTCGTGGGTGCCTGGACAGAAAGAAGAGTTCTTTTCATTAGGAAGGAAAGCACAGAGCCCCACGGTTTCAGAGGCAGAAGAGTGCCTGCCCTCAGGAAGCAAAGGCCAGCCAGACTTGTCAGTCCTGGCAGCTTTTGTCTGGGAGCTATCCTTGGATATTGGGAATTCTGGAGGCAGATTCTCAATTTTGGCCATGAGCACCTGGTCGAGATGGATGTTATTTTCCCCTAAGCAAGAAAAGGGTTTCAAAGGCAGATGAGAGGTGGCCCCTGGGTGGCCAAGGCAGGCAGACCTGTCTCTTCTGGCAGATTTTATCTGAGAACAATCTGTGCATATACGGAAATTTGGAGGAGGAATTCAAATTTTGGCCATGCTCCCCTGGAGGAGAAGGACAGTTCTCTCCCATAGGAAGGAAAGCCAAGAGTCCCAGTGCTTCAGGGGCTGATGAGAAGCAGCCCTCGACATGGCTTCCTGGTTCCACAAAGCCCTGATGTGTCACCATGGCCCCTCGGCTCCATGCACCCTCGCTGTGTCACAGGGGCTCCTCTGTGACACTATGGGCTGCACAAGGTCACCATGGACCCATGGTTCCTTGGGGCCCCCAAGTTTCACAATGGTCTCCTTGATTCCATGAGGCACCACAGTGTCACCATGGCCCCTTATTTCCACGAGGTTCCGCAGTGTCACTGTGGTGTCCTTGGACCTGCATTGTCACAACTGACCCTTGGTTCCATGAGGTTCCATACTGTCACCGTGGTCGCTGTCAGAGACTGCATGAGAAAGATGTCCCAAGACACCTTGGGATGCTTGGAATGCCCGTGTGGGGCCAGGGCCGGGTCAGGTTTGTGGTGGAACAGAGCCCCGCCCCCAGCCCTGGTCTGGCAGAGCTGTCAATCACACAGCAGGGGCTGTGCTAACCCAGCTCTGATTAGCCCAGATGTTAATCAATCAATCACACACTAGCAGCTGGTGCCTACCCTGGCTCTGATTGGACAAGCAACTGGCATTCCCACCCCAGGGAATGTAGTCCTATTTTAAAGGGTGTCTTTCATTGCTGTTCCTATTACACAAGAGGTGATTGCAGCATTCAGTGACTGATATTGATGCAGGGATTCTCCTAAGGAGGTCTGGCCTGCTCAGAGAAGCGGTGCCTTGAGCTCTGAGCCAGTGTGGACAACCTTGCTCCACTTTCCCCAAGACCATTGTGTCTCTCCTCACTCACCTGGAACCTGCTTTGCTTGGAGAAGTGGCTGCACACAGCCAAAGAGGGATTTGCCTTCTTTGATTTTTGAAGCAATCTAAAACTCCTGAGTTTCCCCATTGCAAACAGACATCCTCCTCAAGCGTGTGCCAAGCCCAAGCTGCCACCAGGAGCACTCCAGACCTGCCCTGGGCCAGCTGTGTGGGTGGATCATCATCCCAACATGCAGTGGTGCCATTGCAAGGGACTGTTGCCTTGGACACTGCAATGACCCAATGGGTTTGGGTCCCATGGCAACCCCCATCAGTTCAGGTTTCCTTGGAAACCAGCCCAAGGAGCCATTTCTGAAGCCAGGTTCCATGGCCATTTGCCTGCAGAGCTGTTGCTGTCCTCAGCGGCCATGGCAACCCTGGGACAAAGCGGTGCCAGGGCTGTTCCAGGTACAATTCCAGTGACAATTGTACCTGGAATTGGTGCCACCAGGTGACATGGCAACGGCCACGGAGACCCGGTCCTTGGTTTGGTGCCATGGCAACCAATGCCCGGCCCCGTTGTGATGGTTGGTGGCCATGGAAAGCTGCCCTGGGCCCTTGCTCAGGGCTGGCTGGTGTCAGTGCCCAGAGCCAGAGGGGATCCCTTGCTGGGGGCTGTGCCATGGCCACCTGCCCTGTGCCGCGCTGGCCGCTCAGGCACCAGGAACCAGCAGCCACCGGCACTGCCAGGGCCAAAGGCCAGGTCAGCCAGACAGAAAGGGGCGGGGCTGGGCACTGTTTCCATGGCAACCGGCAGTGGGGGGACACCTGGGTCACCTGGCCTGGCAGTTGCCATGGAAACCCCTGGCAGGGACTGAGGGCACAGCCCCTGGCACTGAGACACTGCTGGGCCGGGTGCTGAGCACAGGGCTGGGCACGCAGAGATGGTTTTGTTCTTGCTGAGCTGCAGCACAGCCAAGGCCTGTCCTGCCCCTCGTCAGCCACGCTGGGGAGGGGCTGGGGCTGCGGGGGAGCTGGGCAGGGGGCACAGCCAGGACAGGGGACCCCAACTGAGCCCGGGCATAGCCCAGACCAGAGCACATCATGCTCAGGGTGTGAAGGGGGGAAAAGGGAGGAAGGGGGGAATTTTGGAGAGAGGGCTTTTGCCTTCCCAGGGAACACTTAGGCAAGAAGGGGCCCTGTTTCACCAGTGGGCAGGGTCATGACCAAAGACACAGACACCAACTTAAGGAATTGTGTCATTTATATCATGCACAGCTGCAGAGATTTACAAAAGGATAAGCTCAGCAAAGCACATCATCATTAGCAAAGAATTACAAAAGAAGCTCAGCAATCCGTCATAAACCGTCATTACATTTTCATGACCAATTCCTTGGTGAAAGACTAGAGGTGTTTGTGGAGACAAAGATTCTGGCTGACTATCAAGGTACACCTTACAGACATCAGTAGTACTTTAGTGACAATGTTCTTCATTCTTTTTTTTCAATCTCATTTGAGTTAGGAACAAGAATTCTGTTGTCCATGGAGCTGGCACCTTTTTAATTCCAGAATAATGCCCCCAGGCCCTTTGCTGTTCAGCTTTACCATGCTGTCTGTGGCTTACAAGGCTTGGGGGGCCCTTTCCCCTCTGGCTGGAAGGGGCCGGGTCCCAGTCCCTGAGGGGCACCCAGGCTCCTGGATGGAATTCCTGTGCAAGTCCCTCAGTGTCACAGCAGCCTTCCCATGGAGCCCCATGGATCAGAGCATGTTCCACAGGGGCCCTTGGGGCAAACAGGGAGATCTGGTCTGGCAGGATGTGTAGAACAATCTCCTGGCAGATCTACTTGTTCTCACACAGAATCCTTGGCTGCAGGGACACATTCCCATTGTTCCTGCCCAGGGTTCAGGACTCAGAGTTGTCTTTCCCAGGAGCTGCTCCTTCAGCTGCCTTGGGAGGGCCTTTTGGCCTCCAGACCCACACTCTGGCTCCATTATTAGGGCTGCTGCATCCAAACCCTTTATCTCCACAAACGGTGGTGACTGGAGGTGGATCTCCTGTTTTCACAATCGTTCTTAAAATTGCAAAATCAATAATTGTGCTACCCTGTCATGGGGTTGAACAATCCAATCTTGTTTGTTATTGTTTACAGAATTACTGTAATTTCTCCTTGATATTCTGCATCATTTCATCCTGCCATGACAGGAACACTTTGCAAGGCCAAGCTCCAAGGGAGCAGTTACCAAATCAAAGTGTCCTGGAGGAATCTGAACTCCTGTTTCAGTACTGATAGCTCTCATTTGCTTTGAATTCATCCTAATGAATTCCAATGCATGAAGGCCCAGCCCTGCAGCCTCTGGGCTGGCCCTGCCAGGGGCCATCCCAGCCACAACAATTTCCCAGGCAGCCCAAGTCTCACTGCCCATGGTTGGATTTGCAAACTGGGGGCAGCCATGCACAGCCAGGGGCTTCCATTTCCCCAGTGGGCCATTGTGAAGGGCATGGAGCACATCTGGGAGATGGGTTCTCCATGGGCAAAGGTTCCCATCTCCTCATTTTTCCAACTGCTCTTTTAACAACCCCTTCACCCGTGCAACCAATCCTGCAGCTTGTGCATAATCTTGTACGTGAAAAACCCTGCAGGCAAAATCACTGTATTTTTCACAGGAACAGACAAAGCATTCTGCATCACAGTATCAGCAAACCCTGCAAAAATAGCCAATTTCCTCCCTTTCTCCCTTTTTCATTGTATACAATCTCAAAAAGTTGACCACTGATATTAGGGTCCTGGCCAATCCTGTTCTGTAGGGTATTTAGTGTTACATCCCTGAGCAGGCAAAGCTACCAAATTAGTATTGTCAGCACTATTTCACATTATTATATAATTTTATACATAGATAGTGATATAGAAATATAGATAGATACAGACATAAATAAATATATATAAATAGATATATTGAGGTCTTATTATACTATAAATACATATATAATTGTTATGTATATAGATATTTCACTTGCACAAATGCATTTGAGCTCAGGATTAAAACCTTGTTCTCTTGCTCCATGTGGAAGCATTCCAATCATAATTGTTTCTTCTGAAGGTGCTGTTCCCAATGTACTCTCAACAAATTCATCTTTGTCTGCCCAAACCCACAAGGTCTTTTCCTTTTCCATTTGCAATTTTTGGATGCATTTGAAGCCATCCAGGGGTGCAGCTTCTTTTACCCGACTGCCCCACTGCTCACACAGGGATCCAACCTCAGCCCACTCCAGAGCCAGGGAACTCCAGGGAAGGGCTTCCCAGCTGGGAATTTCTGATGGCACTGATTCCTCACACTGACACTGAACAAGTGACAATTTGTTGGGATCTGGCCAGACTGTGCCAGTTTTGTTTTACCAGTGGGCAGGGTCAGCACCAAAGACACAGACTCCAACTGAAGGAATCAGTGTCATTTCCTGCAGTTCAGAGCAGCAAAAAATCACAAAAGGAGCAGCTCAGCAATGCACCCAACCATCCCCACCAAAGATTGCCTGCAGTGATTAAGAAAGATCCAGCAGCATTTACCCTCAGCCTTTACCATCGCCCAGACCCACACAGCAGCTGGGGAAGCTGTCACAGCCAAGGGCTGCAGAGCCACTCCTGGGCACTGGGAATTCCTGCAGGTGCCTCCAGCCACAGGTGAGGCTCCAACCCCGCTGGGAGAGGGCCCAGCTCTGACAGTGCTGAATGAACAAACTGACCGCACTGCTAGGGTGGCAACATCTGCTTTCACCCTCCTCTTGGGTCCCTCCCAAAGCCTGGCCAGGGCTCAAGGAGGAACCAAGGGAGCTGACTTTGATCCTTCAGCCCCAAACAAGGCCAGATGTCAGATTTCATGGCCTTGTCTGGCTTCTAAATACACAAAGGTCAATACATGTTTCACTAATGAGTGGCTACATCTATCTCAGTGCTAAAAACCATGCACATTTCATTAGGGAGCAGATACAAAAATAACCTTTGCTTGGAAGGTTCATCCAGAGGCCACCTTTGGCTCAGGGCCTGCTGTCCAGGCCTCACTCAGGGCTGGTGTCCAGGCCTTGGCACTTCAGGGACGCGGTTTACTGCTGGGCTTGGCACTGCTGGGTGAGCGGCTGCACTGGGTGAGCTCAGAGGGCTTTTCCAACAGAGAGGATTCCGTGATTCCATGATTATATCCACTGCATTCAGCTGGGGCTATTTTAGCAGCATTCCTTTGCTCCAAAAGTTCCCTCTTGCCCAGCTCCTGTGGCCTGAGGCTTCAGCTCCTTCAGCTCCTGGTGCTGAGCTGCTCATGCTGAATGAGACGGCTCGGAGAGAAGAACACAGTCCATGCAATTCCTTCTGGGACACGGAGAGGGGAGGCTGTGCAAACAGGAGCATTGTTTGCTGTGGCCTCCTCTCTGCCCTTCACGCCTTTCAGCACTTTGAACCAGCCAAGAGCTTTCTCCAAGAGTGGAATGGAGCAGCTGTTCCTGCTCCCAGGCCAGGCTCTCTCCAGTCTCTGCCCTTGCCTGGTTCTGTCCCTCTTGCTGTGCCCTCTCGCTGGCTCGCTGGCTGCTGCCCAGGACTGTGGCACTGGCACAGATCCAGTGCTCCAGAGCCTCCTTTCTGTGCCCTTGCAGCTGCCTGGGCACAGCAGCCTTTTCCATCTGGAAGCTCCCCATGGACAGGGAGTGCCCAGCTCCATTCCTTGCACAGCCTCCAGGAGCCCAGGGCTGCCATCTCCAGTCCCTGCTGGCACTGGGGGCTCCCAGGTGCCTCAGGCTGCTGTGACACTGCTGCACACGGGAGGGAAAAGGGGCAGGGGCTGTGCTCAAAGTCAGCTCTATGTGCTGCTGCTGCTGCTGCTGCTGCTGTGGGGTCATTTGTGCAGCCCTGGCCCAGAGTCAGGGATCAGATCCTGCCAGTCTCTTCCAGCCCTGGCTGCTCAGAGTTTGGGCCTTGGAGCCTCAGGTGGCCAAAGGCAGCTGCTGCTGGTCCCTCTGTGTGCCCGAGTTCAGCAGTGCTGCTCCATCAGTCTGTGCCCAGCAACGGGGAAAAGCCTCAGCCCTGCAGGGCCAGGAGCTGCCGGGCTGTGCCTGAGCAGCTCAGCCAGCAGGAAGGGAGCTGCTCCACACGGGAACCAGGAGCAAAGGACATTTCTTCTGCAGGACATGTTTTCTATTTAGAGGGAAAAAAAGGAAAAAGGAAAAAAATAGATGAATTGTAAAAGATAAGAATAAAATCCAAGTGTTAGTTGAAAAACATAACACAATGTTAGTGAAAAAACCAAACATAAATGCAAAGATACATTCTTTGCATTAAGAGGTAAATGATCTTTTTCAAAAGAGAACTCAGATCTTTACATTGTAAATGTGCTGATGGCATGGATCCATCTTACTGACCTCAGCAGCCTCTTAAAAGATTTTGGGCTTTGTTCCCAACACTGGTATTTGAAATTGTGGTCAAAGCAAGAGGAAATTGCTTTGTGCCCTTCCAGCTCCAAGCAGGACTGGGAATGGAAACTCTGTCAAAGCCCAAATCCTTTAGAAGATGACGTTCGTTCTCACCCTGTGAGTGAGCTGCACATTCCCTTTGAAACTGTCAGGGATTTCTTAGAGACACAAAGTCCCACTGACAACTTTTTGCTCTGGTTTGGCAGTGCAGAAGGGTAATTCTCCATCCACCAGCTCCAGACTGCACTGCCTCAGGAGCACGGCCCACTCGCCAGCTTTGGTGCACTTGTGGCACTGCTAGAGCAGGAACAAAGTGCAATTGCACAATTCCAGACAATCAAGAAGGAAGAATGGGACAGACAAAACACCCTGTGCAGATCCAGGCGTTCAGCTGGGACTGTGGAGAGTTTGGGTCCTTGCCAATTGGATGTGTGTCCCCAGCTGCAATCTCTGGGCCTGCAGCAGAGTCTCACTCACATGCTACAGCAGAAAGCTCAGGCGCTGTGCTCGCAATGGGCTCGTCTGATGCAGAGCTGTCAGAGCAATGTGAGGGCAGAGCCAGCCCAGCTGGGCCCAGGGCTGAGCCCAGCAGAGCCCTGGCAGAGCCCAGAGCAGCCTCAGCACCCGCGGAGCCCGGCTGCAAGGAGAGAAAGCAGAAACTGCCCATCAGCTGAGGGCTCCTGTGCCCTTGTGCCAAGGCCTGCGGTGCCCAGGCCATGCTGGCTGTGCCCAGAGCTGTGCCCAGAGCTGCCCATCCCTGCTGCCTTTGGCACAGAGCAGGAGGGCAGCACATGTGCCCAGCCTGCAGCCAGCCACGGCACATCCAGCCCTCAGCAGCTGCCCAGAGCAGGATGCTCCTGTGCTTGCTGCCAGCTCCCAAAAGCTCTGATCCCACCCTGCCAAGCACACAGGGACCCACCTCATGCCAGCCACGGCTGGAAGAAAAGCTGCTCCCAAACCATGGCCTCAGCCTTCTCCAAGGGCACGGCCCAGCCACACCACAGCTGCTCCCAAGCACTTCCCCATCCACACTGGACCACCTCGAATGCTTCCTCTGGAATAACAAACAACACATTATTGAAAAGAGTTTAGAGACAAAAAGGGAAAACAAGAAAAACGGTAAAAACTCTTATCTCTGTCAGGGCCTTGAGGAAGGCCCAACCCCTACATGGTTGGGAAAAACCCAGCCATGGCTTTGGGAAACCCACACTTTCTTTCTTCCCCCCTGCACTGCCCCCCAAAATCACGGTGATCCCAAAGCAAACAAGGGCAGTGGAGCAGCCCAGCCCTTCCTTGCCTGCACAGCAAAGCAGCTGTGCACAGGTTCTGGAGCCCCACCTCTGCTCCCACCATGGGGCTTTGTTTGTGTTGGGCCGGCTGCCCCAGCCCCAGCCCCAGCCCGGGGCACAGTGGGTGCTGGGGGCTGTTGGCAGGGCCAGGAGCCCACTCCCATTTCGTACCCACCCCAGCCCATCCTCCCAGCCCTGCCAAAAGCAGCTGGGCAGCCGACTGAAGGATCAGCTGCATCCCCCTCAACAAAGGGGGAACCTATGGTTCCCAGCCAGGCTGAGCAATGCCCAAATCTGGGAGCATCCCCCTGCGTGTGGACTCATCTGCAAATTCCCCGTGGAGCCTGGCTTGGAGAAGGTGCCAGAAGCCAAGTCCATAATCTTCAGTTGGCCAGTGGCCAGGTCCAGGAAGAGGTTGCCATCCTTGATGTCATCCTCACTGTCCCTGGCAGCAGCAGCCCCACCCGGCACAGCTTCTCCAGGGGCTGCTTCTCCTTCCCTGGGGGCAGACCAGGCTCTCAGGGCTCTGCCCAGGGCCCCAGCTGTCAGAGAACCAGGACAAGCAAAAGCAGCTCAGATGGTGGCCACAAGTGACGGGCAGAGCAGCTCAGCTCCAGCACAAGGGCTGCGTGTTCCCATCTGATGAGCTCTGGGCAGTGACAGAGGCAGCACAAAAAAGTCTGCGTTCCTCTGCTTCTCATTGCCAAGGCATGTGTGCACCTGTAAATTACCAGGGTCCTGCATCACAGTGTGCCTGTGGCTCTCTTCCTTCTTCTAGGGCAGATGAATATCCTGCATCCAAGGATGAGAGAGCAGCTCTTCTAATGAGGGCTTTTCCAAGTCCAGCATGGATAAACACCACCTGATCGGATCTTGGCACTCTGGGCAGAGAAACCAGAAACCACTGGGCAGTTGGAGAAGGCTCCTGTTGGCTTTGCCCCATTATTCCTATGCCCAGGCCATGCTGGATGTGCTCAGAGCTGGGCCTAAACTCTCCCATCAATTCCCTGTTTTGGAGGAGAGCAGGAGAGCAGGACACGTGCCACCTGTCAGCAGCTGCCACAGTGGGATGCCCACGAGCCTGCTGCTGTCTCCCAGCACTGGGATTCCCACCGTGCCCAGAGATGAGGATCCACCTTGAGAGAGCCCTTGTGGCAGCAAGAGCTGATGGTCCCAGCTGATGTTCTGGCCCCTGCTGAAAGGGTGCTCCCCGCAGACCATCTGGTGCAGCAGGATGCCCAGGGACCAGATGGTAGCTGGCTTGCCATAGTACCAGCCAAAGTGGGTCCATTCCGGGGGGCTGTATGACCATGTTCCTATGGAATACAGATGGAGTTCATCATGGGGATGCTGCTGCTCCCAGAGTCTGGCCCCAGCATCCCTGGGCGTGCGGGGGCTGCCCCAGTGGCACACAAGGTGACCACTGCCCTCTCACCAGCACCTGGGACTTGTGTACAGGCTTGGGGTTGGAAAAGAAGCCACTGGTGCTGGAAGAGGGCAGTGAAAGCCCTGGTAAGATCCAACCATGACAAGGAAGAACACACTCAGTGCTGGGGAAAACCATGCCTTCATCCTCCCTGCCTGCATTTGCCCAAGAAACACTATGAACCCAAAGCAAACCAGGTTAGTGGAACAGTCCAAGCCCTTTCTCACCTGCACACCAAACCGGCTGGGGCACAGGTTCCAGTCCCCCCCTCTCTGCTACCCCCACCCATGGGTGTTTTTGTTGGGCTGGCTGCCCCAGCCCCAGGCCCAGCTCTGGGCAGAGTGGTGGGAAAAGGCTGCCACCACAGCTGGAAGCTGGCTCCCCACTCAGCCCTGCTCAAAAGGAATTTAGCTGAAATCTCAGTGCCATGAAAGGCAGCAAAAGGGAGAATCCCTGCTGCCACACCCAGCTTGGGCTGTGAGAGCTCAGTGCCATGACATGCCGGGACCAAGAGCACAGCCCTGTGTAGGCTCACCTGCAAAGTGAGTGTAGACTGTGTCCTGCAGGTAGGTGCCACAGCAAAAGTCAATCAGTTTGGCCTGCCTGGTGTCCAGGTCAACCAGGATGTTCTCTGGCTTGATGTCCCTGTGCAGGACCCCGCAGCTGGTGCAGTGCCGCACGGCCTCCAGCACCTGGAGGAACAGCTCCCGCGCCTCCTCCTCGGGCAGGAACCCCCGTGCCCGAATGAAACGCTGCAGGTCCTGAGAGCGCTCCGGGTGTTCCAGCACCATAACGATGCCGTTGGGGAGCTCAAGCCACTCCAGCAGCTGGACCACACCGGGGAAGCCAGTGGACACCTTGGCCAGCAGCACGACATCCAGGGGTGCACTGGTGCGGGAGGAGCACGATGCCATCAGTAGGGCTGATGCCATGCCGGGGCTCGGGGAGCCCTCAGCCAGCCCGGGATGCTCTGCGCCCTGCGCTGGCCCCACGCCCGCTCTCCCTCGGGGCGTCCTGGCGGCTCCCACCGTTCCAGGCCTCGGCTCATCCCCGCCCGGCACGGCCTGGCTTCTGCCGCTGGCCCCGCTCACTCACCAGATCGCCCCAGTGCCGGACGCGCTTCCGTGGCACCCTTTTGATGGCACCTGCGAGCCAAGGGCAGCAGCGGGCTCAGCTCACCGCCCACCCTGCCCAGCCCCATCCTCCGCCCTCCTCCTCCTCCTCCCTGTCCGTCCCCTACTCCTGTGCCTGCCGCCGGCCCCTCCGCCATCTGAGAGCCACGTGGCCGCAAAGACGCTGCTGAAGCCGCCGCGCCCCAGCAGCGATCCCAGCCTGTCCTGCTCCTTCAGGCCCTGCTGCGCCTTCCCTGCCCACGGGACACGGCTGACAGCGCTCGGCCCGGGGCCAGCAATGGCCCCCGAGCGCCCCTCATCCGCCCCGGGCCGGCCATGCCCAGGCGTTCGCTCTTCGGAACGCGGCACGGGAGGCTCGGGGCCGGCGGCCGCGCTGCTGAGCGGCGGAGCTCGGGCCGGGGAAGCCGCAGCAGAGGCGGCAGGAGCGGCCACGCTGCGTGTGTCCTCTGCCGGCCCCAGGAGGAGCCGGGGCGGGGCCGGGGCCGGGCTTAGGCCAGGGGGAACCAAAGGGAGGAGATGGCGCCCCTGCCCCATGCACTGATGCCCGCCCAGCAGCGCCACCGCCAGCACGGCCAGAGCCGGCCAGAGGCGAGACCGCGGAGGGACACCCGGGGCCGGGCACGGGGCAGCCCCGCACGGGGCAGCCCCGCCCGGGGTGGGGGACGGGCCAGGGGCATGGCCCGGCTGGGCATGGGGAGAGACAGAGAGACTGGGAGAGGAGGGGACACTGGGAAAGGGAGAGCGGGAGAGGGTGCGGGACTGCGGGAGAGGGAGAGGAGAAGTGAGAGGGAGTTGACAAAGGCGCTTCTTTCGCTGTTTTTGCTGCTTTTGCTGCTGCACAGCTGAAGCTCTGGGGTCGTTTTGTCCCCGTGTCCGTTTGTCCGTTGCCCACTCGCTCCCGCGCCGAGCCCTGCGCTCCTCAGGGGCAGCCCCTGAGCCTGTCCAAACACGGGAACTTTGCCAAGTTCAGCCAAGACCCAGAGCATGCACTCTGGGCAGTGGCACAGGAATCCCCTCAGTTGATGCTGTGCATTGTCCCTGCTGAGAGTCAAACACTATTGGAGCGCATTCCCTGAATGCAGAATTTATACCTGACCCAAGCACTGCATTTACCTGGACAGCATTGCTTTCCAAAAGAAAAACCAAAAAAACAACGGGAAGGCAAACTGTGTATAGCTCATGGTATTTTACAGTGTCTAAAACATGCCAAGTCATGGATCTTAGAGCTGAGATCCATTTAGAATTATTGGGATGGAGAAGCAGTGCAAAGAGGAGCATAAAAATAAATAGAGTAATAAATAGAGTAAAAGCACTTGGTTTGTTTCTTTCTCTTTTCATTTCATTTCCTAAAAACTGTTGCAGTTCTTCCAGTATCTTCTCCACAGTCCTGTTTGCTCTTTCCAAGAACCTTTCCTGGAGAACGAGGTGCAGCTTCTGTCACAAGATGTGCCACCAACTGCAGATTCTCTTGGCTTTCCGCACCGTGTGTGCAGCATGACTCTTGCAGCAAAGCAGGACAAATGTTTGAAGAACTTTACAACTTGTTCTTTCCGTTCCTTGTGGGCTGGGCAGTTGTGCCATTGGTGAGGTTTTCATTGTTTCTATTCGACCCTAAGAAAACATGATGGGCTACCAGGAATTGTTGGAGAATGCAAGCCTGACTGAATGCAGAGAAAGAATCTCCAGAGCCTGCAGCCAGAAATGGAGAGATGTGGGATAATAATTCCAACATCCACATGGACATCTGGAAATTGATGTAGAACATGAAAATGGGTTGACAGAGGGAGTTTGTTTCTGTGTTTAGCTCAGATGCTTCTGCATCTCATGCATTGATATAAATCTAGAGTTACAGTCAGTTCATAAAAGGCACCAGAACACGTTGGACCTCTCAGGAGATGACTGAAAGAATGTGAAAAGGAGAAATGCAGGGAATGACTTAGTGAGCTTTGCCTGTCCAAAGGATCATTTTTCCTAATAATTTCCAATCAATTCCCTCTGCTTTTGTCCTTCCAAACAAGGTCATTTTCATCCCAGATTCCCCATAGAGTGAGAGACCTGAGCTTGTGGAAGTGCCTGAAAGATGCCCTGTTCGTCTGCAGGGACACTGAGGCTGAAGCAGGAGCCTGAGCCCTCTCTGGGGAAGCCTCCTCCGAGCTGGAATTTGTGCCGTGCTGGGAAAGGAGGAGGAGGGGGAGAGCGCTGGCGCTGTGTGGCAGGAGCAGGACGTTTGGGCCGCAGGACATTCTGTCTGCGCCGCTGCCCCTCAATGGGCGGCCGTGCCCGGGGCTCTGGGCCTGGCCCCGCGTGCGCTGAGCTCCCGACACTGCAGGAGTTCCCCGGGCTGGGCTCAGCTTCCCGCTGGGCCTGGGCAGCAGGCTGGGCTCCAGCTGGGATCAGCAGCAGCTGGAAATACCTCTGTGCATCTCCATTTGCTGCTGCTGCTTGGGAGAAACAAGGAGGCGAGTCAAGAGGTTCTGTGTTCTCTTTATCCTGGTGGATTTTTTCATTTGATTAAATGCTCCAGAGGCATTTTCTGTGATGTCCTCTGTCAGTTGATTCTATTTCAGCCGCAGCAACAGGGCTGTGTTTGAGCACTGCACATGTGGCCTGTGTGCCTGCTTTAATTCTCCTTGACTCTGTGCTCAGGGATTTGTGAGCATTTCAAGATCTCCTAATCCTGATGCCTGTGACCAAAAGCCTGAGTTCACCTATTGCCGGCCACGGGCTATGTACAAATCACCAACAGGATGGGACTGCTGAGGAACATGTCTCGAGCTGTTTATTTTCCAGAATCAGTCTCATTACATGATTATGACAATGGGAAGGTGGCAGCAGCTTGTGTCCTCGGCAGCAGACGAAGAACTCAGTATAACAACTTTGAAAGTTTTTTTACCAATCTCACAAATCAAAAGCGTATTAATGGTAATTTTATCCAACCACTATAAGCACATGTACCTTTGGTTCAAATAATGAGTGCTTATTTTGAATACAATACCTGCTTGTGAGTCTTGAAACACAATGCACAGAGCTCAAGCTTAGAACTTCCTAATATCTCAATAGATATATTTTTCTGTTGCTTAGGATGTTATTCTACCAAGCCTTAATACAAAAAGCATTGTTCTATTTGTCCTTACTTTTTACTTCTTATATAAATTTTCTGCTGACAAATCTTATGGCTTCCGCTTAGCTCTAATCACAGTTCTGCTGTCTCTGAGGCCTGCCTTTTGTAGCTTTCCCAAAACCTTCTGATTTGAAGGATTCCCACATTCACCATAACAAAAGCAATCTGGGTTGTGCTGATCAAAAAAGGCAATTGCAGTTTTACAGATAAATTTCAAGTGGCAAGCAGAAGAGTGGCAAGAGCAGCCATGATCTCCAATTCCCAAGGCAAAGGCAGCAGCAGCCTCCTGCTGTCACCTCAGGGTGAGTAAAACAGTGCTGAAAACAGCGCTGGAACCCGATCCGTTCTTCCTCTGAGGGCTGGCTCAGGGCAGAACAGGCGAGCCCTGAGCAGTCAGGGCTGTGTGTGGGTGCTGGTTGCTCTGCTCCAGAATTGAGCTGGAAAAAGCCCTTTGGGAGCCGAGGCAGGAGCAGGCGGGAAGGGGCCGGCGCTGCTGCTGCTGCCAGAGCCGGGCGGGACTCGGGGACAGGGAACGGACACGGGGGGACAGCAAAGGCCTGGCGGCTGCAGGGATGGTGGCGCTCAGGCCAGCGCCAGCACAGAGCTTCAGCCCGCCATTGACCCTGAGGGAAACGCTGGGGAAAGGCTGCATTTCAGCCTTTCTTTACTCGTGGCTGTGAAGGGACCAAAATAAAAGGAGAACAAGCAGGGCCTGACCCCTTATCCTTTGGGAGGAGCCCCAGGACTGGGGCTGTGAGGGTCTATGAGGGGCCATGAGGGGCTGTGAGGGGCTGTGAGGGGCCATGAGGGGCTGTGAGGGGCCATGATGGAACTGTGAGGGGTCCTGAGGGGACAGGAGTAGTTTTGAGGGGCCATGAGGTTCTCTGAGGGGCCATGAAGGGCTGTTGGGGACCTTGAGGGGGATGTCTCTGAGGGGCTGTGGGAGGCCAGGCACATCACGGGACAAAGGTTACATTATGACACTGTGGAGACAAGGAGGCTGTTGTTGGCTGTACAAAAGCTCATGGAACCAAAAGTCCATCATGACATTCTGGGGCCTCATGGAACCATGGAGACTATTATGACACTTCAGGACCCACTGGAACCAAGGAGTTACTATGACACTGCAGGGCCTCGTTTAACCAAGGGCTCATTGTAACACAGCAGGGCCTCATGGAATCAAGGTGATCGTACTGGGTCTCCATGAGACCAGGGGGACATTCTGACTCTCTGGAACCAAGGAGACCACTGTGACATTACAGGGCTGCATGGAACTAAAAACTGATATGACAGCGAGGGGCCCAATGTAATCAAGAGGCCATTCTGTGTACTTCAGGGCTTCATGGAACCAAGGTGCCCTTGTGATACTGCAGGGCCTCATGGAATCCTGGAGACAGTTCTGGCACTTTGAGGCCTCGTTGAATCAAGGGGCTCTGCAGGGCTTGTGGAACAAAGGAGCTCTTTGTGACACTGCAGGGAACCATGGAAGCAAAGGGCCAGTGTACTACAGCCATGCCCTGAGGAACCAAGGGTCCGTTGTGGTCTTGGGGAGCCCAATAGAACCAAAGGGCCATTGTCAGACACTGCAAGGCCTCATGGAAGAAAGGGGTCATTGTGCCACTGCAGAGCCAAAAAGACCATTGTGGTATTGCTGGGCCTTGTGGAAAAAGAAGATCTCTTGTGATACTACGAGGCCTCATGGAACCAAGGGGCAGTTGTAATGCTGCAAGGCCCCAAGGATCCAAGAACATGGAAAAGTTCTGTTTGACTTGGCTTGACTGGTCCAGCTTACCTTGGCATATTGAGGGCTGCTTCTCTGCTGCCCCTGAAGCCCTGGAGTTCTGTGCTTTTCTTCCTGTGGGAAAGAACTCTCCTTTTCCTCCAGGGGTTCATGGCAGAAATTGGGATGCTATGTCCAAATTCAGTTATATCGAAGGATGATTCCTGTATGAAACCTGCCAGAACAGATAGTTCTGGGCGGCCTTGTCATCTTGGGGGCCACCTCTCATCTGCCTTCAAACACTGGGGGGTGTGCTTTTCTTTCCATGGAAAAATCATCTTTCAAGTGCAGGTGTCCATAGCCAAAATTGGGAATCTGCCTCTAAAATTCCTTATATCCAAGGATAGCTCCCAGGACTGTCCAAGTTCCCTTGGCTTCGTGAGGGCCAGCTCTCATCTGCCTGTGAGACACCTGGGCTCTGTACTTTCCTTCCTATGGAAAAGAACTGTCCTTGTCCAGATGACCATGGACAAAACTGGGATTTGGCCTCCAAAATTCCATTTAAAAAAGGATTGCTCCCAGACAAAAGCTGCCAAGACAAACTGGTCTGGCTGGCCTTGGCCTCCTTGGAGCTGCCTCTAATCAGCCTTTGAAACACTGGGGCTCTGGTCTTTCCTTCCTGTGGAGAAGAACTGTCATTCTGGTCCAGGTACCCATGGCTGAAATGTAATTCCACTTCCAAAACTCCCCAAATATCCAAGGATTGCTTTCAGACAAAAGCTGCAAGGACAGACAGGTCTGGCTGGCCTTGGCCTCTGGTGAGTGCCTCTGATCTACCTTCAAAGCCCTGGGGCTCTGTGGTTTCCTTCCTGTAGAAAAGAACCGTCCTTCCTGTCCAGACACCCATGGCCTCAGGCACATGAGCACTATACAGGGACAGAGAAGCTCTGTGCTCCGTGGAGTGGAGACTGAGGACAGCAGAGGAGAGCACTGAGAGGGATTGAAGGGTGGTTTCCATGACAGTGGATCCTTTTGACATAAAAGAAAAAGGCAGGAAAAAAAAATTAATAAAAATGGCAGCTGGAGAGGTCCAGACTGGACAGCAGGAGAATGAAATTTCCCTCCAGGGCAGAGCTCTGGTCCAAAACCAGAAGGAGTCTGGGTCAGCCCAAGGCTTTGTGTGGGCAGGCAGAGGCAGGCAGGAGGCAGAGCTGTCAGCAAAGGAAAAGGCCAGCAAGGTGAGGCAGCCGGGGGATGAGTTTTACAACATGGCTTATGTGGTCCAAGACCTATTCCACATTGCCAAATGATGGCTGTAGCCTTAGGAGATATTTAGTTGGCTAACACCCCTGTCAATCACTGTAACAAGGTGAATAGGAGAGATTCACATCAGACTCTGTCAGTAGTTTGGTTCCACTGAAGGACAGAAGTTTATTCAGTATTGTTTTCATTTTGAAAGTAAGAGCAGTGATACTGAAGTCTTCTGTAGCAGGGAACATGGTATACCATATGGAGCACGTGGACCACGATAAAAGATGTTAAATAAATAAATAAAATACATTAAATTTCAAAATACATTTACAAATAAATAAATAAAAACATTCTCAGCTGTTCCAGGAGAGTCTCAGCCTCATGATCTGGGAAGAAAACTTATCACCATGAGTCAGCAGAGTGGCTCTCCAAAAGGCTTTGCAGAATGGCTGGTATTACTGCCTAGTGGTACAGGGTTAATACTGGGGTGCAAGGAAGCAGCATTTTTGAATTTCACTAGACTTAATATGGAATGATAGGGGAAAAACCAAAGAAGGAAAAGGGACGAATCAAGGTGGTTTGGAGAGAAATATACATAGGAAAATGGAGGAATAATACAATAAGTGGTGTCAGTCCTGCTGACTGATGTTGACAAATGCTGATCAGTGTGCTTGTAAGGCCCTGCCTTGCACCTGGTGCCTGCACTGTTCCACAGTACCCTGTTTCCTCATTAGACTCTATGTGTATTTTCCGACTGCTCTGCAGAGCCAGTGGGATCTGGTGGAGTCAGATGAGAAACCTTTTTGCACACTTGTCTGTGTGTATGAATATCTCTGTATGAGGTAGCTGAAAAGGATAGTGTCCAAAGGCCAGAAAAGGGGTGATCCATATGGTGTTGATAAAGTTGATACCTTTATCAAGGTATACCATGATAACTTATCCTTTGGGGCTCAATAATCTAAAGATTTATAGAATGTCTTATGGATAGACCTTAGTTACCCTAAATGACCCCTTTTTTCCTCTAAAAATACAAATGACATCAGGTTAGTTATAATTTCACACATGAATTTCTAAAAAAGAAGAACCATAAGGCTGCAGGAAAAAGTCACTTCCCAGTTGTCCTCTTCAGTTATGTTTCAAGCTTCCAGAACAATAGTTGTATTGAAAAACACATGGATTCTAACTTGGCCCCTTCCTGGAGCGCTATGGTCATGAATGCCAATGCCTAAAATGATTCCTAATTATTTTTACCTTTGTATTAGATATTACACAAAAAGAAGGACACTCTTCTATTCAGAAAGGTCAGTTTCATTATAATGAAAACCACCTAAGGATAGTATACAGACTTATGATCCTATATTTTCAGAAAAAAGAGATGAGAATTTATGTTTTGGTGCTCTGTAGCCATCCATGTGGACAACATTCCAATATGCCAAGGTATGTGTTCAAAAGGCACAGGGGGACCTATTCCCAGAGCCTGCAGGGACAGAGGCGCGGGGCAGGGACACCGTAGCACAGCCTGGGCTGCACAGGGCACAGGCATGTGCAGCAGCTGCAAGACCGCCCTGCCAGAGCCAACCTGGGCAGCACTTTAGCCATGGCTGCTGGGCCTGGGCCTGAGGCAGGAGCAGGAGACAAGTGACCCTTGCAGGCCTGGGGCCTCATTGTCTCCTTGTCCCTGCTCAGCAGCCTGGCAGGGGCTGCCCCACGCTCCTGCCCTTGCCATTACACATGCCCACATGCCAGTGCCCATCCCGGGAAGAGCCCTGAGCAAGGAGGGAGGGACAGGATCTGCCTGGCCAGGGGCTGGGGCTCAGGCCTTGGCCCTTTGCATTCCTCAAACACATCCAGGTTTGCTCAGCACCACAGACACCTTTGCCTTGCTTGTCCCCAGCTGTCATCACTGCCTCCAGTGTTCTGCTCTAACTGCAACCTGGGGACACTTTCTGAGTTGTGCCCCTCAGTGGGACCCATTAAAACTTCAAGAAACTTCAGAGTTTCAATTTAGATTTGAGTTCACGAGAAGTTTTTTGAACACTCTCTCAGGGACTGAGTCGGATGTAAACAACACCAAATCCCTGAGAGGCTCATTAAAGTCCTTGTGCTGTGTCTGTGCTGCTGAGCTTTAAAGGAACAGCTCTTCCCAGGGCCATGTCCTCTCCCAGCCCAGCCGGGCTGAGGGCTCTGCCTGCAGGCACTGAGGGGACAGGAGCCAGGCAGAGACAGACTGAAGGCAATCAGGATTGGGAAGACATTGAGCTGAGACTTCACTTGGGGAAAGATCTTCACAGCCCTCTGTATGGTGAGTGTGTGGGTGCAGGGCAATGTCTCTTGTGCTCCTGGAGGGATCTCCTGAAGCCAGCACACCCCACAGCCTGGGGAATGTGTCAGGAGGACTCTCCCCATTTCTCTGTGGCACAGGAAGAGGAGGAGGAGGATGTGCTGCAGAGCGGGGCTGCCCTGGGCACGGTCAGAGGGACAGGGCAGGATGGCTCCTGCTGCCAGGGATGGCTGCAGGGGCTGAAGCTGGGGCTGCAGCCAGGGCTGCCCAGGGCTGTCCTGCAGAGCAGCTCCTGCAGCCCTCAGGGCTCTTGGCCAGCCCAGGGCATGTGCCACCTGCCAGGGGCAGCTCTCAGCCTGCCTGGCAGCTCCCCATGGACGCTGCAGGGGAGAAGTTGGAGGTGGAAGGAGCCACCCCCATCAGGGCAGATTCCTCCTGCTCTGGAGATGGTGCTGTATGGCCAGGGTTGCTCTCAGCATTCTCCTAAAGGGAAGGGAAAGGGGCTGTCATCTTTGGCTGTGTCACTGACACTCCTGCACTGTCACCCTGGGTATCAGCAGATGGGCCTCACATCTCCCTCAGAAAGTGCCTCCTCAGCCTCCTCTCCCTACAGACAGCAGCAGCAGCACCTTGGCTTGCAGCATCTCTTTTTGTCTGGCCTGCCCTTAAGGCCCTGCTGCCAGGGAGATGCCCCGGGCAGTGCCCTGTGCTGGGAGGGGTCTGCAGGGCAGAGCTGAGCCCCCAGGGCTGGGCTGGGCTCTGGCAGCACTGGCAGGGACAGGGCTGGGATAGAGAGAAACAGCTCCCAGTAGGCACAACTCCAGGCAGCAGAGAGCCACGCCAACCTTTGGTATCCCTCCCTGTCCAGCTGCATAGGGAAAGAGAGAAGGGGTTGGAAAAATTTATTTCTAAATTGTAATGTTCAAAAAGTCCAAGTTATTTTTCAATACATTTTTAAGTGCAGGCACCCTGAAACAACGAGTTGTAATATTCAAAGGACTCCTGTGTGGGGACGAGCACTGACTGCATTGGGGCACAGGGAGCCCTGTTTTCCTTGGATCTCCCAGGAGTTCAGTTTGAGAGCAGTGGTAAAGATGAGGCAGGAACTCAGCAGCACAAATTAAAAATAAAAGAAAATTTAGCAAAATTCCCTCAGAGGAAGAGAAGTGATTTTGGAGAGATTCCAAATAAAAATACATAGAATTGACTCAAAGCAATTGGTCACAGTTTGTCAATGTCTTGTTTCAAGAGTCCACCATGCCCAGAGTGAAGAAATGTCCAACAGCAGCTCCATCAGGCACTTCCTCCTGCTGGCATTGGCAGACACGCGGCAGCTGCAGCTCCTGCCCTTCTGCCTCTTGCTGGGCATCTCCCTGGCTGCCCTCCTGGGCAACAGCCTCATCATCAGCGCTGTAGCCTGTAGCCACCACCTGCACACGCCCATGTTCTTCTTCCTGCTCAACCTGGCCCTCACTGACGTGGGCTCCATCTGCACCACTGTCCCCAAAGCCATTCACAATTCCCTCTGGGACACCAGGGACATCTCATACTCAGGATGTGCTGCTCAGGTATTTTTCTTTGCCTTTTTCATTGCATCAGAATTTGCATTTCTCACCATCATGTGCTACGACCGCTACGTGTCCATCTGCAAACCCCTGCACTACGGGACCCTCCTGGGCAGCAAAGCTTGTGCCCACATGGCAGCAGCTGCCTGGGCCAGTGCCTTTCTCAATGCTGTGCTGCACACAGCCAATACATTTTCCCTGCCCCTGTGCCATGGCAATTCCCTGGGCCAGTTCTTCTGTGAAATCCCACAGATCATCAAGCTCTCCTGCTCACACTCCAGCTTAAGGGAAGTTGGGCTTCTTGTGGTCACTTTCTGTTTAGGTTTTGGTTGTTTTGTGTTCATGGTTTTCTCCTATGTGCAGATCTTCAGGGCTGTGCTGAGGATCCCCTCTGAGCAGGGACGGCACAAAGCCTTTTCCACCTGCCTCCCTCACCTGGCCGTGGTCTCCCTGTTCCTCAGCACTGACACATTTGCTCACCTGAAGCCCCCCTCCATCTCCTCCCCATCCCTGGATCTGGCAGTGTCCGTTCTGTACTCGGTGGTGCCTCCAGCCCTGAACCCCCTCATCTACAGCCTGAGGAACCAGCAGCTCAAGGAATCTCTCAGGAAAGCTGTGACTGGATGCTTTTCAGCCTTTTCATTGTCCCGTAAGCACCCTCACAGTGCTTTGCATTGGGAGCCACAAAGGAGCTGGAAACACACCCCTGCTTTGGCTCCTGCTGTCTCTCAGCATTGTCCCTCTGTTAAGGGGCTGCAAGTGGGTCAGATCCTGGGAAGGGACAGCAGGCCAGAGACCCAATTTAACCAAAGAGATATTCCAGACTGTATGGCCCCAGTTCTGGTATAAAAGCTAAGGAAGGAGGAAGAATAGGGGGCATTTCCTATTTACAGTGTTTGTCTCCTTGATAAACCACTCCAACTGCTGAAGTTCTGCTTCCTAGGAAGTGGCTGAACATCACTTGCTGACAGAAGAAGAGATTAAAATTATTGGGATTTTTCCTCATTGCTGGTGCCTGTAAAAACTTCCCCTTTTGCTATAGAAAACTGCCTTATCTCAGTCCACAATTTGTCTCCCATAACATTTTCTCTCCCCTGTGCAGCCAAGGAGGGGAGTGCTACAGCGGCTTGGTAGGCACATGGACTCCAGCAGAGGCAAACCATCAGAACAAGCCACAGAAGGCCTGCTTTCTTCTGTCAGCAACTCTCAGTGCATATCATGAGAGGCCAAGTCTGCCCTTAAGTATATTTTAATTTTTTTTCTGCTTCTGATTCTATACAATAAAAGAAATGCTCTTATCCACCCTCTTCAATTTCATTATCCCTCCTACTTCTGTGACCCAGAGAAATTGTGTAAGAAGGGAGTCTCACATTGTGTTTAGGTGAAATAAATGAATATGCAACCACTTTGTAAAAAAATTTATACTATTCTTATCACAGCAGGAATGAACAGAAATGGGCACAGCTTTATGGCTGCCCCAGCTTTGGCATGGGCCCTGGGCCTGGAGCAGGAGCAGCTCCTGAGGGCTCCAAGGCCGGGGCTCTTGTGCTGCCCTGGGCAGATGGGATGGCAGCAGGAGCTGCAGAGCTCTCAGCGCCTCAGCCCGAGGGGAGCAGGGCAGCCAGGGAGCCTCCTTTGGCCTTGGCCAAGCACCTTCCCCCATGGCTGGGGCTGAGTCCTGTGGCAGCTGCAGCTGCTGCTGTGCCCTTGCCAGGGGCTGAGGCCGTGGGGCAGTGCCCAGAGCAGCCTGGCCTGAGCAGAGCTGTGGGGCCAGAGCAATCTGGGCTGGGCTGGGGAGAGGCCCTTGGTGCTGCCCAGAGCTCAGGGCAGCTGGCAGAGCTTGCAGGGAGCTGGGCTGGGCTCAGAGAGCCTGGCCCAGAAACCATCAGTGTCCATCTCAGCCTGGCTGAGCGTGCAGGGGCAGGACTCAGGCCAGGCTTTGTGGGGCAGGGCCAGCACCTGTGCAAGGCATTGCAAACAGGCAAGTGGCCCAGAGAGGAGGCTGCTCTGTGCCCTGGGTGGCATGGACAGAGCAGGGACGGGGCCCAGGACATTTGTCAGCGCCAGCCTCTGTGCCCGGCCCTTGGCAGCCCTGACTGCTGAGCCCAGCTTTGGCCTGGGCTGAGTTTGGCTGTGGCCCAGCTCCATCCTCCTGCAGGGCTCAGGGCCTGTTCCTGGCCATGGCCAGCCCTGGCTGCCTCTCTGCTGGCCCAGAGGCCCGCAGAGCCCGGGGCAGGGCTGTCTGCGCAGCCCCAGAGGAGCCAGGGGCTCTGCAGGAGCTGGCAGAGGCTGCCCAGAAGGGAGGCCATGGGGCACAGAGCCCCAAGGCTGCTGTGGGCACCACAGCACAGGGGCTGTTCCCAGCGGCAATGCTCCTGGCCTGGGCTGGGCCTGCACAGGGGCTGGGCCACCATGGCTGGGCCATCACAGGGCCACAAAGGGGCCATGCAGACGCTGCTGGGGCTGACAGCAGGGCCAGGCACACACAAGCAATTGCTGAGCATGGCCTGAGCTGGCCAGGCCTGACTGTGCCAAAGGCAGAGCTCAGCTGCCCTTGGGGGCTGCAGGAACAGTCCAGAGCCCAAAGAGCCTCCATGGCTGTGCTGGAGACCAAGGCTGTAGGAGGGAAATGCAGGGCTGCTGTGGGATGGGGAGGACATTGAATTCCAGCACACACCTCAGCTCTCTGATGATCCCGGCACCATGCTGGGCCCTGTTTCAGACTGGAGCAGAGTAGATGTTGATGGGACAGGAGCCCTGTGAGACTGTCAGGGACCTGCAGCTTGCAAGGTGCTCTGCTCTCCTTCAGGTGCTCTTGAAGAGATGCAATCCCAGCTGGGCACCTCAGGGCACAAGTGGCCCTGCCTTTTCATGGGCACACAGCTGATGTCTGCCTGGAAAGGGGCACAGCTTTTAATACCTGTTAGTTTCATCATATACAGGCAAAACTTTATCATCTGGGTCATTTGAGTACTGTTAAGAAATGGCAATGTTTTCCCACCAGGAACAGGGATTTCCTGGAAGTGTACAGATGGCAGGAGAAGAAATACTGATCTTGCTTTCTACTGGTGTCACCAGTATCCATTCTATTATATAAATCTCTCTTTTCCATTTGGGGTTTCAAGCTCTCCTTTTGAAATGGCCATGTCTGAGGACATCTCTTCACTAGACGAGCTGGATATTTATGCTTCCCATTGCTCCCAGATTTCCTCATCCAGATGCTCTCTGGTCATGCCTCTCAACTGACTGGCTTCATGCTTTGAGCTGCAGGAAGTTGCCCAATCATTCCAAAGTGCAAATAAATAATCAACATCTTCATGGTGTTTATATCTATCACAGAACTGCCTTTTCTTATGTCTTTGTCTAAAACTGTTCCTGTACAGAAATTCCTTGGGGATGGTGGACATGTCAGATGCTGCTGGGACATCATGGAGAACTCTGTTTGCTGCAATGTTAAACTGTATACTGTTCAAATTGTGCTTTTTGGCAAGAAACCCTTCTGTGCCCCTGAATGTCACCAGTTCCTGAGCCCAAAGGACACAAACCCGATAAGTTGTGATTCCCACTGCAGGGGCTCTGCACAGGAGAGCTCTTCATCCCCTTTCATTTTTTTCCTCTCTCTGGGCATGGAGGGAGCTCCTGACTTCAGTCTGTGACTTGTGTGTGCAAAGAGCAAATCTGGGCACAATTGGGGCAGGAAGGGTTTGGGGGGACCTTGGGATCTGTGCTGGGCACAGAAGGTGTTTTCCACTGCTCTGAGACTGTCTGTTGTGGAAAGTGGATTTAATATCCAGCAGAGGAATGACTTTTACATTTGATAGAGCCATGCCTTCCCTTGGCTTTGTTGGCTGACAAGAAATGAACATCCCTCTGTGTCTCGGGCAGCTCCTTCTCCAAGGAAAGCAGGTGGGAGTTGGAGCCAAGGAGCTGAAAGCTGCAGGTGCAGCCTGGGCTGGAGGGAGCTCAGATTGGCACAAGGCTGCTCTGAGTGCCAGGGCTTGGATGGGGGAAATGGTGGGGTGGGGGTAGGGACAGAGTCTGATTGATTGTCAGCCATGAAGGGTCTTGACTTTCATATCTATTCAAACTGCATGAGGAGGTCCTTGGATTCAGTGTCAGCTGGAGATAGCAAGTATCAATAAATTGACAGGGAAAAAACTCCTAAATTTGGCCTAAGTAATCTTTTCGCACTGTCTTTTTAGATAGAATCTATTCACCTTGAAAAGACTCCTGGAATTCATCTAATTAAACACAAAAGATTTGAAAATTAAAATCAAATTATTCCCAGAGGCTTGGCTTCTTTAGGTGTTCTGAATGTTAATGAGCCCTGGGACACAGAATTCCTGCACTGACGAGCTGAAGGCTGAACAAGCCTCTGGAGCAGGAAAATTCAGCAGCAGCCTCCAAGGTGCTGAGGATGTCAGCAGCCCCCTCTGAGGCCATCCCTGCCCAGAGACCGTGGGGGAATGGGCAGACAAGGAGAGCGTCCCTGGGGCTGGGGCAGCACAACTCAGAGGCAGCAGTGGCTCCAGCTGGGCAATGGAGTGTGGAATGTGGCTGGGAAAGCCCTGCCTGGGCTGTGCCAAGCAGGACAGACCAGCCCTGACTCCCATTCCCCAAAATCTCTCTCAAGGAGACATTTGAAAAGGAATTAGACTTGTTTGTGTCCTCTGAGTAGGATGTACTGGAGAAATACCAGCAAGAGATTTTCAGGACCCCAAAACAACAAAACAGACTTTGCTGGTAACTTCACAAAATGAGAGAAATTTTAGCAACTGGTTTAAAACGACATTCAATCAACACAGAACACTTCTTAAAGCACTGACTTGGCCCATTCAACTTCACAAACTCTAAGCTATTTGAATTTTACATTACTCAAATTTACAAAAGGACAGAAATAGAAGGAAATGACAGAAAGAGGGAAAGGCAAAAAAAATACAGAGGAGCACAAACAGAGGTACCAACTCCTGGATTCCAGCAGTGTTCAGATGGAAATTCCAAGAGGAGGTAGTGTCAAGATGTGTGCTTGCCTTGTGGTCAGCCTTCAATACCCTTGGTCTTCCTGGGCTCTTCCCCCAGGTGGGACTTGGGCTCATTTGGTCCCTCAGGAGCTGGGCTGGGGCTGCAGAGGTGGCTGTGGAGCATTGCCTGTGCTGTGCCAGGGACTGGCAGACACTGCTGGGCTGGGATAGAGGCTCTGGGGGGATTGGGGTTCCAGGGCAGGGCAGGGCTGGAGTTCCAGGGCAGGGGAGGGCTGGACCTGCCCCTTCCTCCCCTATTGGAATAAGATCCCAATATTACCAGGTAGATTGTGCCTGGGCTCGTCTGACCCCGGCTCCTGGGCCAAAGGCGGCAACTGTGGTGTTTCACCTCAGAGACACTTTTGGCTGGCTGGATGGTGCAGCTGAGCGCCGAAACAAGTCCAGGCTTGCAGAAACTCAGTTTGCCTCAGGTGCGAAGACTTCAGGCTAAGGTGAGGAGGAAAAGGAGACAGATTCTGCTGGAGGGTTAATATCAAGAGTTTATTCCATGGTCACAGACGTCTGAATCTTAGGTAACAGCTCCAACAGAATCCTGACCGCATGGCCTGAGTGACTTTTTAAGCTCCGGGGGGAGGGGGAGGGAAGGGACAGGTGAGCCACCAACCAGGTGGGAGGGGCAGGGTCTCAGGCAACGATGACACCCAGACAGACCAATGACCTCTGGGCACAGGGGCATCTTTTGAACCTGAGCAACCACCTTGCTGGAATGTTAAGACTGATTGACAGCCCCGCAGGGGGCGAGGGGGAAGGGGAAGAGCGATATCGCCACACCTGGGAAGGGGCTGGGAAGTTTAAAACAGGAAATTGCAACACACTGCAACACTCCCCACACATGAAATGTCTTGAGACAAGAAATTCCTCCACTCTGTCACAATAGGGAATACTGGAGGTGAAATCCCAATTCTGGCCATGGGCACCGAGATAAGAAGGACAGTTCTTTTCCTTAGGAATGAAAGCCCCAGTTCTCAGTAAATTTCTGGTTTGATTGTTTGGATTCTGTTTGGTTTTGTTGTTGCTTTGTTTCCTTGGTGTGCCTGAAGTGTCCAGTCAGGAGCAGAGTGACTCTTGCCAAGGAACTCTGTGCTGCTGTCCCTTAATATTCAGTCTGGTTTTTGCTGCTCCCTTGCTGGGAATTTCTTCAGCGCTCTCAAGGCCTCGTTGGTAACGAGGCTGAAGGAGCCCTGGCCCAGGCTCTGGCCCTGGGGGACACGGGGACGCTGCCGGGGGGTCCCTGTCCCTCTATTCCACCCCAGGGCCCCGGCCCCCTGGCCCTGTGTCAGGCTCTGGGGTTGATCTCTTGGAACATCCTCTGGGGGAGGCTGCGGGGCCAGGGGCGGGGGGACCCGGGGGGACAGGGGACCCCGCTGTGCACGAGCAGGGTTGGCCTGCTCTGGGGGGAACTGTGAGGGGGGCCGGGGCAGAGTGACCTCCCCAGGGACATCACACTGCCCCCGTGATGTCACACAGCCCCTGGGATGTCACACTACCCCCGTGATGTCACACTGCCCCTGTGATGTCACACAGCCCCTGTGATGTCACAGAGCCACATGTGATGTCACACTGCCCCCGTGATGTCACACTGCCCCCATGATGTCACACTGCCCCTGTGATGTCACACAGCCCCTGTGATGTCACATAGATCCCTGTGATGTCACACATCCCCTGTGATGTCACACTGCCCCTGTGATGTCACACAGATCCCTATGATGTCACAGAGCCCTTGTTATGTCACACTGCCCCTGTGATGTCCCAGAGCCAACTCTGAGACGCCACGCTATGATGTGATACAGCTGCTCTGTGATGTCACAGAAGTCTCTGTGATGTAAGAAAGTCACTTTATGATTTCACAATCTCTACTGTGATGTCACAGCCTGCTCTATGATGTTACACAGCCACCCAATGTTGTCACAGCCAACTCCCTGACGTCATAGAGCCACCTTCTATGATGGCAGGATCTGCTCTATGGCCTCACACTCTATGATGTCACTGCCAGCTCTGTGATGTAAAAACCCCCCTCAGTGATGTCACAAAACCCTCTCTGTGATGTCATACTGACACTCTGTAAGGTCACAGCACATACTTTGACCTCACTGCCAGCTCTATGACATCATGCAGCCATGCCATGATCTCACAGCCTGTTCTGTGATGTCACAAAGTCCCCTCTATGATGCTGTAGCTGCTCAGTGACCTCACACAACAAACTCTGTAATGTCACAGCCCAATCTGTGACCTCACACAGCCCAGTCTGTGCTGTCACTCAGCCCCTTGCTGACATCCCAGCTGCTCTGAGCCTCTGTGACACAGCCACAGAGGCGCTGCTGTGACACAGCCCCCTCTGGGCCATCCCACAGCCCCTGCCAGTGCTGAGCCCCTGTCAGCTCTGTCTGTGCCCTGCTGGTGTCCCTGAGGGGCCCTGGCAGTGCCCCAGCCCTGCTGGGCTGTGCACAGGAGCTGCTCCTGGCCAGAGCTGTCTCTCTGCAGCGCTGCCCTTGCCAGGAGCTGCCTCTGGGCCAGGAGCCCGGCCCAGCTCAGCAGCACAGACACAGCACAGGGACTTTAATGAGCCTCTGGGGCTTTGGTGCTCTTTGCATCAGACTCAGTCCCTCAGAGAGGGCTCAAAAAACTTCTCAGGGACTCAAAAAGAGGGTGAAACACTGAAGTTTCTCATACTTTAAATAGATCCATCTGAGAGACAGGACTGAGAAAATGTCCCCAGGTTCCAGGTAGAGAAGAACACTGGTGGCAGTGATGACAGCAGGGGACAAGCAAGGGAAAGGTGTCTCTGCTGCTGAGCAAACCTTCGCCTCTGTCCCTGCAGGCTGTCGGCATCCCTGGCTGCCCCACATGGCTGGGCCCTTCCTTTGCTGACAGCTCTGCCTCCTGCCTGCCTCTGCCTGCCCACACAGAGCCTTGGGCTGCTTCAGGCTCCTGCTGGGGACGTGCTGCACCACAGCCCTGCCCTGGCAGGGAAATTCCTTTCTGCTGGTGTTCAGTCTGGACCTCCCAAGCTGCACTTGGTGCTATTAGGTCTTCTTCAGTCTTATTCCTACTATGAAGAAAAGCTCCAGCCTCTCTGAAACCACCCATCCATCCCTCCCAGGCTATTCCCTTTCAGTCCTCAGTCTCTACACCACTGACCACAGAGGCCGCAGACTCTCCCTGCTGGTTTTGTGATGAGGCCTCCAAACCCCATTCTGGGAGATTTTTGAGTCCTCTCCAAGGTCTGTGAAAAGGTAAAAATAGCATTCGAAGTTATTTTCTCCTAAATCCTACCGTGACAGAAAATGGGTCAGTATCTTTAAACTGAATGGGGACAAAATAACATTTGTTAGAAGGAGGAAATATTTTACAATTAAGAAAGTGGCAGGAAACTGCAGCTGTTTTTCCAGAGAAGTGGATTCCCCATCCCTGGAATTGTCCAAGAGCAGGAGCTTTGTGCAACCTCTCCCATTGAAACCCGCTCATGCCCAGTGACAGAATTCCTGCATTGTGGGTTCTCTGATGTGCTGGGTGCCCTCACAACGCTTCTGGCCAGAATGTCTGCTGAGGGCAGCCAGGCTGCTGCAGGGGCAGTGACCTCACAGCCATCACCATGGCAGCCCTGTCCCCTGGGCCTGGCTATCCCCTTTCCTCTGCCCCTGCCTTGGTTCTGCTGCCATGAAGAGTTTTGTCATTAATATCTTGTCCCCAAGGTGCTGGGGCCAATGGCTTCCCATTCAGGCTCCTGGGGAAGAAGTGGCTTTTCAGAGCCCAGCCAGGAATGAGCCCTGAGGCAGCAGCTCTGCAGTGGTGGCCACCAGGCCGGGCTGCCAAGGGAGGCTTCTGGCCATGGCCTGCAAGCAGCTGCTGCTGCCAAGGTGCCTTTGGTGCCTCAGGCTCTCCCTGGCACAGCTCCCAGCACAGCACTCTGCCCTTGTGCCTGAGCCCTTCCCTATGCTGGGGCTGGCCTGGGGCTTTTCCTGCAGTGGGACCTGCCCTGCTGATGGCACAGGAAAGGCAGTTCCTGCTGGAGCAGGAGGCTCTGCCTGCAATGGGCTCCAACAACTCCAGCAAGGTCCTGTTTGCAAAGCCCCCAGTAAGCAATGAAGGAGGGGTGTCACACTGCTTTGGGGGTGAATAATGCTGAAACCAGCCTGACTCCTCCATCTCAAAGTTCAACGTCCTCAGAGGGAGCTGAAGCTGTGGCAGAGCTGGAAAAATCCCCAGAGAAAGGAACAACCAAGTGACACCACTGAGAGCTTCTGCAGCGCTGCTGAGCTGGCCCAGCCTGGGCACATCTGACTGACAGGGCAGCACCTCAGATGAGAAAAGCCCCATCCCAAATTTTAATGGCAGCATCTCCTGACATTTCCCTTCTTGAGGGGTGTGGGGATTCCTCCCAGTGGTGGGGACACCCTGAAGGTCACTGCTCCAGGCTGAGCCAAAGGGAATTGCCCATGGTCATTGGTCTGGGGGAGTGACATAAATCTCTGCTTAATTACAGATTTTCCTTAATACAGTTGCTTTGAAATAATTTCCTAGTGCTCTGTATAATATATTTTACGTCTCTTGCATCCTGGCATGAATATTTCTGATTAAGGATATTTTGTCTAATCATTACCATAATAGAGAAAATATATTTATATAAATATATCTGCCCATGACAGGAACCCTGTGAGTGTCTGGGACATCCCGGCTCTTTGGCAGCCTGGGGACTCCTGGGATGTCACTGTGGAGCCCCAGTGAGTGCCTGTGACAGATCGGTGCCTTTGCAGCCCAAGGTCCCCTGGGATGTCACCATGGAATGGCTGAGACTGCCTCTGACCACAGGGCTCTTTACCATCCCCAGGAAGCCCAGGGAGGTCTCCATGGAGCCCCTGTCTGTGCCTGTGACATTCCAGCTCTGGAACACCCTGGAGACTCTTGGAAGGTCCCCAAGGAACCCCTCCAAGGGCCTGTGACAAATCTGATCCTAAGCAGGAAACCATCACCAGCCTCCTGTTGCTATGGTCAGTTTCCATGGCAACCATCCCCAGCCCCCTGTTGCTATGGGCAGTTTCCATGGCAACCATCACCAGACCCCTGTTGCTATGGGATGTTTCCGTGGCAACCATCCCCAGCCCCCTGTTGCTATGTTCAGTTTCCATGGCAACCCTCCCCAGCCCCCTGTTGCTATGGTCAGTCCCTCGGCAGCTCCATGGAGACCCCATGCCAGGGGTGGTTGCCATGGACATCAGCTCAGGCCTGCAGCCAGAGCCCGTTGCCATGGCAACCATTGGCAGCCCCATCCCCAGGCTCATGGGATCCCAGAACCACAGAATTGGCTGAGCTGGGAGGGACCCATCAGGATCCTCCAGTCCAACTGCTGGCTCTGCACAGGACACCCCAACAATGCCAGCCTGGGCCTGGCAGCGCTGTCCAAACGCTGCTGCAGCTCAGAGAGCCCTGGAGCTGGGACCCTTCCCTGGGGAGCCTAGGCAGGGCCCCAGCAGCCTCTGGGCAAAAACCTTTTCCTGACATCCAACCTGAGCCTGCCCCGACTCAGCTGCAGCCGTTCCCTCCACTGCTGTCCCTGGGCACCAGAGGGAAGAGGTTCCCACAGCCCCAGCCAGGGACCTGCTCCCAAGGCTTTTGCCATGGCCACCAGGGCTGGCACCAGCTGGGACGCTCGGTTTCCAGGCGCCGGGGTTCAGGAATGGGATTCCCCAATTTCCTGCTCCTGCTAAAACCGCGCTGCCCTCACTGCCCTCCCGACTCCCATGGAAAGCACAAAAGGCAAAGATCCCGGTCTGGGATAAGAACAATTTATTAGGAACAGGAACAAGTTAAGGGACAAACAGAACTGAAACAATATTGATTACAGAAGGGGTAAATGAAACAGTTTCCTGGGAAAACTAAAACACAACTCACTGGGTCTTCCTGGCCACAATTTCCCCTGTTTGGAAAGGACACCCTTCTTCTCAGGGAGAGAGAGAGTGTCCCTGTTCTGCACCTGGAAATTCTCTGAGGTGGGAGTGAATGTAATTACACAGCCATGGCAAGACCCTCATGGTTTTCAATGCCACATCTTGACACTGGTAGGAGCAGGGAAAGGGACTGGTGTCTTCCCAGCATGGATCATGGGGAACATGGATCACCAGGGTTCTTCCCAATGTGGGTTCTCCCATGGGGGATGAAGCTGTTCCTGCATTTGTGGCATTTGCAGGGATCCCTTACTGGTGGCTCCGTTCGTGTCTGGTCAAGTGAGAGCTGGTGGTGAAGCTCTTCCCACACTGGGGACACTCGTAGGGCCTCTCCCCTGTGCGGATGCGCCGGTGCTTGATGAGGTTGGAGTTTTGCCTGAAGCCCTTCCCGCACTCAGGGCAGAGGAAGGGCCTCTCATCTGTGTGAATCCGCTGGTGCTGGAGGAGATTGGAGCTGCTCGGAAACCTCTTCTGACACTGGGGACACTCGTAGGGCTTCTCCCCAGTGTGGATGCGTTGGTGGGTCACAAGGTTGGATCTGTAGCTGAAGCCCTTCCCACACTCCCCACACTTGTGGGGCCATTCCCCGGTGTGGATCCTCTGGTGCCTGATCAGGTGGGAGCTCCGCCTAAAGCTCTTCCCACACTGCAAGCACTTGTGGGGCTTCTCCCCATCATGAAGCTGCTCATGGACCACCAGCTCTGAACTCTGGCTGTAGCTCTGCCCACCTTCCTGGCTCAGGGTGGCTCTTTCTTCTTCAGAGCACCCTGGGCTGGGTTTGGAGCCCCTCCTCATGGGGGATGTCTGAGGTTTTTCTTCCCTGTTGGATTCCTGTGCGCTAGAATCACTCAAAACGGCCTCTTTCACGAGGTTCTGCCTTGCAGATTTTTCCTCCCTGGTCTCCATCCTCAGTTCCTTCCCTGGGGAAGGAAGGACAAGGACGGGATGGGATTTGCCTCCATGCCAGAGGGAAGGGGAAGGAGATTCCCACAGTGCATCCTCGGCAGGATGGCGTTGGCAGCAAGGTTGTCCCGCAGCCAGGGGCTGTGCTGGGCTGGGAGATAGAGCAGGAGAGAGAAGGATATAGGAACTGACTTCCTCCTCACCTATCTGGGTGTCCTGGGGATCCTTCCTCTTCCTCACAGCCTCCTTCTCCGTCCAATCAAAGTTTGGGAATGGGAAATCCTGTTCTGGGAAGAAAACAAAGGGTGCGCACATTGTCTTTTGTACTGGTTTGAAGGCAAACCTGGGGAGGGTCTAAACCAGAATTACAATTTAAAAGAAAATGAAGATCAAGGCAATGATACAGAAACACTGCCTTAAACTGACAGAGTCAGGACATAACCTGACACCCTGTTATTCAGGGTGGTGGCAGCAGTCACAGTAAATGGTGGTGCAGTCCTGTTGGAGAAATGAACATGATTCTGTCAAAGCAGTGATCCTGTAGAAGGGTCTGGTCTTCCTCTGGAGGTCCAGTGGTGGTTAGGGAGTTCTTGTCCTCTGGGAATTCAGTAGGCAAGCTGCTCCTGGTGTAGCAAAGTGTCAGCTTACATCCAGGTAGGAAGGCTTGGATCCTCCCCCTGGGCGGAGCATCCCACAATGGGAGGATGGAATTTTATCAGTCCTGCAGTGACACTCAATGGCCCATTCACAGGAGATATCTCCCCTGGAGGGCGTTATCAGGGCTGAGTCATGGAAGAGATAAAGAACACTGCCCCACCTGTTTATAACAGTTGCTGAAGGTGGGGATTGAAAACATGCATTTGGTTACATCTTGCATGGCAACCTGAAACAGTGGGGTAATCCCTGCTCAGGGGGTGAACACCACCCCCCTTACCCAAACTGGCTCAGCTGTAAAACCCTCACCCTGGGAATGCCAGGCATACAGGGGACAATGTCACACTTGGGAGGGGAGGGCTCTTTTTCATGTCATTCCCTTCCTGTCCCCCCTTTTCTATCCCATTAACTTTTCAATAAAATTCATTTTGGGTTTGGTCTCATTATCACCTTAATTGGGGCAGAGGAATCTCTCTAACACTTTTCTTAACCAGACTCACCAGACTGTGAAATTATTTTTGCACAGTGAGTTTAGGCACTGTTCTCTAACCCCAAGTGCCTTTGACAACAGCATGGTTCCCTCCTCTGAGGAAGTTGTGGTTCTCTCTGGAGGAACTCTTTGAAACTGGGCTGCAGATTTCTCTGAGTGACTTATGGGAGAACCAATGAGGTAAATCGCCTTTGTGGGCCTGGAGAGTAAAGAAAATATTTTGTTGTCCTTCTATTACAGCGACCTGATGAAGGTCTTCAGGGTGAGAGAAGTGGATGAGAATCTTGGTTCATGATCAGAAGGCTGGATTTATTGATATATGATATATAATACATTATAACTATACTAAAAGGAATAAGGAGAAAAGTTGCAGAGGCTTGCTAAGCTAAGAATAGAAAGAAGAGAATGAATAACAAAGTTCTGTGTCCAGCAGAAAGCAAGGACCAACTCTCCCGTGAGTGGTCAGCAAATCCAAACACTCACAGAAGACCAATCACAGATGCTCCTGTTACATTCCAAATCAGCAGATAATTATTGTTTGCATTTTTCTTCTGGGGCCCCAGCTTCACAGAAAGGACAAATCCTAAAAGAGAGGATTTTATGAAAAAATGTCTGTGACATCCTTCCTTGAAATGTTTTTTTAAAATCACAGGAGGAAAGGGAGCAAATGATACCAGCGAGACTGACAAGGTTCATTCACCCCATGGTGAGGAACACAAGGCTGCTAAAAGTCCTACAAGAAGCTCAGCTCAAGTAGCTAAATTCCCAAATAACTCCTGAATTCCCAGGCTTGAGTGCTTTGCGAAATGTGAAAATCATTTTTCTCTTCATCCCTGTTCGCCTTTGTGACAGTTACAGAGTTTACTTTCCTTTTAATGATATCTGTATTGGGCTGAATTTACACTTTTATCAGAATGTGCTAGCAGCTGAGCTGGAGCTGTGCAGGAACCAGTGGAACTTGGAATTGCCACAAAATGGTTTGTACTGTCAGTTTATTAATGTTTGGGATTTGTTTGCATTTTCATCACATCTGACTTGTGGGAAAATCAAATATTCATCAAAGTGATTTATGCAGAGTCAAGTTTGATTTCTGCCAAATTATTTTGTCCAGTGCCCAGGGTATGCTCGAGGGGTCCCTGTGCCTCTCGCCATGGGGGATATTTGGCAGGGGTTTGGGGGGGTTGTCCCTGTCCCTGTCACCCCAGGCCATTCCCCAGGGGGTCTCCATCATTCTCACCCCAGAGAATGCCTGGAGGGTCTCCCTCCCTCTCACCCCTGTGCCAAGGGGTACTCAGGGCAGTCTCTGTCCCTCTCAGCCCAGGGGATGCTCGGGGGTCTCTGTCCCCTCACCCTGGGGGATGCTCAAGGGGTCTCCATCCCTCTGGCCTCAGGCAATGCCTGTGCAGGGCTGGGGACCAGGGGCTCTGTGTCCCTCTCACCGCTGAGGGTGCTCGGGGCTGGGGGGGCTCTCCGACCTTCTCACACCTGGGGAGGCCGGGGGGGTCTCTGTCCCTTTCAGCCCTGGTGTGACCCCACCCAAACATCATTGGGCTCTGGGTGAGCTCAATCCCAAACCCTGATCCTGGTCTCAGTCTCACTCCACATTTAGACACACTCACAGTTCTGTATTTATTCTCATCCCAGTTTCAGACTCATCTATCACAAGACCCAACCCCAACCCCAGCCCTAAAGCCAATCCCATGTCTAGCCTTAACCCCAATCCCAGCACTAATCCAAATCTCAACCCCAACTCCAATCCCAGCCCCAATTCCAGCCCCTTCCTAAACCCTCAGCCCCAAACCAAATCCCAGGTTCAGCCCTTCTGGGGGTTTGGGGGTGTCTCTGTCCCTCTGACCCCGATGATGTTTGGGTGGGGTCACAGCAGGGCTGAGAGGGACAGAGACCCCCCCGGCCTCCCCAGGTGTGAGAAGGTCGGAGAGCCCCCCCAGGCCCGAGCACCCTCAGCGGAGAGAGGGACACAGAGCCCCTGGTCCCCAGCCCTGCACAGGCATTGCCTGAGGCCAGAGGGATGGAGACCCCCCGAGCATCCCCCAGGGTGAGGGGACAGAGACCCCCGAGCATCCCCTGGGCTGAGAGGGACAGAGACTGCCCTGAGTACCCCCTGGCACAGGGGTGAGAGGGAGGGAGACCCTCCAGGCATTCTCTGGGGTGAGAATGATGGAGACCCCCTGGGGAATGGCCTGGGGTGACAGGGACAGGGAAAAACCCCCCCAAGCATCTCCCAGGGCAAGAGGAACAGAGGCTTCACAAGCATCCCCTGGGCACCAGACAAAGTAATGTTTTTTCTTGTCAGAAATCAAAATTGACCGTAGATAAAATGCCTTGAATTTATTTTTCCCACAAGTCACTTGTGATGGAAAGGCAAATAAATCCCAAAATTTTATAAGCTTATAATAGAAGCTATTTTGTGGCAAATCCAAATTCCTTTGGTCTTGTACAGCTCCAGCTCAGCTGCTGGCACATTCTAAAAAAAGAAAAGTGGAAAATAGGCCCAATACGGATTATGAAAAGGAAGGGGAAGGTATGCGTAGCTGTCACAAAGGTGACAGGGACAAAGAGAAAAATTATTCTAACATTTGGCAAAGTCCCCCAGCCTGTGAAACAGACCTCCCCTGGAGGGAGCCAAGTGTGTCATTGTCCCCTGTGTGTGTGGCCTTTTTGGGGTGGGGGTTTTACAGCTGAGCCAGTTTGGGTAAGGGGGGTGGTGTTCACCCCCTGAGCAGGGATTGCCCCACTGTTTCAGGTTGCCATGCAAGATGTAACCAAATGCATGTTTTCAATCCCCACCTTCAGCAACTGTTATAAACAGGTGGGGCAGTGTTCTTTATCTCTTCCATGACTCAGCCCTGATAACGCCCTCCAGGGGAGATATCTTCTGTGAATGGGCCATTGAGTGTCACTGCAGGACTGATAAAATTCCATCCTCCCATTGTGGGATGCTCCACCCAGGGGGAGGATCCAAGCATTCCTACCTGGATATAAGCTGACACTTTGCTACACCAGGAGCAGCTTGCCTACTTGATTGCCAGAGGACAAGAACTCCCTAACCACCACTGGACCTCCATAGGAAGACCAGACCCTTCTACAGGATCACTGCTTCGACAGAATCGTGTTCATCTCTCCAACAGGACTGCACAACCATTTACTGGGACTGCTGCCACCACCCTGAACAACAGGGTGTCAGGTTATATCCTGACTCTGTCCGTTTAAGGCAGTGTTTCTGTATCATTGCCTTGATCCTTATTTTGTTACTGAATTTGAATTCTGGCTTAGACTCTTCCTCAGGTTTGCCTTTAAACCAGTACAAAGCTCATTGTGCTCATCCCTTGTTTTCCTCCCTTGTTTTAGGAATATCCCATTCCTAAAACTTGGCCAGATGGCGGAAGACACCTCAAGGAAGATGAGGATGCCCCAGGACACCCAGGCAGGTGAGGAGGAAGTCAGTGCCCCTTTCCCCCTCTCTCCTGCTCCATCTCCCAGCCCAGAAAATCCCCTCTATGCAGGACAACCCCGCTGCCAACGCCATCCTGCTGGGAATGCACTGTGGGGATCTCCTTCCCCATCCCTCTTCACGGAGGGAAATCCCATCCTGTGCTTGTCCTTACTCTACCAGAGAAGGAGCTGAGGATCAAGATCAGGGACGACAAATCCCCACAGCAGAACCACATGGAAGAGACCGGTTTGAGTGGCTCCATGGGAAAAGAATCCAATGGGGAGGAAAAGCCCTGGAGATCCCCCATGAGGAGGAGGTGCTCCAAACCCAACCCAGGGTTCTCTGAGGAGGAAAGACACACCCTGAGCCAGGAAGGTGGACAGAGCTTCAGCCAGAACTTGGAGCTGGTAGTCCATGGGCAGCTTCATGATGGGCACAAGCTCCACAAGTGCTTCGAGTGTGGGAACAGCTTCAGGCAGAGCAGCACTCTGATCAGCCAGAGGATCCACGCTGGGGATTGGCCTTATGAGTGTGGGGAATGTGGGAAGGGCTTCAGCTCCAGCTCTGCCCTTGTCATACATCAACGCATCCACACTGGGAAGGGGCCCTACGAGTGTCCCCAGTGTCAGAAGAGGTTTTAGAGCAGTTCCAGTCTTCTCGGGCACAAGCGGATTCACACGGATGAGAGGCCCTTGCGCTGCCCTGAGTGCGGGAAGGGCTTCAAGCACAACTCCAACCTCATCAGGCACCGGCACATCCACACTGGGGAGAGGGAGAGGCCCTACGAGTGTCCCCAGTGTGGGAAAAGCTTCACCCAGATCTCTGTCTTAACCAGACACCAACGGAGGCACCTGGAAGGGAAGCTCTGCCAATGCCCCAATGCAGGAGGACTTTTGTGCACTGCCCCAACTTCATCCATAGTTGGAGGATCCATGTTGGGAAGAGCCCTGGTGATCCATTTTTCCTTCGGATCCATGCTAGGAAGACACCTGTCCCTTTTCCTGCCTCTGCCAATGACATGATGTGGGATGGAAGAACATGAGGGTCTTGCCATGACTGTGTCATTACATTCACTCCCACCTCAGGTCATTGCCAGGCACAGGAAAGGGACACTCTCTCTCTCTCTCTCTCTGTCCCTGAGGAGAAGGGTGTGCTTTCCAGGCAGGAGGAAATACGTGGCAAGGCAGACCCAGTAAGTTGTGTTTTAGTTTTCCCTGTAAACAGTTTTATTTATACACTTTGTTATCAATATTGTTTCTGTTCCATTCGTTCCTTATATCATTGTTGTTCCCAAAAAATTGTTCTTATCCCAGACCGGGATCTTTGCCTTTGTGGTTTCCATGGGAGGTGGGAGGGCAGTGAGGGCAGCGCGGTTTTAGCAAGAGCAGGAAATTGGGGAATCCCATTCCTGAACCCTGGCCCCTGGAAACCGAGCATCCCAGCTGGTCCCAGCCCTGGTGGCCATGGCAGCAGCCTTGGGAGCGGGTCCCTGGCTGGGGCTGTGGGAACCTCTTCCCTCTGGTGCCCAGGGACAGGAGTGGAGGGAACGGCTGCAGCTGAGTCGGGGCAGGCTCCGGTTGGATGTCAGGAAAAGGTTTTTGCCCAGAGGCTGCTGGGGCCCTGCCTAGGCTCCCCAGGGAAGGGTCCCAGCTCCAGGGCTCTCTGAGCTCCAGCAGCGTTTGGACAGCACTGCCAGGCCCAGGCTGGCATTGTTGGGGTGTCCTGGGCAGGGCCAGCAGTTGGACTGGAGGATCCTGATGGGTCCCTCCCAGCTCAGCCAATTCTGTGGTTCTGGGATCCCATGAGCCTGGGGATGGGGCTGCCAATGGTTGCCATGGCAACAGGCTGTGGCTGAAGGCCTGAGCTGGTGTCCATGGCAACCACCCCTGGCATGGGGTCTCCATGGAGCTGCCAAGGGACTGACCATAGCAACAGGGGGCTGGGGATGGTTGCCACGGAAACTGATCATAGCAACAGGGGGCTGAGGATGGTTGCCACGGAAACTGATCATAGCAACAGGGGGCTGAGGATGATTGCCATGGAATCTGATCATAGCAACAGGGGGCTGGGGATGGTTGCCATGGAAACTGACCATAACAACAGGGTCCTGGTGATGGTTGCCTGCTAAGGATCACATTTGTCACAGGCACTCAGAGGGGTTCCGTGGGGACTTTCCAAGAGTCTCCAGGCTCTTCCAGAGCTGGAATGTCACAGGCACAGACAGGGGCTCCATGGAGACCTCCCTGGGCTTTCTTGGGATGGTAAAGAGCCTTGTGGTCAGAGGCAGTCACAGCCATTCCATGGTGACATCCCAGGGGACCTTGTGATGCAAAGGCATCGATCTGTCACAGGCACTCACAGGGGCTCCACGGTGACATCCCAGGAGTCTCCAGGCTGCCAAAGAGCTGGGGTGTCCCAGAAACTCACAGGGGTTCCTGTCATGGGCACAGTGGGAGCTTCAGGCAAAACCTTTATTTCCTTTTTGGAGAAACTCCTGCTGAGACATGAGATGGAGAAATTACATACTGCAGGCACCATGGATCCTCAAACCCCTGCAGGGCCCCTAGACTTCTAAAATTCCTTCTAAGAGAGGAGACTGGGAGCAGTTGCATCCAATCCCATCTCCAGACTTTGTCAAAGGTGTTAAAGATTAGACACGTGGAATTGAACTTTAATGCAATTTTCCCCCCAGGGTTAAAGATTGAATACCAGATAAATTTATATAAATACAGCTCTGATTTTTTCTGATCATTATTAGACAGAATGGTTCATTCCCACCACAAAGTAAATGAAAAAAGGGAGTTTTTGTTACAGTCTGAGGTGGTCTGCACACAACCTTCCCCCAGAGTTTCTTGTGCCAATGGGTAGGAACCACGAGAGCACCAGCACATAGACACAGACAGACACACACACAGACACACATACACACAGACACACACACACAGAGAAATGCTGAAAGTGTCCAGGGGCCAAAGACAAAAACAAAGGAGAGTCCAGGGTACAAATACAGGGAAAGAGGGTGCAGAGTAGAGCACCGGGGATCCAATGCTCTGAGGGTTCAGGGGCGGTACACATGGAAGGGACCAATAGTAAATGCCAGTGTGGATGGGTAGGGTTACACACCAGTGGGAAAACAGGGAAGGGAGAACTCACCAGAACATGAACATATAAGAGTTAAAGGGGTAGAGAAGGCCAAGGGAGAGTACAGAACTGGGACAAATTAACATAGTGCTGCAGAGCACCATGGGGAAGCCTCTTTCCTCGCCCTGAGTTGTGAGGAATGCCCAGAGCCTACAGTGTGTCTCTCCAGGGCATTTCTGCTGGCTTTTCCCTGGTAGGCTCACAGGTTTGCACAGTTGTGCAGTGTCACAATGATCTCCTTGGTTCTGCATTCCTGCTGTGGCTGCTGTGTAACAATGGACCTGTGATACCATGAGGCTCCATAGTGTCACCATGGTCCATTTGGTTACACAAGGCCCTGTTGGGACATGATGGACCCTTGGTTCCATGAGGGGCCTGGGCTCCCACAGCCCCTCACAGGGCCTTCAGGCCTCTCAGAGTTCCCCATGGCCCCTCATGGCTTCTCAAGGCCCTTCATGGCCCCTCATGACGGATGGCTCCTCACAGCCCCTCACAGCCCCTCTCAGCCTCAGGCCTGGGGCTCCACCCAAGGCAGGAGAACAAGTTGGGCCCTACTTGTTCTGCTTTCATTTCAGTCCCTTCACAGCCGCGAGTGCAGAAAGGCTGAAATGGAGCCTTTCCCCAGCGTTTCCCTCAGGGTTAACTGTGGGCTGAAGCTCTGTGCTGGCCCCGGCCCCAGCACCACCATCCCTGCAGCCGCCAGGCCTTTGCTGTCCCCCCGTGTCCGTTCCCTGTCCCCGAGTCCCGCCCGGCTCTGGCAGCAGCAGCAGCCGCAGCGCAGGGGGCGCCGGCCCGGCCCAGCCGGGGCTCCCGGCCAGGAGCAGCAGCAGCGCCGGCCCCTTCCCGCCTGCTCCTGCCTCGGCTCCCAAGGGCTTCTTCCAGCTCAGTTCTGGAGCAAAGCAACTAGCACCCACACACAGCCCTGACTGCTCAGGGCCCGCCTGTGCTGCCCGAGCCAGCCCTCAGAGGAAGAAAGGATCAGGTTCCAGCGCTGTTTTCAATGCTCTTTTACTCACCCTGAGCTGACAGCCAGAGGTGCTTGTGCCTTTGCCTTGGGAATTGGGGATCATGGCTGCTCTTGGCCCTCTTCTGCTTGCAACCTGAATTTTATACATAAAACTGCAAGTGCCTCTTTCAGTTGGTGCTACGCACGGTGCTTTCATGACAATGAAGTCAGTATTTTTGTTGCAGTCGTAGAGATCAGCAGATACTGGAATGCCCTCCAGCCTCTGAGCCCTAAGGCGAGGGGAATTAAAGCCACACAGGCCACATTTACAGCGCTCAAACACAGCCCTGTTGCTGAAGCTGTTGATATAGAATAGGCTGACAGAGGCCACCACAGAAATTGCCTCCATAGTGTGGAATTAAATTAAAAAATCCACCAGGAGAAACAGAAACCAGAACTACTTGACTCACTTCATTGCTCCTTCCCAGCAGCAGGAAACACAGATGCCCAGAGATGTTTTGCACTGCTGCTGCCCCCAGTTTGAGCCCAGGCTCTGCCCAGTCTCAGCGGGAACCTGAGCCCAACCCAGGGAGCTCAGCGCATGCGGGGCCAGGCCCAGAGCCCCGGGCACAGCCGCCCATTGTGGGGCAGCGGCGCAGACAGAATGTCCTGTGGCCCAAACCTCCTGCTCCTGCCACACAGCACCAGCGCTCTCCCCCTCCTCCTCTTCCAGCACGGCACAAATTCCAGCTTGGAGGAGGCTGCCCCAGAGAGGGCTAGGGCTCCTGTTCCAGCCTGAGTGTCCCTGCAGAGGAACAGGGCATCTTTCAGGCACTTGCACAAGCTCAGACTTCTCACTTCATGTTGAACCTGGGATGCAATTGGCCTTGCAAAGAAAGCCAAAAGCCAAGGGAATCGATTAGGAATTACTGGAAAAAATCCTTCTTTCTGGCAAGGTTCACCAGGTCATTCCCTGCACTTCCCCTTTTCAGATTCTTTCAGTCGGCTGCTCTGGGAGGTCCAGCTTGTTCTGGTGCTTCTCATGAACTGATTGTGCTCTTGATTTATGCACCAAGGCACCAGATGTGGAATCATCTACACTGAACTCAGAAACAAACTTCCCCTGTCAGAGCATTTTCACATTCCAGATAATTTTCAAGATGTCCAGTGACAGGTTGGAATGATTATCACACAACTCTCCACTTGTGGCTGCAGGCTCTGGAGATGCTTTCTATGCATGCAGCCAGGCTTGTATTCCCTAGCAATTCCTGGTATTGGTACCTCCTGTTTTCTTAGCCTAGAACAGTACCAATGAAAACCTCACCAAAGGCACTACACCCCAGTCCACCAGGAAAAGAAAGGACAAGTTGTCAAGTCCTCAAAACCTTTGTCGTGCTTTGCTGCAGGAGTCCTGCTGCATGCACAGTGTGGAAAGGCCAGAGAAGCTGCAGTTGGTGGCACATCTTGTAACAGGAGCTCGACCTCATTCTCCAGGAAAGGTTTTTGAAAAGAGCAGACGGGGTCACAGAGAACATTTCTGTAAAACTGAATCAGCTTGTGAAAGTGAAATGGAAAGAAACCATCTGAAATGTTTTCCTCTCTTTATTTCTATGCTCCCCTTTTTCATCTTGCACTACTTCTCCATGCCATGAGTTCCAAATGGATCTCACGTCTAAGATCAATGACGTAGCGAGTTTTAGACACTCTAAAATACCATGAGCTGCACACAGTTTGCCTTCCCCTGGTTCTGTTGGAAAGCAGTGCTGGAGTCATCAGTGCAGTGCTTGGGTCGGGCACGAATCCTGCAGGCAGGGAATGTGCCCCGGCAGTGTGTGACCCTCAGCAGGGACAATGCTCAGCAATCCTGCAGGCAGGGAATGTGCCCCGGCAGTGTGTGACCCTCAGCAGGGACAGTGCTCAGCAATCCTGCAGGCAGGGAATGTGCCCCGGCAGTGTGTGACCCTCAGCAGGGACAATGCTCAGCCGCGTTGCTGTGCTCAGTCTCCATGGAACCATGCCAGGAGCAGCTGCTGAGCTCAGAAGCCATCGCAGCTCCCGCCCTGCCCCAGAGCCCCTTGGCAGGGTGGGCTCCTGCCCTGGCTCTGTGTGCCAGGAGCCAGCAGCGCTGGGTGCAGGGAGCCCAGAGAGGGCACAGAAACGCTGGGTGAGAAATGCTGGGGCACAGCAAGATGGGCGAGTGCAGCCGGCCAGGGCAGAGGAGCAGCACACCCAGGGGGCACAGCCTGCAGGACGGATGGCCAGGGGGAGAAAACAACAAACTGCTCAGGAGGGTGGAGAACAAACTTTTAGTTGCAAACTTCAGAGAATGAGGTACTTGGGAAATCTTAAACAGCATTGAATTACAGTAAATCACTTGACAAAGCACTGACTTCGCAAACTCTAACCTGCCCAACTTCAAGTTATGCAGATTTTGAGAAGTGGAAGTCAGGAGAAGAGAGAGAGGGAGAGAGAGATCCACAGTCAGTCTTGGATCTCAGCTGCTGTGAGCTCTGCAGCCGTGGGACGTTTCAGTGTCACACCTGTGTCACAGCCTGACCTGCTCTGGTCCCTCTCTCAGGTGGGGTTTTCGGGGTGCCAGGGGCTTGGCAGCCACTTTGGGGCTGCACCAGAGGCTGCAGTGGCTGGGGTGGGGCAGTGACCACCCCACCTATGCAGAACTCTCCCTGCCCCCAAACATACACTGGAGATGTCTGGGGCCGTTCATCATTTCTCTGCTCTCCAGCACCGAGGCAACGGACTCTGGATACAGCTCTGAGCTCATGCCCAAGGCAACCACCCCTGGCAATGGGGCTCCATGGAGCTGCTCTCAGGAAACCCCCAAGAGCTGGGGAGTGCCCAAAAACTGACTCAGAAACATAAGATACCCCAGAATCTCTTCAGGAATGTGGATTATTAAAAAACTCACTCAGTAATGGGCTCCCCCTCCCTTCATCATCCCCAAACTTTGGCTGTCTCATTCCAGACCCCAGCCCACCTCCCTAGTCCCAACCCCAACCCATCCTACCCCTTCTGGACATCATGACCCCCCCGCCCCCAAGCTGTACTTCCCCAATTTCCCACCTCCCAAACACCATCCCACCCATTCTGTCCCACCCAATGCCCATCTCACCCCTCAGGATTTGCAACCCACTTCGCCCAATCCCTTTCCAACCCCATTCCACACCAAGGGGCTGTGGAATCAAGGAATTTTGGGTTGGGAGTGAGTAGTTTCAGTGCTATTGACGTGACAGATAAAACCCTATTGTCTCTTTGAGTGCCAAGAAAGGGAGACAACTAAACCAAACACCCCGAAAACCCCCAAACTCCCCCAATAATTTCCCTGAATCCCAGATTCCTCTGAAGCACGTGTAAAAAGTGAGGCTATAGATGCCTTTGATGAATTTATTGATTTTTACCCCAATTTTCTCTGTTTTAAAGGGATGAAGATGAATCCAAAGAAAATTAGGGTCAAAACAAAAGAATACCCAGCCATCTTCCCAATGCAGATCACCGGGAATGTGGGTCACCAGGGCTCTGACCAACATGGGTCCTCCCATGGGGGATGAAGCTGGAGCAGTGCATGAAGCTCCTCCTGCACTCGGGGCACTCACAGGGCTGCCCTTACCGGTGTCTCCGTTGGTGTCCGGTAAAGATCGAGCACTGTGAGAAGCTCTTCCCACACTGGGGACACTCGTAGGGCCTTTCCCCGGTGTGGATGCGCTGGTGGGTGACGAGGCTGGAGTTGTGCCTGAAGCCCATCCCGCAGTCGGGGCAGCAGAAGGGCCTCTCATCTGTGTGAATGCGCTCATGTACGAGGAGGTGGGTGCTGGTGTGAAACCTCTTCTGACACTTGGGACACTCGTAGGGCCTCTCCCCAGTGTGGAACCTCTGGTGGACAACCAGGTCAGATCTGTGGCTGAAGCTCATCCCACATTCCAAGCACTCATAGGGCCGTTCCCCAGTGTGGATCCTCTGGTGGTAGATCAGGCTGAATCTCTTCCTGAAGCTCTTCCCACACTCCAAGCACTCATAGGGCCTCTTGCTGTCATAAAGCTGCTCATGGGCCACCAGCTCTGAGTTCTGGCTGAAGCTCTGTCCACCTTCCTGGCACAGGGTGGGTCTTTCCTCCTCAGAGCACCCCGGGCTGGGTTTGCAGCCCCTCTTCCTGTGGAATCTCTGGGAATTTTCCTCCCTGTTGGATTCCTGCACTGTGAAGCCACCCAAAATGGCCTCTTCCCTGAGGTTCTGCTGTGGGGATTTGTCCTCCCTGCTCTCCATCCTCAGCTCCTTCCCTGGCATAGGAAGGACAAGGACAGGATGGGATTTGCCTCCACGCCAGAGGGAAGGGGAAGGAGATCCCCTCAGTGCATCCCCGGCAGGACGGTGTTGGCAGAAGGGCTGTCCTGCAGCTGGGGGCCGTGCTGGGCTGGGAGATGGAGCAGGAGAGAGGGGGAAAGGGGCACTGACTTCCTCCTCACCTGCCTGGCTGTCCCGGGGCATCTTCCTCTTCCTCGCAGCCTTCCCCTCTTCCATCCAGCTAAGGTTTGGGAATGGGAAATCCTGGCATGGGGAAAAACAAGGTGTGAATGCCTTGGGTTGGGGATTCCTCCCACCCAAGTCTATCTCTAGAAGTCATCTGGTGTCCATAAAAACCTCCAAAAATCAAGACTGAATAAAAAAAAGCCATCAGGAGTGTCCCATTTCCAGTCTTATCCCTCTGGAGTTCTGGTGGTCCCCTGTCTCAGGGCTGCTGAGGATCCCCCCTCTCCAGGGTCCTGCTTAGGGATGCTGAGGGGTTTTGGGGTTCCCCTTTCCAGCCTCCCTCTGGTCCAGCTACTTGGGGCTCCCCTCTCTTCCCACCACCCTGTCCTGGTTTAGGGCAAATTTGGGAGAAAATCTCCAAAAGATTTTCCTCTAGAAAGCAAATTCAAGTGGCCCCTCTCCCAACCAGATTAAGAAAATATTTTCTCAGAGAAAAGGAGAAAAAAACTGTTTATTTAACAGGCAAAGCATTCACCAGCACAAAAAAAATTAACAATATTAAAAAAAAAAACCTCTTGCTGCTCCAAAATAGATGACAAACTCAAAAAGTCCCTCTGTGGGCTGTAACTCAGCTCACTCAGTCTCATATCAGTCTCTTATCAGTCCCTCCAGCACTGGAAATGCCGCAGCCCAGGCCCGGCCAGGTGGGCCACAGTGGGAGCTGCCGGTGGTGTTCAGGGTGTTCAGTCCAGAGCAGGATTAAACAGCTCCAAAGAAAAAGAAAAATCACAGTCCGGGGAACTTCTCTGCCTCAGAGAGCTAAAAACGAACTAAAAGCAAAGGAGAGCTCTGTCCTGCTGTCTGTCTGTCAGCAGACAACAGATACCTTAGGTTTTAAGTTTTTCTGTTTTGCTTTGTTGTACAGCTTTTAGCTTTATATTAAGTGTTTCTGGGATCTTTTCTCAGGGTGGTGAAGACAAAACAATCCTGGAGACTCAAGGACAATCGCATCAAACTTCAGGCCCAAAGCATAAACAACATGGAAAGAAGATAGCAGGCAAGCAAGCAAGGAAGATGTAACTTCATAATTTGAAACTATTAATTGAGCAGTTAACTTCTATATACAAATGGACTAAAACTTATAAAAACGTGAGATCTCATGACCAAGCCCTCTTTTGCTCCCATCTTGGAGCCATCCAGGCAGAGCCACAGCTGTGGCTCCTGTGCTGACATGGTGTGGCCTTTGAAGGCATTTCAGTAAAAATCCACTTTATTCCTCTTAGCTCCATCTGGTCTCTGTTCCAGTTCCTTAAGGCATCACAACAGTCCAGGAGCTGGAATGTGGAGGAGTGAGTGCAGTTTCTGAAAACAAACTGCTGCTTCTCCCTCCTCCCCTTCGCTCTCAGAACCAGCCTTAAAGATGCAGAACTCATTTCTGGGCTAAACAGACCGACAGGGTACGAGCATCACGAAGTCACCCCAGGACACCCCTCTCAGGGTCAGAGGGTCCCGTCCCCGCCTCATCTCCGGGCTGCCGGGGGTCCCCCAGCTCCGGTATCGCCTCTCCCCGCCCCGGGGGTCCCCCGTTCCACAGCCCCGGCTCTCACGGGGATCCCCAAACCAATGTCCCGCCCCGTCGGTACCGGGCCATCCCCACGTGGACCCCCGGGACCCTCCCGAGGGGCGATCGCGGCTGCTCTCCCCCCGAAAAAGCTCCTCTTGGGGAGCCCGGGGATACCCGGGGCTCGAGTCCGGGATCTGCCGGCTCCGAACACTCTCCAAAAAATCCTCCCGGAGACCCCTGGCTGGAGCCGGGGCGAGCTCGGCCTCCGCCCTCACCTGCGGCTCGGGGCTGGGGCGATGCTCCCGGGGCAGGGGGTGCTGCAGGCTCGGCGTGCGGGCGCTGCGAGCGCCGCGATTCTCCCGCTCCCGCTCCTGCTCCTCCTCTCCCTCCTCTTCCTCCCGCATTTCCTCCGCTGCCAGCCCGGACCTCCCTTTCCCACCGCTCTGCCCCGCGGCCCCGCAGCACCGGCTGCTGGGTGGGGGAGCCCCCGATCGGCCCCAGGGCTGGGCAGGGGCTCGGGGACCCCCCCGGGGCGGATCCGTCCCCCGGCCCGAGCCCCAAATTCCGCTCCGGGGCCGCCGGGCTCTGCGGGCCCGCCTGGCAACCGGTGAGTCATCGGCGAGAAAGGCTCTGGTTGGCTAAACATTGTTTAGCGCCTCTTCTGATTGGCTGGAATTATGACAGACGCTGCGCCCTGCGGGTGTCCCTGGGAGCTGCGGAGTCCGGCCCAGGGCCTTTTCCTATTTCTATCTGTTCTCTGAGACCTCTTTCCTTTTTCTTTCTCTCTCTGAGACCTCTTCCCGATTTCTTTCTCTCCTTCTCTCTTCCCCATTTCCTGTTCAGTTCAATCCAAGTTCGAGCGGATCTGCAGGTTGCGTTCCCAAGGTCTCATTCGCTCCTTCCCTGGGACAGAGGCGTCTCTCCCTCGCGAAATCGTAACCCATGGGCAGGGTCCTTTCGCAGCCCAATCCTTCCAGGATTTTGTTGGGGACTCGCTCCCATTTCCTATCTCTCTCTGCTTCCAGCGGAGAAGGTGCTGGAAAATGCCCGGCAAAACCACCTTTGATATGTGCTCTGGGAGCCCACAGAGGTGCTGGACCTTGTCCCCTGTCCCTGCACAGGTCCTTGGGAGGCACGGCAGGAGCGGCACCCTGGGAGCCTCAGGAATGCCCCTCTGGGATCCATGGCACACACTCCCATGTGCTGGAATTCCAGTTCCCAGCCAGGAAAAGATGTTCCTGGCCTGGAAGGCAAAGCTCTTAAGAAGGGACTGAAAGCCAAGTGGAGCAAGATCTTACAGTGACATTTCACTGCCAGCCTTCCTAACTTCACCCATGGTTGTTGTAGCTCGTGGATTGGGAATGAAATCATGTCAGGGTCTTTGGTGGGTGCTGCCCTGGGTCAAGGGAGACCCTGAGACAGAGCAGGAAAAGAGAGGCAGGAGAGAAAGGAGGACAGAAACACAATCAGCTGAGAAGGTGGCACTCTGAAAAACAAACCAGAACTGATGGAAAATGAATGGGACAGAAAGTAATAATTTTGCACCTTTTATTTCCTATCAAAATACAGTTTCTTCATTTTCTCACAAACCTCCTCCCCATGTCATTCAGCAGGGCTGTCAGAAAGTTCTTTGTTCTCTGTCAATGTTCCAGGCTGCAGGCACAAGTAAACAGGGAATGGGGATTTTCCTGCTCCAGGAGAGTTTGACATCCTCAGCTGAGGAGAGGAGGAGGCACCAGAAGGAAAGGGCAGCTGGGCTTCACCTTCCACAGGAAAGAGAGGGAGGGGAAATCTCCCATCCTGTCTGCAGCTGCTCCCACAGAGATGTGAGGGCTGATCCCAGAGCCCCAATGGTAACAGTCAGGGCTGCCCTCAGGGAATGCTTGCCTGATATTGATGGGCAGTGTGGGAGCACCTGGATCTTGGGGCACCCAGCTGCCCCCCATGTTTGGAGGTGCCTGAGGAGGGCTGGGATGATGCCAGGGACATCCTGCAGTGACATCCCCCCTGTCCTGCCCTGGGTGAGCTCAGTCCCAAACCTGACCTTGATCCTGGTCTCAATCTCACTCCACGTTTAGACACACTCACAGTTCTGTATTTTATCTCATCCCAATCCCAGACTCTTTAGCCCCAGACCCAATCCCAACCCAAGCCCTAAAGAAAATCCCATGTCTAGCCTTAACCCCAATCCCAGCTCTAATCCAAACCTCAGCCCCAACTCCAATCCCAGCCCCAATTCCAGCCCCTTCCTAAACCCTAAGCCCCAAACCAAATCCCAGGTTCAACCTTTCTGAGGGTTTGGGGGTGTCTCTGTCCCTCTGACCCCAATGATGTTCGGGTGGGGTCACAGCAGGGCTGAGAGGGACAGAGACCCCCCCCGGCCTCCCCAGGTGTGAGAAGGTCAGAGAGCCCCCCCAGCCCCGAGCACCCTCAGCGGAGAGAGGGACACAGAGCCCCTGGTCCCCAGCCCTGCACAGGCATTGCCTGAGGCCAGAGGGATGGAGACCCCCCGAGCATCCCCCAGGGTGAGGGGACAGAGACTGCCCCGAGCATCCCCTGGGCTGAGAGGGACAGAGACTGCCCTGAGTACCCCCTGGCACAGGGTATGAGAGGGAGGGAGACCCTCCAGGCATTCTCTGGGGTGAGAATGATGGAGACCCCCTGGGGAATGGCCTGGGGTGACAGGGACAGGGACAACCTTCCCAAGCATCCCCCAGGACAAGAGGCACAGAGACCCCTTGAGCGTCCTCTGGGCACTGAAAAAAGTAAAGTAATTTCTGGTCAGAAATCAAACTTAACCCTACATAAAATGCCTTGAATTTGCTCTTCCAACAAGATGCTTTTGATGGAAATGCAAAAAAACCCCAAACTTTAATAAACGGACAAAAAAGCAATTCTGTGGTAATTCCAAGTTTCATCAGTCCTGCACAGCTCCAGCTCAGCTGCTGGCACATTCTGATAAAAGAAATGTGGAAATTCGGCCAAATTCAGGTTATGAAAAGGAAGGTAAAGCTCAGTGTAGGTGTTCACAAAGGAGACAGAGACAAAGAGACAAAGTATTCTTATATTTGGCAAAGCCCCCCAATCTGTGAAAGAGAAAATGCGGCTGGAGAAGGGAGTGACAGGGACAGAGCCCTCCCCTGGGGCAGGACAAGTGTGACATTGTCCCCTGTGTGTGTGTCCTTCCTAGAGTGGGGGTTTTACACCTGAGCCAGTTTGGGTAAGGGGGGTGGTGTTCACCCCCTGAGCAGGGATTACCCCACTCTTTCAGGTTGCCATGCAAGATCTAACCAAATGCATGTTTTCAATCCCCATCTTCATCAACTGCTATAAAAAGGCGGGGCAGTGTTCTTTATCTCTTCCATGACTCAACCCTGATAACGCCCTCCAGGGGAGATATCTTCTGTGAATGGGCCATTGAGTGTCACTGCAGGACTGATAAAATTCCATCATCCCATTGTGGGATGCTCCGCCCAGGGAGGATCCAAGCATTCCTACCTGGATATAAGCTGAGGTTTTCAACACCAGGAGCAGCTCACCTTGCCTACTGGATTCCCAGAGGACAAGAGCTCCATAACCACCACTGGACCTTCAGAGGAAGACCAGACCCTTCTACAGGATTACTGCTCTGACAGAATCATGTTCATCACTCCAACAGAACTGCAGTCACCATTTAATGTGACTGCTGCCACCACCCTGACCAACAGGGTGTCAGGTTATATCCTGATTCTGTCAGTTTAAGGCAGTGTTTCTGTATCATTGCCTTGATCTAAATTTTCTTCCTAAATTGTAGTTCTGGCTTAGACTCTCCCCCAGGATAGTCTTCAAACCAGTAGAAAACTCAATGTGGTCATCCCTTTTTTTCCCCCCAAAACAGAACTTCCCATCCCCAAACCTTCACCAGACGGAGGAGGAGGCTGCGAGGAAGAAGAAGATGCCCCGGGATACTCAGGCAGGTGAGGAGGAAGTCAGTGCCCCTTTCCCCCTCTCTCCTGCTCCATCTCCCAGCCCAGCATGGCCCCCAACTGCAGGATAACCCTGCTGCCAATCCCATCCTTCCGGGGATGCACTGGTGGGATCTCCTTCCCTTCCTTCTGGCAAGGAGGCAAATCCCATCCTGTCCTTGTCCTTCCTCCCCCAGGGAAGGAGCTGAGGATGGAGACCAGGGAGGACAAACCCCCAGGGCAGAACCTCGTAGAAGAGGCTGCTTTGAGTGACTCCATGGCACAGGAATCCAACAGGGAGAAAAATTGCAGAGATCCCATAGGAAGAGGGGTGCAAACCCAGGCAAGGGTGCACCGAGGAGGAAAGACCCACCCTGAGCCAGGAAGGTGGGCAGAGCTTCTGCCAGAGCTCAGAGCTGGCGGTCCATAAGAAGCTTCATGATGGGGAGAAGCCCTACAAGTGCTTGGAGTAAGGGAAGAGCTTCAGGCAGAGCAGCACCCTGATCCAGCACCAGATGATCCACTCCAGGGAATGGGCCTATGAGTGTTCTGAGTGCCAGAAGAGGTTTCAGACCAGCTCCCATCTCCTCCTGCATGAGCGGATTCACACAGAGGAGAGGCCCTTCCGCTGCCCTGAGTGTGGGTTGGGCTTCAAGCAAATCTCCCACCTCATCACCCACCAGCGGATCCACAGTGGGGATAGGCCCTTTATGAGTGTCTGGAATGTCGCAAGAGCTTCAGCTGCAGCTCCAGCCTGCTCCACCACCAGGGAATCCACACTGGGGAAAGGCCATACAGATGTGGGGAATGTGGGATGACCTTCAGTTGGAGGTCGCAGGTGATCATCTACCAATGCATCCACACTAGGGAGAGGCCCTACAGGTGTCCCGAGTGTCAGAAGAAGGCTTCAGACCAGCTCCAATCTCCTCAAGCACCAGTGGATTCACACTGAGGAGAGGCTCTTCCACTCCCCTGACTGCAGGAAGGGCTTCAAGCACCAGTCTCACCTAATTATCTACTGGCGCATCCACACTGGGGAGAGGCCCTACGAGTGTCCGCAGTGTGGGAAAAGCTTCTCCATGAGGTCTCAGTTGACAAAACACCAACAGACGCACGGGTAAGGGAAGCCCTGCAAGTGCCCCAACTGCTGGAAGAGATTCGTGCACCACTCCAGCTCCATCCCCCATGGGAGGATCCACGTTGGGCAGAGCCCTGGTGACCCACATTCAGTGGTCTGTGCTGGGAGGACACCTGGCTGGTTATCCTTTTGGTTTGGCCCGAATTTCCTCTTCATTTGTCATTATCACTTAAAAACACCTGTAATAGGACTAAAATGAAGGAAATTGATCAGAGATGTCTAAAGTTCCATCACGTAACAGATACTTGAGCAGGAATTTATGGTTTTGGGACATATTCTGGAAGATTTGTGGGTTCTTGGGAGGTTTCAGGAAGTGTTCTCCATGTCTTTGCAGTCCAAAACTCAATATAGATTGATCTGTCACCTCAAAACCACTCAGTCCCCCTGAAAATATCACAATCTTACCCCAAATGGATCAATCCCACCTCAAATATGCTTGTTCCAACATCAAAAAAAATCAGTCCCACATCAAGACTATTTAATTCCAAAGCCTTCAGGGTGAGATGGAGTTGGAAAGAGGTTGGCAGAAGGGGCATCCAAATTCTCCAAGTGGAATCAGGATTGTGTGGGGCTGGGTGTTTATTTCATAGTAAATAAACTTTCAGAATTATTGATTTCTGTCCCATTCATTTTCCATCAGTTCTGGTTTGTTTTTCAGAGTGCCACCTTCTCAGCTGATTGTGTTTCTGTCCTCCTTTCTCTCCTGCCTCTCTTTTCCTGCTCTGTCTCAGGGTCTCCCTTGACCCAGGGCAGCACCCACCAAAGACCCTGACATGCTTTCATTCCCAATCCACGAGCTACAACAACCATGGGTGAAGTTAGGAAGGCTGGCAGTGAAATGTCACTGTAAGATCTTGCTCCACTTGGCTTTCAGTCCCTTCTTAAGAGCTTTGCCTTCCAGGCCAGGAACATCTTTTCCTGGCTGGGAACTGGAATTCCAGCACATGGGAGTGTGTGCCATGGATCCCAGAGGGGCATTCCTGAGGCTCCCAGGGTGCCGCTCCTGCCGTGCCTCCCAAGGACCTGTGCAGGGCCAGGGGACAAGGTCCAGCACCTCTGTGGGTTCTGCAGTGCCACAAGGGCCCCTGGTTCCATGAGTTTCCCTATTGACAGCAGCAGTTCCTTGGTTCCCATGATGCCCTGCTGTGTCACCATGGATATTTGATGTCATGAAATTCTTCAGTGTCACAATGGCCTCCCTCCCTCCATGAGCTTCCACAGTATCAAAATGAACTCCTTGGATGGGCAGTGTCACCATGGACCATTGGCTCCATGCAGCCCCCCTGGGTCACCATGGCCCCTTGGTTCCATGGCACCCCAGGGTCACAATTGGCTCCTTGCTTCCAAGTCACCCCCTCAGTGCCAAAATGGTCCCTTCATTCCATGAGGAACACAAAAGTTTTGCAGAAACATGGAAAAATCCTGCTTAATACACCTGGGAACATCTGCTTGCATTCAAGAGCGATCTTAATGGTGAGGGTGGAACCAGCAGGTTCTATCTGCAATACAGATCCAGGGAAAGGACAGGGACAGAGAATTCAGCTGCAAGACTCAGAGAATTCTGCTCCCAGAGATCATTTCTGCTCACCCTGTCTCTTGTAGAAAGGTGACACCATTCAAGGCAGCCTGGATGGAGCAGGTGGTTCCTGAGTGGGGTTTGTTCTTCAGGAAACCCATTCAGGCTTTTCCATTTGTTCTGTTTTGAAAGCAAAACCGGTGAGAGACTCCAAGTCAGAAATACAATTTATTAGGAAAAGAAAAAAATAATAAAACAAAATGCATGCAATAAGACAAAAGAGAAACCACTGACAAAGTCAGAATACAACTGGACACCCTGTTGGTCAGGGTGTTGGTAGCAGTCCAATTGGAATGGTGGCTGCAGTCCTCCTAGAGTGGCAGATCTGGTTATGTTGGAATAGTGATCCTGTAGTAGGGTGTAGCCTTCCTCTGAAGATCCAGTGGAAAAGGCACTTGTTCCTCTGGGAAATCCAGTGAAAAGGCAGCTTGTTCTATCTGAAACCCCAGATAATATCCATGTTGGGATGCTTAGCTCCTCCCCTCTGGGCAGAGCATCTCACAATGGGCTGATATCATTCTATGAGTCATAAGGTGGGTCCATGAAACAGAAATGGCTCCCAAAGGAAGGTCTCTCTGAGTCATGTAGCAAGGCATTGATGGGCCCATTACCAGGAGATAAGGAATAAAACAATGCCCCTCCTGCTTTCAACTGCTCTTGAGGATGGAAATAGAATACATCTTTATATTTTAACCTAGGACATCTATCACCGATGGAATGGTGGGACGAAATCTTTGGTGTCATATTCTGCTCTGCTCGGAGTTTCCCGAGGGCTCGTAGTGCTTTTGGCTTCAGGAAGAGTTTGAGCAATAGCTGTAGGACTGAGGACTTGGTGGGAAATGAGAACTGTTGTTATTCTTGTATTTACAGTCTTTTGCTACTTTGTTGACGGAAGGAGACCCGGACAGCAATTTGATCATCACAGGCCCAATTTTATTGATCAGTACGGCGGGTTAAATACAGTTAATAATGAGCTTCATACATATTGCAAAAGTTGAGCTCAGGATTGGTCAGTTACATATCAGCACCTACGCCTACTTCTACATTCCTATGGTTCTACTTTTGATACTTTCTACATATTCTCAGGATATATTCAGGAATAATCTCTACTCCCTATCCTCATGTTGCAGCAAGGTCACTGCTGACCTTTCCTTTCAGCTTGCTGACTGCTGACTTTCTTCCTTCAGCTTAACCAGCGGCATTATGTCAGTATGGCCTTTCTCAGCTAACCAATTATTAATAATACTCTCCACATTTCCCCCGTTTTCTTCTTGTGCAAGGAGATTAGTTTGCCATGTTTTTGCTATTGTATGGCTGACCATGTTTTGAATACAGTTAAAGATACAAGGCAAAATAAGCAAAACCAGCAAAATTACACCCAGAAGTCCTATAGCATAGATCACAAGGTTCCTCAGCCACGGTCCAAGTCCTAAGCCTTTAAGCCATTCGTCAATTCCTAAACCATCTTCTTCCTTAAGTTTGTGAAGTCCCTGTTGCAGTTCTTTTATCTTAGTGTGAATGGATACCGAATGATCAGACAGATTCATGCAACACATTCCCTCGAACTCTTCACATCCATGCCCTTGTCCTAAGAGCAAAAAATCTACAGCAGCTCTATTTTGCAAAACAGCATGGTTAACACTTTGCACATCTGCAGTTAGCATGTCTAGAATTTGTGACGTCTTGTTCAGCTCATCCCTTGCCCAGCATCCTAATTGTTTTGCTAAATTCATGGCCTTATTGGCAGATCCTCCTGGCAAGATAGTTGAAACCACCACTTGTTTGAATGTGCCCCAAAACCGTGGATCTCCTATCCGGCTGCAGTCTAAGTCATGTATGCTACGTTTTCTCCTGTTTGAATTTTGACTCAGCTGCATTAGCAAGGACACATTAGGGTGAAACAGTGACAATTTTCCCAAAAAACAGAGTCCACCCTGTGGTTTAGCTGGTATACCATTCCATGCCCTGTCTCCACAAATCAAGAATATTCCTGTGGGTAATTTCATTGTGCCGTTACATTGACTGTAATGCTGTGGAGAGAATTCACTCACATTCAGGGATGAATCTAGGGTAGCCCATGTTTCTTTAGGTTGGTTTAAATTCTGAGCATCCGAAAGTTTGAAGCTAAACCATCCGCCAGCTGTAGTGTTAGACATGCTGGCATTTGTACTTCCAAAACGATCCAATTCTTCAGGAGGAGAATGCAAAGAGGTGTTAAGTGATTGGATTAGTAAGCATTGACGATAGCCATCACTCTGACCTGCAGTATACCCTTGTTGCACCGGCAATGTGATGTTTGACATGTTAGACATACATAAGGTTTGATTTTTTATCAAACTGCAAAATTCTCCAGGAGACCATACTGGAAGTCCCACCAGGCATGTTTGAAATGGGTTAGTGACTCCTCCAAGACTAAGACAGAGTGATGATTGGTTAGTTTGATTAGCAAGTGTCACCCATAAATTTTCTTTTGGTTAAATAAAGTGTGTTATTCCTACTGCTTCACTTGCTACAGCATTGAGCAGTATAACAAAAACAAACCTCATTTTTCTTTCTGCTTGCTTTGTTTTTCCTTTCTTCGCTGTCTTTTCCCTGGTTTGCTAGAAAGTCTATTGTAAGACTGAGTCAATTTTTGAATATACTGATCTAATTCTAAATCAGCATCCTTGCTTATAGTTATAGCATGAGGTAAGTTTGAAGGCAAATCAGCCTTACAGCGAGCTGCTATGATGCGTGAAGCTTTATTAATTTCAAATATTCTAAATATTTCCTGCAAATTCCACCTAAGATATGCTATAACCATATGTTCTGCACTCTCAAAAAGCTGTAATCCTGTCCGTCCTGGCAGGCCAGTACTTTGTTCAAGAGCTCTAACCCAGATATAATTTTGAATCCACCTTCCAAAACAAGGTGCACACCATAAATACCCTATTGACCTCCGTGAATACCAATAAACCTGATTACAATCTGCACAATGCAAAGCTATCCATGCATAGCACTTATCAACATCCCTTTTGCAAACATAACAAGGAAGTGAATGTAAGTAAGGACCAGTATAAAAGTCTGGTTCTTCAACCCAATGCAACCAATTCAATGGTGGTGATCGCAAAGCCTCTTCAACTTTTTTACTATATGAGGCTAATAGTTCAAGCTCTTTCTTTAATACAAGGCGTATCTTATTTCGTAATCGTAGTTCTTGTTCATTCTCTTCTTCAACCACTATGTCCTCCCGAGGGTCACACAACTGTAAAATTGTCCTAATCATAGAAAATTAATTAGCAATCACTGATATCCTTACTCAGATGAGATCGTTCCCTTTTTTGCCTTCCTTTTCTTATCTATCTTCAATCTTGCTGCTCCTAGTCTTACTGGTCCTGCCACTTGCAAACTCAATTTTTGCAACTTTTCAATGCAGCAATCTAAAGCTCTATCAGGATTCCCCTTGAAGGGTCCTACAATTGAATGCTGTATTAAAGGTACTAATTTCCTACACCTTATAGAAACTATACGTGATTTTTTTTGAACCTTAATTCTATCCACATTACATTGTACCTCCCATCGATAACAAGCAAGAATTTTCTGTTCAGGAGACTCATAAAGATTTAAAGCTATATATGCGTTTTGCCCCGTTTGTCTCCTTAATTCATCTTGCCAGCTTTTACCCCACGTGTGCTCGTGTTCACAAGTGTGACACCACAAATCCTGTAATAATGATTGTTCTATCCAAAAAGTTCTTTTACAACCCCCACAACGTAGAGCTATCCAGGCAGCACAATGTGAATTGTGACAGTCAAGGCAATGTAGTTTCGCTGGATCTGTTAAGTGAAAAGTTGATAATGAGTCAATGAAACCAATCAACTCCTGGGCCGTCCGGTAGTGACGTGTCAGTGCTCTGTCCACCGCTTCCGAGTACCCCTTCAATTGAAACAGTAATGGTTGTAGGACTAGAAGCAGTTTCTTCCCCAGTCGCTCCTTGTCCTCCTCCGTAAGGCGATCCACCAGAGGCTGCATCAAAAACAGGTTTAGTCCACTTAGCAGGCACCCACAAAGGCCCTGTAGGTGAGGAAACACAAAGATACCCCCGACCCTAATATAATACTTTTGCAGGTTTTTCCCATAATCCTGTGCTTGGGTTCTTATACTTAACCCAGACCTCTGTTTCCTTAGTATTTTCCTGACCTGACCTTGGATGATGTTTCATTGCAGGGGGGGTATCATCTTCCCCAAAAATGCATAAATGATTAATCACATACAAAACCTTAGCCAAACATGCTTGTGGATCTGTCAAATCTTGATGTTTTTCAATATACTGCTTAAGGGTACCGTTTGCTCTTTCCACTATTGCCTGTCCAGTAGAAGAGTGTGGAATACCTGTCACGTGCTTAACAGACCACTGATTCAAAAATTTCCGGACCCTAGCACTTACATAACCTCGACCATTATCTGTTTTGATACTCTTTGGAACTCCCATAACAGCAAAACAACTTAACAGATGTCTGATAACCTGTATAGCTTTCTGTCCTGCCTGAGCCGTAGCCCATATGTAATGACTGTATGTATCTATGGTGACGTGCACATGCTTGACTTTACCGAATCTAGCTACGTGTGTAACATCCATTTGCCATATCTCATTTATTTTTAAACCTCGAGGATTAACCCCGATGCCTAGACCTATCCCACCATTATGATAACTACATGTTGGACATGCTCTGACAATGGCCTTGGCTTCTGACAAACTCAGCTCAAAGTGTTTTGCCAAACCTCTTGCATTTTGATGATATCTACTATGTGCTTCTCTGGCCAATGTGTGCTTGTCAATAGGACAAGAATTATCAATGGGTAGGGTAACCAATTTATCTGCACGTTCATTCCCTTCTCCTAAACCTTAAGTCTATTTATGGCTCCTAATATGAATCACAGAATATGCTGCATTTCTTTCTCATAAAGCCTTCCTTAACTGTATCAGTAACTCATACAATCGTTTATTATTCACTTCCTTAATTGCTGCTTCCTCTATTCGTTTGACTACTCCTGCAACATACATAGAGTCTGTGACCACATTTAAAGGCTCCTGTAAGTTGGACACCGCCCATACTACTGCTAACAATTCCAAAGTTTGTAAGCTATCTGCAGGGTCTGCTGTGAGGAGTTGATGCTTCCATTGTCCTTTTTCTTGCCAGGTAACAGCAGCACGCCTTGATTTCTTTCCTGCATCTGTAAAAACTGTAATAGCTTCTTCTATGGGGTTTTCTTCTCTTAAAGGTCGAGTAATCCAGTTCCATTCTGTCATCCATTGCAAAACTCTAGGCACTAATTTACTAGTCTCTACTTTAGCAGGTGACATCAATAATGCTTCTTGTAAATTCTTTGAATTTATCAAGTACCAGTCCAAAGTTTCTTTTTCCATAGGCAATCTAATAGTAGCAGGTTCTCTACCATCCACTTCAAGAATTCTGAGACGCCCCTTTTTGATTAATGCAGCCAATTGTTCAATTTTTGAAGATATTGTTTTCTTATGCTGTAGTTGTGGTTTTGCAGATATTGTTTTCTTATGCTGTAGTGGTGGTGATAACCATTCCAACACCCGTATCTCCCCCGTTTTCTTTTGCAACTGAGAGAGAGCACCAAGCAAGTGGCAAGGGCTATTCCAAATAGTAAGGTCAATGGGGTGGTCGAGTTGTCAACGAGACACATACCCTTGCTGTACACAGTTACTAATTTGCTGCAAGGCAAGATGATGCTCCTTTGTCAGGTGTACAGGAGTAGTAGGGTCCACACCTTTTAACAAAGGCCGTAGGGCTTCTAATAAGTGATTTGGTATTCCCACAATAGGCTTCAGCCACTGTAAGTCTCCCAGCAACTTCTGTGCATCATGTAGAGTTTTAATGTCCAATTGTAATTCCAATTTTTGTGGTATCACTATTTGATCCATCAAAGTCCATCCCAAATATTTCCAGGGCTTTGTAGTCTGAATTTTCTCTGCAGCAATAACAAGTGAATATGCAGCAAGAGTATTTTTAATGGTGTTAATCTGTAAAGAGGAGAATGGCTGTTGCAGTGCAAACAAAATATCGTCCATGTAATGATATAATATAGTTGCTGGCCATTTACGACGTAGTGGCTGTAATGCTGCATCAACATAAAGCTGACATAAAGTGGGAGAGTTGCGCATGCCCTGCGGAAGAGATGTCCATTCAAATCTTTTATCTGGTTCCCCACGATTTATTGCTGGTAAAGTAAAAGCAAATCTCTTCATGTCATCAGGATGCAGGCCAATAGTAAAAAACAATCCTTTAGGTCAATAATTAAAAGTGGCCAGTGTTCTGGAATCATAGCTGGATTTGGAAGACCAGGCTGTAAGGCCCCCATTGGTTCCATTTGGTCATTTACAGCCCTCAAATCATGTATCAAACGATATTTCCCTGATTTCTTTTTGATTACAAAAATAGGTGTATTCCAAGGGCTTGTGGACAGTCGCAGGTGTCCCTTTGTATATTGTTCCTGTACCAATTCATGGGCATGCATAAGACTCTCCCCTTTTAATGGCCATTGCTTAACCATCACCGGTGTATCCGTTTTCCAGGTGAGTGGAATGGGGAAAGTCCAAGCAATGGCAATTACCCCAAAGGGTGCTGATTAGTTAACACCACTCCCAATTGTGTTAAAATGTCCCTTCCAATTAAGCAGGAAACTGTAGGAGGCAATTGAACAATTGAAAACACAGCAGATATTTGTTGATTCTCAATGCACACAGACAAAGACGGCGACCTGCTTGCCAATGTAAATCCTCCCACTCCTGTGAGCATGTTTGATGAAGGAAATAGAGGCCAATGTTGTGGCCAGGCTTCTGGAGAAATGATGCTAGTATCTGCTCCTGTATCCAATAATCCATAAAGGGTTATGCTTTGATGCCCATAGGTAATTTCAACCTTTTGTTTTGGTCTATTTTGTAAATCCACAGTTAAAAGTGTAACACCAGTAGAGCCAAAACCTTTTTCATCCCGTGCTTGCCCAGTAAATGATTGTATTCCTGATGTCATTTGTGACAGTGGTACCAATTGTGCAATGCGTTGTCCTTTTGTAATTTTAATCGGAGGATAAAGGGTGTAAGCCATAATTTGTATTTCCCCTGTAAAGTCCGCATCGATAACACCAGGAAAAACAAATAATCCCAACATAGTTATAGAGGAATGTCCCAGCAATAATGCTCCACATGTTTGTCCATTTAATATAAGAGGACCCTTTATTCCAGTGGGTATCCTCTCAGGCCGGTTTGTCATTAGTGTGACGTCTACTGCTGCTGATAAGTCCAGGCCGAGGCTCCCGGTTGTTGCGGGTTGCAGACAGGAGGTGGCAGCGATGTCACGGCAGCTGCTGGTGTCTCCGATGTCACGGCGGCAACTTGTGTCTGGGCGCGGCCCCCGAGATGCGCGCTCTGCAAATGGTTTCCCGACCGGCGCCTACAAGCCGTAGTGTTGTGGGAGCTGGATCGGCAGTGTTGACACCATACGCCAGTTGCTCGGCACGTTCGGCGTGTATGGCCTTCGTTGCCGCATCGGTAACACTTGAGGAATGGCTTCGAACCTCCTTGAGTGAATGCCAGAGAGCCGTTTCGGAGAGGAGCAAGAGCAGCTAGCACCTGATTTTGAGTGGACTCTGCTTGCTTTTGCAACCCCAATCCTAATTCCTTTAAGGCTTCTGCTATAAATGCCTGTGAAGCTGTTGGCATTAATGCCATTCGCTCTAATGCTTCCTCAATAGTCCAATTTGCCCCTAAAGTAGCAAACATTCTCTGGGTTGCTGGATTGCTTTTTTGCAAGGCACACTGCTTCAATAGCGCCCCCTTCATGTAATCTGCCACACCAGCCCGATCTATAGCAGCAGCTGTTCTATCGATAAAATTTCCAAATGATTCTTCCCTTCCTTGCTTAATACCCATATAAGCCGGTAACCCTCCTGGCTCTTTAACCATATCTATTGCAGCACGCACTAACCACATAGACTCTCTAAGTTTATCAGCTCCCGATATCATCTGTGCCTCTGTACGCAAATATGCCCCTAAGCCCATCAGCTCCTCTACTGTCACCCCATGTAATGGGTCTCCCTGGGCTCGTTGTACAGCAACCGATTCATTTACCAACGCGTGCCAATGGGCATTAAATAATAACTGCTGATGCTGAGTGAATATCAACCGAACTATTCCTCTTAAATCATTAGGACATAAAACCTGAGTATTAAAAAGATAATCTAACATTTGCTTAACAGGTTCACTTTTTACTCCAAACTGACTAACCGTAGAACGTAGCTGAGTTAACAGCTTCCAATCTAAGGGAGTATATTCTGCTATATTATGCGTAAGGTTCCCCTGTCCATCATACTGTGGTGTGTATGTAACTGGACATGCAAGACTAGAAGCTATTTCCACCGCCTCACCATCCCCCATTTGCATTACTTCTTTCACCAAAGCAGCCCAAGCTTCCCTCCTCTGTTTAGCCATCTCCCCCCATGGATCACAGTGCGCCCCTGGGATGGGATCTGGCTCTTTAAGGGTGCTATGCTGCTGGCGCTTCGGTGCAGACACCGAGGTTTCGTGTGGGGGGAGCAGTGAGGCAGAGGCTGGCTCGTGCGGGGGAAGCAGGAGCCCCCCCTCCCCCGCTGGAGCTGACAGTGAAACCGGAGCCGACTCAAGCGGAGCCGGCCTGCGGGGGACAATCAGCCCCCCCGCTGGAGCCGGCTCTGGCGGAGAAATGGACCCTTCCCCCACCGAAGCTGTAACCGGAGCCGGCTCATTGAGGGGTAGCGGCGGAGGCAAGGCTGGCGGCGGAGGCGAAGCTGGCTTGCCCCTACCCCCACCATCCGACCCGCCTGAAGCTGGTGGCGGAGGCAAAGCTGGCTTGCTCCTACCCCCACCATCCGACTCACCCTCCCCCTCTGACAGGAAAGGTGCAGACGGTTCCACTGCACCTATAGAGAAATCCTCCACACCACTTTGCTGGGGACTCTTAGGCATAAGTACCTTAGTTACAGAAGGTGCCAGGGGATCATCTTCATGACCATACCCTATATTCCTCTTATGAGCTTCTGTTGCCCTTTCTGCTGCCTTTCTCTCAGAGACCTGCTGAAGTAACGTGTTATACACCACCCACCATAACTTCCCGAATTTCTTTGCTGACTTATCATCGTCTAGTACTGTATCCCACAATATTTCCCCAAACTTTCTCCACTCTGATAACTCATGAACTGTATGAGGATTAGAAAAGATACCCTTAGCATGGCCATAAGCTAATAACCCTGGTAACTCCTTTTTTAAATCTATACCTTTTATCCCATGCCGCTCTAAATAGGCGGTAAATAAATCATATGCCGCTTGCCTATCCATACCTATTAATCAGCGCGCGCTGTTGCAGCTCTCCTGGCTCCTGCGACACGTATTGGCTTAAGTCACAATTGTGAACCTTAAGGGTGCTTCAAATTCCGGCACCGTCCCGGCTGCTGGGACCCAAACCCAACTTCCGGACCGTGGCGTAATCCCTTTTTCTTTTAATCCGAGAAAAAGGGCAGAGATTCGGTTATGCCCGCATTCTCCACCATTTGTCGACGGAAGGGAACCAGTACATCAGTTTGATCATCACAGGCTCAATTTTATTGATCAGTACGGCGGGTTAAATACAGTTAATAATGAGCTTCATACATATTGCAAAAGTTGAGCTCAGGATTGGTCAGCTTACATATCAGCACCTACGCCTACTTCTACATTCCTATGGTTCTACTTTTGATACTTTCTACATATTCTTAGGATGTATTCAGGACTAATCTCAACTCCCTATCCTCATCATGCAGCAAGGTCACTGCTGACTCTTCCTTTCAGCTTGCTGACTGCTGACTTTTCTCCTTCAGCTTAACCAGTGGCATTATATCAGTGTGGCCTTTCTCAGCTAACCAATTATTAATAATGCTCTCCACAGCAGAGGACACCAGTGACCCAAACATTTTGGCACCTCCTGGCCATTAGGCAGCTGACCCCAAAAGTTCATCTCTGCTCAAAGGGCATGCACAGCCTCGCCCACCCAGTACAGGTGCAGGAACAGCATGAGGAAATGGGAGGGGAGTGTCATAAACAACCTAAATACTGTCATGCATTTCCAGCAGTTTTGCATCCTGTACTGCGCATCTCAGTCCTGGCTGCACTGTTCCCAGACACCAACACCATTAGATCAGAGGAAGCTGATTTAATCAGTTGTTAAAATTTCAATTTGAAGTCAAGTCATTTGAATGATAAGGACCATTTAAACCTTGCTACTCAGAAGGCAGAAGATTGGGCTGAAGCCCGAGCTTTGAGGAGCAGCCAGACAGGGACAGGTAGAGCCAGGCAATGATAACATGGCACCCACCTCAGTTTGGGAAGAATCATTTGCCCAGCAGGAGCCCAGCTCCACAGCAACATCCCTGGAAACTCTGCATCATAAATAGCAGGGAGTTAATTCATACAGCAAATGATTTCCTTATTTACCCTTATTTACCCTTCCACATTTGCTGCAGCTCTCCATTTCAAAAGCCATGTGAGTACCCTGTGCTGGAAGGCTTGTCCTTCCCCTGCTCCTGGCTCTGCACCAAGATGTTCCCTGTTCTGCTGCTGACCAATGCATCTCCTGGCTCCCTACCACTGAAGGAAAAGAAATCTATTTACAAGACACAAACAGCTTTGTGTAAATCAAAGCCATGGGCTGCCAATTGTGTGCTCTCCCAGCCCAGCAGTGCCTCCTTCTCCCAGCACAGAGTGCTGCACTAGCGCAGCTCCAGGCACGTGCTGCTATTAGGTCATGTCACCAGAGACTGGAAAGCACCAGACTATGCTCTGTGTCTTAAAAATCCAGATGTGTGATGATTATCTCATGATAGCCATCATAGATCCTGTGGTAATGCTATTTCTAATAATTTAGCCTTCAGGAGTTCTTAGGCTGGGATGAGCCCATGCTCCGAGCTGGAGCAAACTGTGTGCTCCGGTCTACTGTGTGAAACAATCACTGTGGTCCTAGTGCTGCCTCCTCCCTGAAAAGATGGAGCTGTTACATTCTCCTGAGTCCACATGGTGGAACCAGATAATTTCTAGTTGGGAGGATGTACAGCAATGCTCAAACCACTAATATCACTAAATATAGTTGCATGAAATTAAAGAAGAATACCCTTACTTTCAATTACACTCCCCTTTTTTACCACCTGATTACATGATAATATGTTGTTATCGTTCTTTCCCTATATCTCTTCTTTCTATATGTGGACCATCTCAGGGCTGCAGCAGGAGTGGAAGCACCCGGGCAAATGACTCATCTCCCTCAGGCCAGACGTGGATTTTGACCCAGCAAACAAGAGCAACACTGACATAAAGGTGGAGTTTTGTGTTATTCAGGGAACAAAACATCACAGCAAATGACTGCCTGGAGTTTGGTGTGTTTCCTAGAAGATTTGCAAAGTAAGTATGAAGGAAATGTCCTTACTGTTTATCACAAAAGGTCAAGTGTACAAACACCTGCAGCTGCAGACATCACAAAGATGCTGAGTTTACAGCAGGCACTGCCCCATTCTGATTCTGGGAGTCTCTAGCCCCAAAGAGAGCTTGTTCAGGCTGGGGGAGATTTCAAGAGACAGTAGGAGGCTCCCTTTTTCTCTAAGTTCCCCTTTTCTTTATGCTCTTAAAAATCCCGCCCCTCTTCCCACTAACTGTGCAGGCACTGTTGGATGCAGCTTCCTGCAGCAGATTTCTTCTTCCTGTGATTGTGCCAAGCTCGCAGGGCCCTGCAGGAGGGACCTCTGTGAGCAGTGGGATTTACACTCTTTAACAGCAGCCATGTCCCAGTGAAGCGGTCAAGCTGGGCAAGGACTGTCCTTCTCGGACGGCCCGGCCAGCTACCCAGCACCGCTAGCAGCAGGGCAGCACTGTCCCGATCTCCGTGGCTCGGGACAGCGCATAAAGCAAACGCCCTGTGCTGTGACAGTAGCCACACCTTGCGGTGGGACGTGGCACGGCTTATGGCTGCAGCCAGCAGAAAAAAGAGAGCGCTGTCCAGCTGTGGGGAATCCAGGTTCACTGGGTCCCAGGGGAACCGACAGCCGGACAGGGAACGGGGGAGACGCTCGCAACAGCTTCTAAGGAGGGAGGGAGACAGGGGAGGAGTCGACCCTCTGGCGAATAGAGTTTCAGAGGGGAGCGGGATACAAAAGATTGACTTAGGGAGAAGCCCAATGGGGATAACTTGAGGGTGGGGCCCTGGTCCCTGAACCAATCACTCAACGCTCTAGCTGGAAGTTTCTAGTGAGAAGGGTGCGAGCGCCGAGTGACGGACAGGGCACCGGGGAGGGATTTGAGACCGGATACATTAGTGTCCAAGGCAACTGGGAAGGAGTTGGGATAACTGGCATCACAAGGGAAGGAGAAGATAACCAGCGCAGAACCATTACATGATAGCGGGAACAGAAAAGTCCAACTTCTACAGAAACAACACAACATCCCGGGACAGTCCTGGCACTGCAAACATGTTTTCCCTCTGCAGTTTGCAGTAACAGTCAAGGAGCACCCAAACTCTTGCAAAGCAAAGCTTGTTTAAAGGATGGGTTTAGTGCCGGTGAGCTTCCAAGGACTCCTCCTTTGAAGCAGCCTATGCAGGGGGACTCTGAAGTGTCCCTGTACCCTCCGAGTTTCTCACAGAGCTGGGAAAACATGTGACCCTCCGCTCACCGTCCCCAAGAGCAGACAAGATGCCGTCCCCCTTTTCCCGGAGCTGGGCGATGGAAAGGAGGCTGGAATGGCAGTGATGGGTGGGTTTGTGGCCGTCCCATTTCCAGCAGTCTCTGCCTTCCCCCACTGGCCTCGTGGGTGCTCTGCAGCTTCTCCCCGTGAGAATACCCTCTGCCCCTGTGCAGAATTCAGGAGTAATGCACAGTCTCTCCCCTTCCCAGAAATCAGGCTGTGTGAGTGTGTTTGCATATGGGGACATGCCAAGTTTTAGCCCAAAGAGAGTTTTATAGCTGACTTACAACCCACTGAAATAATTTTATTATGGAAGCAGTGACATACCTTGATAGTAATGCACACACACCACTCCAGTGCCGGGGGTTTATAGGGCATTTACGAGGTGTGTGTGCAGGAGGTGACATCCCCAGCACATGCAGAGCTGGCAGTACCTGGCTGGAACCCTTCCAGCGAGGGGCTGGTGGCCCCAGGGTGTCTGGCAGCACTGTGGAGGTGGCTCCTCACACAGCAGACCTGGGAAAGGGACAAGGACATGAGTTCAAATAGCTCACGGCAATGGTTGGCAGGAGCTCCTGAGAAATTCTTCTCCTTAGTTCTGATGGGCAACAACAAAACAAATTTGGTGGTGCAGCTATTGATCATCTGAGGTGAGCTCAAAGCAGAACTCTTCCTCCAACCCCTGCTGGAGATTATCTGCTCTGAAGTGCAGCCCACTGGCCTCAGAGCCTTGTAGCAGTGCATTTCTGCTGCCACGGGCCATGAAATGAGATGTCCTGGCTGGTGCAGTTGTGTTTGGGGGAGCTGGGACACCTCTGAACAGCCAGGACACTCATGAGCATCACTGGGGACCAAGTATTAATTAGAATGTAAAATTTCATCTGCAGTCATCTTGCATTACTACTGTTAAGAGGACAAATCTTCCATTGCCCTGTGATTTCTGAGTGTGCAGAGTCTTGGCTAAAGCTGGCCTGGAGACAAGAAAAAGGAGTTTTGGCCAATTGGCCACTAATTCATGTGTGAGTGGTATTCAGCACCCAATTTGATTTGCAGAACCAGTAAAGGTGAGAGGCTATTGTAAACCTGATAAAAACATGTTTGTGCTACAGCACTTGATTCCAAAATTGTCCTAGAAAAGAGCAAATACACCTGTGTAAAAAACATTGTGTGGTTTCTATTGCCCATCCCTCTACTGTGTGAGAAGCTGCCTGGAGAGCAATACTTGTTCAGCTGATGTTCTGAAGGGATTGATTCAGAAGCTATGACAAAAATGCAGAATGAGCAAAACACCAGCTTCAGTTTATAGAGTCAGGCATCACAAAAGCTGGAAAGGATCTCCAAGGCAAGTGAGTCCAGTCTTTGACCTGATATCTGCACTTAGCTGATCCACAGGGATCTCTGTGATACCATTTTTAGTGAGTTCACCTATGGACTTTATGGGGTGAGCAAGAAACAGAGCCCAGATTTGACACATGAACAAAATATGTGGGATTTCAAACTCCCCACAGACCTCGGGTCACCTGTGCAGCTGCTCACCTCTTGCCTGGGACCAGCTGCTGTGAGCACCACAGAGATACAGGATTTTAGCCTCCAAAGACCTCTGTGGTTTGACTCCCTCATCTGTGTGTCACAGGGCCCAGAAGATCAGCTCTCTGCTGCAGGGAGCTGGCAATTCATCTATTTAGCACTTTCCTGGCAGTGCAAGAGGTAAGAATGGGAGAGGTGGACAGCAAAGTACATCTTCATCATTTCTGGTAAGATCAGATGAAAATACTGAGGAGTCATTTTAACGTGAGAATAGGGCATAGTCTTAATATTCAATATGATTAATTTACAACAAATTCTAAGTAGATTAGCTGTACATGCACCATGTTTCTTTCCCCAGATGATCATTTATCCACATGACATTGCAAAACAACAATTAGAGCAGCATTCCCTGTGCTCTGATAATACTCTCTGGTGTTCCCAGGCTCAGGCTGCTCAAGTGAACAATGCATGGGCTGTGCAGCAGCTGAGCGTGGCTGTAACAGCATCGTGGAGTCACGAAGCATCATGCAGGAAAGCCTGGGGCTCCTGTGCCAATAGAGTTTCAGGGCAAAACTTATAGTAAGCTGGTGTTTTCTTGCTTACAGTCTTTTCCTCCTGGCTCTTAAATAGTGGCCAGAGGATGAGGTTGGTTGTGGCCTGGTTTATCTGCAGTTCCAAAGCAATGCATCACTCTGCAGTCCTGTGAGGGAAGCCTTTGGTGTCTTTCCAGTCTTCAGTTTTCCTCAATTATTCATCTGAAGGTTGCTTAATTGCTAAGTCTCCTACTTTTAGATAATATGGGGAGGCGTGAAGGAATGCTGTTCAGACACAAACTGTTCCCTTCTCAGCTTCAAAGGGCAAATAGAAATTCTCTCCCTGTTCTGTCTCTCGGGCTGCGGTGACACCGATGGCTCTTGCTGAGCTCTTGCCAAGGCTGTAGCCAGGGCACAGCCCTTTCCCATCTCCTCCTCGGCAGCAGGAGCACTCTGGGACTGGTTTTGAGAGCTGTGTCCTGAGAGGAGTGAAGGCAATGCGTGCAGGCGGAACCTGTGGTGGATTCTGTGCATCGTATTTCAGCAGACATTGACTGCAGCCTGCTGCATTGTGAGACAGTTCCTGGTGTCTGTGTAACCAGGTACTTGGTCAGATGTTAAGAAGAAATTCCTCCCTGTGCGGGTGGGCAGGCCCTGGCACAGGGTGCCCAGAGCAGCTGTGGCTGCCCCTGGATCCCTGGCGGTGCCCCAGGCCAGGCTGGACACTGGGGGTTGGAGCAGCCTGGGACAGTGGGAGGTGTCCCTGCCATGGCAGGGGTGGCACTGGGTGGGCTTTGAGGTACCTCCAGCCCAAACCAGTCTGGGATTCTGTGATTATTCTGTCTTTATTTTCACTTGTGAATTGATTCCTAGTTTACAGTGGTTTCAATGCCTGAAACCACTCACTGGGGCTGCTCCGTCCCTGTGTGCACCTGGAGGAGGAGATGGTGAGCACGCAGCTTACAGTCCTGCTGCCCTTTCTCCCAAAACTATAAACACCAGGCTTTTCTCAAGTTTTCTATTTTCATTCCACTCTCACCCCTCAAAGTCTTGCCTATTTGTCAGTCCTTGAATAAGCCCCATTGCTTTCTGGCATGGTGGGAATGTGCAGGATTTCTGCTGGGTGCCTTGATGCCTATAGGTTTTGGGGTCAATGAGCTTATGCAGAGCTGTGCTCATGCTGGAAGGTAAACCTTGTCTTGAAAGAGTCTGGAAGAGCAGTAAGGAGGATTTTAAGTTCCTCACAGCAGAAGCTGTGTCCACTTGGCACCTACAGCCATTCCAAGGCAGACTGTGAAGTCTCCAGAACAGTTTGATGATGCAGTGTTAAAACAACTTTCTGCCAGTGCTGGTAAACTGCCATGGCTTGGCTGAATTACCTATAGCTAAAGAACCACATGGGAATTTGCATTTTCAGAGGGAATTTCCCGTGAAGTCTGAATGCGCTTTTTTAGTGACAGCAGCCTATTCAACACTGCCTTGGCTCACCTGAAGCACTCTTGGCTTTCACTGAGTGTCCACGTTCAGATTGTGGCTGTTGAATGATCAGAGAAGCTGTTCCTTGTTTTCCAAGAAACTGTTCTGAATTCTCCACTAAATGCTAAGCAGAGCTCTCTTGTGCTGCCATTTTTGGTGAGGTTTCAAATGGTTTATTTTTGTGCTATGATGAATTTTAATAATTGCTATAAGTGTGCTATTAGTCAAAATGAGGGAGAAAGAAATCCAATTATTAAACTAGACTGCTGTGACTGGAATCTACAGCTGATACATTAAAGCCCAACTGTCATGCTTAATAAATAACTCAACCCGTGGGCAATACTGGAAGAGAAAATTAACATTAATAATGAGATAACTGATCATTATTTCTTTTTCCTCCTACCATTCGAAAAATATGTTGCAGTATATCAATAAAACAATAATTTTACATCATATACACTGCATGCTTTCAGCAGTGCTTTGCTATCTCCTGCTTTCCCAACACCACTTTTATGGAATTAATGCTTTTTTCCAAGTCTTCCTTTGCTGCCTTGGGCTGTGTAAGGCCTGAGAGAGCCAGTACAGGCTGCAAATGTTACTCAAAATGCCCTGTTTGCACCTGAACCCAAGAGGAATGATCCACATCCCCACTGACAGGTACGTATTTGTGAGGACTTTCTGAGCACTCTGAAGCTTCTGATTCCGCTTCTCACTCAGCACAGCTCCTCCTCCTGCTGCAGCCGAAATCTTGGCATTGTGGTAGAGTAAATTCCCCTCAGGCCCAGTGGGTTGGGAGACAGTTCTCTGCACAGTAAGGCACCTGCCCACCCTGAAAGTTGTGCTGATATCACCTGGAAAGCCCCACCTTTGGTGGAGAAGCTTCATGACCAAGCTTTTCCCCAAATTATTTCAGAAACCTGGTGTCTTTCAGTGATAAATGTTTTTGCAGAGGATGGATAGGTTCTGCTTAAGCAGTGCCCTCAGTCACATGTGGGAGCAACGTCACAGGCTGTGCCACCCAACCAAGCCCAGCAGGCCGGGAGGAGAGCCCGGGGGCAGCAGGAAGCTGAGAGAAGGCCCTGCTCTAGAACTGAGGGAGTTCCACCAGAAGCAAACAAAGATCGTAACTTGAAGACATTCCCACTGTATTCAAAGTTTGTCTGGGAAGACTAAGATGGGAGTTCGTCAAAAATCCCAGGAAATATCTGGGAAAAGGTTTTATGTATGTTGGTTGTGACTAGGTACAAAGCTCCTGCGGGAAAAGAGCCTCTGCAGCAGACTGGTGCGCTGAAGGGCTCTTACTTCTTCCTAGAATAAAGATTACCACTGAAGTGCAATTTTATTGTATAATTGTAATTTTTATTGTATAAAGGGAAAATATTTTCCAGAACTCAAAACCAGTTTGAAAAATAGAGATGTGCTGTGGAAACAGGAATGAAACATTTGGGGATTTCTCTCTACAAAAGATATTTCTAAATATTTCTAAAGATGAAAAGCGAAGATAAAATGCGGTCACTTTTCCTGGATTCTAAAACTACTTAGAAAAATCTTTAACGACTATAGGAATTGAGAAGGAATATTTTGGGGATGTCTGTCTACAGAAAAACTATTTTTAAATATTTCTACAAATTTCTAATTTCTAAAACTGAAAAGCAAATGGGGTTGCTTTTTCTCGGGAGCTCCATGCTGCTGCCTGTCCCCTGGGCTTCCCCAGCCCTGGGGACCCCGCCACTGGTCACAGCAGCCCCTGCCTGGCTCCTGCCTGCCCACACCGTGGGCATCCACGGCTACTCCTGGCCATGGAGCTCAGCCAGTGCTGCTGCCAGCTGGGCTTTGCTGCTGCTGCCACCCGGACACTGGCTGTCAGTTCCATCTCTTTATTGCAATAGAAGAAGGGACCATCAGCTACTCCTGCAGAGGTGGGTCAATGTCTGTTGTTGAGAAGGCATGGATAGGGGACTTGGGGGCACAGGAAAGGACATGTTGGGCTCAGGAGGGGCCAGAGGGTGCTGGGCTGCTCCTGGGGTCTCTAAAAGAACTCGGGAATGGGTTGGGATGGGACAGAGGAAGATCAAAAAAGAGATAAAGGCAGCTCGGGGATACGCATGGACAGAGGAGGTGGCAGTTGTGAGGAATGAAATCGTCGGGATGAGAGCTGTTTGTCAGAGTAGTAGTTGGTAGTTGATGTTAATGAAGTTGATAAGGTCTTAATTTGAAGTGTTGGTCTGTTGTTAAACATTGAATGTTAGAGTTCTAGGACTTGCCTTCAGTTGCCGTTGCTAACTGTTACTGTTTTACCCTGTATTCGTATCTCTCCTCGTCATACTCTGTATTTGTACCCCTTGTTAGTCTTTTGTTAAGCTTTGAATGTTAGTGTTCTAAGACTTGCCTTTAGTTGCTGCTGTTAGATGTTGCTATTTTACCCTGTATTTGTATCTTTCCCCGTCATAGTGTGTATTTGTTCCCGGGATTTGTATCCATTCCCCTCGGGAACCACTTCCCCTACTCCCCTGCTCCCAGGAGGACTTGCACCCAGACTGAATTTAAATGAGAAGCAGTGGGAACTCTGAACCCTCTCAAAACAACGAACTAGCACACAAACTTTGACTTTAGCCCATCAGAAGCACACTAAGTCACCCACTCTTGGCCAGAGCTGAATTCCGTCCTGTCACCATAATTTTTACATTACCCAGTTTGGAAGATACCCCTCGGCTGAGAGCCAATATTTGCCTTCCTAAGGACTCTCGTGAGGATGGAAGCCCCAGCTCTGCCGAGAGACAAAGCTGCACTCCTCCTCCTCAGCGTTGTCCAGTGGGAGCAGTGGCGGTGTGCGCGACCCCTCAGGTTCCCAAACCAGAGGTGTCTTTAATAAAGGCCTTTTTAAAGGAGCTGCTCTCCTGGCCCTATTTATCACAGCTTGGGGACTCCTCCAGGATAGTCACATCTGAAGAGGACTGAGGACAGGTTGGCTGCCTGCTCTGTTGGGCCTCCAGAGAACAGCTGGCTACGCCAGACCTGGGAAGACAGCCTGGGACTGGCGACGCAGAGGAGCGCTGGGACCTGGGAAGAACCGGTGGCAGGAGTTGGAGGTGGGTAAGTGGCAAGTGAACGAGATGGGGGCCGGCAGCTCAGACCCCCGACGTCAGTGAGAGCCCCAGTACCGTGTTTCTGGACTCCCCTGAGGGGGCCAGCCAGGAACAGGGGGAAGTGAGTGGAATCAGTGGTTGAGGTGTCTCCAAAAGGGGTAGGACCCCCCTCCTGGTTAGGAGGGGTGCAAGGGAGGGGCCAGAGGGAGCCCCATTGGGGCATAACCCCCAGCCTAGGCGTGCAAGGGAGGGGCCAGAGGGAGCCCCATTTGGACCTAACCCCAGATCTAGCCTAGGGGTACAAGGGAGGGGCCAGAGGGAGCCCTGTTGGGACCTAACCCCTGGGAAGTGAAAGGTCAAGCCCGTGAGTGTGGGTCAGGTTCCCCTCCTTTTCCCGAGTATGTGAGTAAATTCCCCATACTTACCAGTGTGAAAGTGAATGCCTGCTTGATCAGTAAAAGAATATTAAGTGTTGTTTTGCTTGTCTGTAGTTTTCGTTCGGGTAGGGGCACCTTAAGTTTTCAGTTAAGAACCAAATTAGAGTCAGTATGGGAAAGTGTTTGAGGAAAAGAAGAAGATTTGGAAGGGAAGATGAGAAAAAAGAGAAGAATATTCCCCCTGATAGTCCTCTTGGACAGATGCTAGATCAATGGGACACTCAGGAGGCCACAAAAGGCTTAGACAAAATAAAAATGATTCACTATTGTATGGAAAACTGGCCTAAGTTAAACCTGCAGGGGGAGTGGCCGTGTGTCCTGGGTTGACTATATGATGCTTCTATCCCCAGTCGTCTCATTCTGTTTATTTTGAATAATAAGTTTTGTACCTTTAAGAGTGTTCCAGAGAGCGAAGGTGGGGAGAGAAGAAGCATGCAGTTTGTTTTCAGACACTGCACTCTTCCTCCACATTCCTGCTCCTGGACTGTGTTGTCTGCGGACAGACAGACAGCAGGACAGAGAGCTCTTCTTTTGCTTTTTAGTTAGTTCTAGCTAGCCTAGGGAAAGAAGTTCCCTGGACTGTTTTTTTTCCATTTTCTTTGGACCTCTTGAAACCTGCTCTGAACTGAACACCAGCAGAGCACCGGCAGCTGCAGCTGTGGCCCACCGGGCTGGGCCTGGCCTGAGACAATTCCAGCACCGGAGGGACTGATCAGAGACTGAGTGAGCTGAGCTTCAACCCGGGGTTTTCTCAGTTTGTCATCTCTTTTAGAGTGGCAAGAGGTCTCATTGTTTGATATTGTTTTGGTTTTATTGTTTAATAAACAGGTTTTTTTCACCTTTCTCCAAGGAGGTATTTTTTCCTTCTGGACCAGTTGGGGGGAGGGGCCGATTGGATCTGCTTTTTTCCCCACCGGAGCTCCTTTGGGGAATTATTCCCCAAATTAGCTCTAAACCTGGACAAATACATGAATTGGCACACAACGCGTGGCTGGAAAAGGTCGAAAAAAGCTCTATTAATTGTGTGTTTGTTGTTAAAGCAGTCAGTAGCCATGCTGCTTGAACCCCTGATGTCTCTGGGTGTGAAAGCCTTTGTGTGGCTCTGGGCTCTAGACCTTTTTGAGGTTTCAATACCTTTCTGGTCACAAGGATTATTGTCCTTAACACGTAATTTTTATGGTAGAGGGGTATGGATTGGAATAGCTGTTGTGCTGGCCTTGGTGATAATGATTTATAAAGCATTTACAAAGAAACTGGCCTCTTTATGATATGTTTGGTTTATGGTTTCTTCCTCCTACCCTGCATGCCAATTCCAGTAGTACGTTTTGGGAATTTATTAGTAATTACACCCAGTCTGTTAGAGGAGGAGCAAAGAATGAGACTTTCCAGCCTTCCCTTTCCCTCTTCTCCTTTGGATCTGTTATGTCACTTTTTGAGAATGTTCAGTTTCCCCTGAATGCTATGCTGGTATTTAATCTGGTAAGCTTCCTCTATGTGGTCTGCAGCTCCTCTAGAATGAGGGCTGAGATATCCAGAGGAGCTGGTGAGACCCCTGGCCCAGAAGCAGATGCAGGCATGAAAAATCCTGAGTGGTGTGGAGAATGGGAAAATATAGGCCAAACCCTGAAGGAATTTTCTGACCCTGTAGACTGGGATTTTCCATGGGACCAAATTCAGAATGCAGCAGAAGTGGGGAAATACCTAAAAGAGAAGTGCCATGATGATTCTAAGGAGAAAAGGCTCATTGCAATAAGCTGGGCCCTGGCCTATGCTTATCACACTCTGTTAGATAGTGTAGGGCAGCAGACAGAGGCAGGGGTGCAGGGAGATAAATCAGCTATCCCAGTCACTCAAGCTGTAGCCAACAGCCCAGGCTCGAAGCCAGCAGCCAAACCAGATAATGAGCCTAAGCCAGCATCTAAACCCATGGCTGTTGCGACCAGTACTAGAAGTGGGAAATGCACGGAAAAAACTAATCAACCAGTGGATGATGATGATGGTGATAGAGGAGAAGGAACCTCAATGCCTCCTGACATAAAATCAGGAGTCAAAGCAGCAGGTGCAAGATCAGACGCAAATATTGAGTCTTATTCCCTGAAGGACCTTCATGGCCTAAGGAAGGATTGCACCTGATGACCTGATGAATCCATAATTAGTTGGCTGATCTGTCTCTGGGATGCTGCAGGCGAGGCTACAATTCTGGATGGCACTGAAGCCAGGCATTTGGGATCCCCGTCACAGGATCCTGTCATAGACCAAGGAATGATGAGCGGGGCTAGCCCTCACAGCCTCTGGGAACAGGTCCTAAGAAGTGTAGCAGAAAGATACCTGTGCGCAGACGATCTCTATATGCAGCAAACCCAGTGGAAAACCATAGAGCAAGGGATTCAACGCTTGAGGGAAATGGCAGTGGCCGAGATTGTCTTCTCAGATGATGGAAACACTGTAAATCCAGACTTGGTACCATGCACATCTCTGATGTGGAGAAAACTTGTACGACTTGGGCCACGAGAATACGCTTCTGCGTTAGCAATAATGAAGCAGGATGATGGTGAGGAGACTGTGCTGGATATGGCAAGGAAGCTTCGAGCATATGCAGGTGCTGTGCATGGCCCAACACATGCCAGAATCGCAGTGGTGGAAACACATCTGCAAAAATTAGAGGACAAGTTGGAGGAGGGTCACAAGAAACTGAGGGAGGAGATTAAAGAGGGCTTTCTCCAAATCTCGGCATGGCAGATCAGAGGTTCTGGTACCCAACGCAGACGTTACCCAGATGGCAAGAGAAGGTACATCCCGCGAGCTGAGCTGTGGTTCTACCTGCGTGATTTTGGAGAAGACATGGGGAGATGGCATAGAAAACCTACCACTGCTCTGGCACAACGGGTGAATGAACTGAAGACTCAGAGAGGAAGTTCCAAAAGGGAAGCAGCTCCAGTGGCTGTCTCGTTCTCGGCTGTTTTAATGGCCTGGAAAGGCTCGGGATGGCCTTGGGGCAGCCCGCGCTACAAAGGACGAAAGCAGTCTTCAGGTTTTTCAGTCTTCAGTGTTGTTTATCAATTTTTATCTACAATATTTTCTCCCTGCCCGACAGAGGTCCGCACAGCAAGTCAGCCATGAGCACACTGACTGCCCTCGGGGTGGTCACTTATCTTTATACCAAAAACTACATGTAAGATATTTACCTTTTCTCCCCAATACCTTTCACCCTTATTGACAAGTGCACATTCAGTAAGAACCAATCTCAAAGTGCCACTGTCACCATAGAAGATGGACGACAAGAAGAAGAAGAAGAAGGACAGGACACGCCCTAATTCCTCCATCTTGTCCTCTCAGAAACCCCCTGTACCGAGATTCTAAAACCTGTGTTTCACACTATAATTAATCTATCTCTTCACCATTTATCCCCATGTGATCCTCCCATCCTCATACAGGTGTCGTCTCCCATGCAGGATCAAAGTCCAACCACCAAACACTTCTGGCAACGTTCCAGGACCTCCGAGCCCCCCAAGGGTGGTCTCGGAGACTCTGCACATCAGGAATGTTGTGCTGAGTTCCCACATCTCCCCCTTCTGTTTGCACTAAAAACACTTCTTTGGCTACCTGACTCATGACACGCCTTAGACATACAAGGATGCACGGAATAACAAGTATGAGGACTAAGAGAATTATTAAGACATAGAATGCTATCTTTAAAATTCTTCTCCATATGGGAGAGATATCAAAAAATCCTACCAGATCATCGAGCCACGATCCTGTGATCTCACCACGTTTATTTATGCCTGTCTTTTATTTTCTGAATACTTTCATGAATTTATCTTGAATGGTCTGAGACATTCATGCAGCACATCCCTTCAAATTCTTCACACCCATGTCCATGAGCGAGCAATAGATAATCGATCGCCGCTCTGTTTTGAAGAGTCGCCTGTCTTACACCACTGATGTCTTTTAACATGTCACTCAATGCGACAGACACAGACTGAGCATGTTTGCTCAACCAACAACCCATGCAGTCGATTTGAGTCAAGGCCACCCCTGATGCTGCTTGAGGTGAGAAGATTGCTGTAGCAACTCTCGCTGCCTTGTCCCAAGTAAATATTTTGTCATTGCAATCTGCTGCATAATGTTGTATTGATCTTTTTTCTTTGTGCTTTTTCTCTCTTAACGATTTCAAATCTGGCGACAACATTGAAATTTTCCCAATGCTGCATGGACCTCCCGTGGCATTAGCAGGAATGCTGTGCCAAATTCTGTCCCCGCAAATTAGAAACAAACCCCGTGGCAATTGCACTGGGACTTGGATCGATCCTCTGGCAGTTTTCTCTGTGTATTTGCACCAAGCTGATGCATTTTTATAGAATTCATGATTGGGAGTCAAATCGATAGTTTTTGCCTTTGTGACATTTGGAGTTTTGAACTGCATGCAGAGTTCCATTGTCATGGGCCCAAAAATCTCCAATTCCTGAGGTTCTGTAGAAGCCACAGGAAGAAGATGTGTCCAAGCACACAACTCCTTCACAGGATCTTTAATGACCTGCGAGATGTTAACTGCGGAGTGTCCTGGACTTGGCCATTTGTCCACTGGCAATCCAACCATGCATGCTGAAAATGGTCTTCCTGACCTCAAATGTGTCAGACAAATACTATCCAAATTCGCTGCTTGAGCTAAAGCTTCCCATACATTTTGTTTTGGTTCATTAATAGGTAAATTTGCCCCATTGCTTATTGCAATGAATGAAAGAATGATGCTCATGACTTCACTTTCATGCAAAATCATTGTTATGTTTTCACTCAAGACCCCAAAGGAAAAATCCCCGAAGTCTTTAGTTCCTTTTATTTCTCTTCTGAGTCATCTTTTGCAGTCTGAGTCTCGACTTCTGTCTGAGTACTCATCTCTTTGTTTCTCGGATCAGCGTTCTCCTGTTCTCGTGTTTGAAATGGCTTCACGTGTCGCGCTGACACCCACTTCAGACCTTGATCTGTGGAAACACAAGCGAAACCCTTGCCTGAAGTGATTAGTTTGAAAGGACCCTGTATTTGTCCTGTCTCTGGGTTTCTGATCAAACCTAAAGGATTTTCCCTTAGCTTTGCCTGTGTGCTGCTTAAAAAATGCCTCACGATTGGTGGATTAGGTTCTGAGGATGAACTATTTAGGAAATTCAACACATACAACGCCTTATTTAATTTCATGTGAGGTGTTGCCTCTGGCTCACCCCTTCTCTGCCTGTCCAGAAGGGATTTCAGGGTGTGATGTGTTCTTTCAATGATTGCCTGACCCGTGGGTGAATGTGGAATACCCGCATTATTAATAATTGGTTAGCTGAGAAAGGCCACACTGATATAATGCCACTGATTAAGCTGAAGGAGAAAAGTCAGCAGTCAGCAAGCTGAAAGGAAGAGTCAGCAGTGACCTTGCTGCAACATGAGGATAGGGAGTTGAGATTAGTCCTGAATATATCCTAAGAATATTTAGAAAGTATCAAAAGTAGAACCATAGGAATGTAGAAGTAGGCGTAGGTGCTGATATGTAAGCTGACCAATCCTGAGCTCAACTTTTGCAATATGTATGAAGCTCATTATTAACTGTATTTAACCCGCCGTACTGATCAATAAAATTGAGCCTGTGATGATCAAACTGATGTCCTGGTTCCCTTCCGTCGACACCTTAGCTTTGCCTGTGTGCTGCTTAAAAAATGCCTCACGATTGGTGGATTAGGTTCTGAGGATGAACTATTTAGGAAATTCAACACATACAACGCCTTATTTAATTTCATGTGAGGTGTTGCCTCTGGCTCACCCCTTCTCTGCCTGTCCAGAAGGGATTTCAGGGTGTGATGTGTTCTTTCAATGATTGCCTGACCCATGGGTGAATGTGGAATACCAAACGTATGTTTGACACCCCATCTTTTATGGAATCTGTCAAGCACCCTGCCTGTATACGTTGAACCATTGTCTGTTTTTATCTCCTGAGGCACACCTAATGATGCGAATGCTTGCAGGAAATGTCCACAAGCATGGTCTGCTTTTTAACCTGCATGTGCTGAGGCAAAGACTGCACCTGAGAATGTATCTACTGAAACATGAACATTTTTGAGCCTCCCAAAAGATGGATACTTCTTGACATCAGCTTGCTGTCGACGGAAGGGAACCAGGACATCAGTTTGATCATCACAGGCTCGATTTTATTGATCAGTACGGCGGGTTAAATACAGTTAGTAATGAGCTTCATACATATTGCAAAAGTTGAGCTCAGGATTGGTCAGCTTGCATATCAGCATCTACGCCTACTTCTACATTCCTATGGTTCTACTTTTGATACTTTCTACATATTCTTAGGATGTATTCAGGGCTAATCTCAACTCCCTATCCTCATGTTGCAGCAAGGTCGCTGCTGACTCTTCCTTTTAGCTTGCTGACTGCTGACTTTTCTCCTTCAGCTTAACCAGTGGCATTATATCAGTGTGGCCTTTCTCAGCTAACCAATTATTAATAATGCTCTCCACATTTCCCCCGTTTTCTTCTTGTGCAAGGAGATTAGTTTGCCATGTTTTTGCTATTGTACGGCTGACCATGTTTTGGATACAGTTAAAGATACAAGGCAAAATAAGCAAAAACAGTAAAATTACACCCAGCAATCCTATAGCATAGATCATAAGGTTCCTCAGCCACAGTCCGAGTCCCAGGCCTTTAAGCCATTCGTCAATTCCTAAACCGTCTTCTTCCTTAAGTTTGTGAAGTCCCTGTTGTAATTCTTTTATCTTAGTGTGAATGGACACTGAATGATCAGACAGATTCATGCAACACATTCCCTCGAACTCTTCACATCCATGTCCTTGTGGTAAGAGCAAAAAATCTACAGCAGCTCTATTTTGCAAAACAGCATGGTTAACACTTTGCACATCTGCAGTTAACATGTCTAGAATTTGTGATGTCTTGTTCAGCTCATTCTTTGCCCAGCATCCTAATTGTTTTGCCAAATTCATGGCTTTATTGGCAGATCCTCCTGGTAAGATAGTTGAAACCACCACCTGTTTGAATGTGCCCCAAAACTGTGGATCTCCTATCTTGCTGCAGTCTAAGTCATGTATGCTACGTTTTCTCCTGTTTGAATTTTGACTCAGCTGCATTAGCAAGGACACATTAGGATGAAACAGTGACAATTTTCCCAAAAAACAGGGTCCACCTTGTGGTTTAGCTGGTATACCATTCCATGCCGTCTCCACAAATCAAAAATATTCCTGTGGGTAATTTCATTGGTGCTGTGATATTTGTGCCGTTACATTGACTGTAATGCTGTGGAGAGAATTCACTCACATTCAGGGATGAATCTAGGGTGGCCCATGTTTCTTTAGGTTGGTTTAAATTCTGAGCACCCAAAAGTTTGAAGCTAAACCATCCACCAGCTGTAGTGTTAGATATGCTGGCATTTGTACTTCCAAAACGATCCAATTCTTCAGGAGGAGAATGCAAAGAGGTGTTAAGTGATTGGATTAGTAAGCATTGACGATAGCCATCACTCTGACCTGCAGTATACCCCTGTTGCACTGGCAATGTGATGTTTGACATGTTAGACCTACATAAGGTTTGATTGTCTATCAAACTACAAAATTCTCCAGGAGACCACACCGGAAGTCCCACCAGGCATGTTCGAAATGGGTTAGTGACTCCTCCAAGGCTAAGACAAAGTGATGATTGGTTAGTTTGATTAGCAAGTGTTACCCATAAATTTTCCCTTGGTTGACTAAAGTGTGTTACTCCTACTGCTTCACTTGCTACAGCATTGAGCAGTATTACAAAAACAAACCTCATTTTTCTTTCTGCTTGCTTTGCTTCTCCTTTTCTTCCTTCTGCTTACGTTGTTTTTTTTTCTTTCTTCGCTGTCTTTTCCCTGGTTTGCTAGATTGTCTATTGTAAGGCTGAGTCAATTCTTGAATATACTGATCTAATTCTAAATCAGCATCCTTGCTCACAAGTATAGCACGAGATAAGTTTGAAGGCAAATCAGCTTTGCAGCGAGCTGCTATGATGCGTGAGGCTTTAGTAATTTCAAATATTCTAAGGTTTTCCTGTAACTTCCACCTAAGATATGCTATAACCACTTGTTCTGCACTCTCAAAGAGCTGTAATCCTGTCCGTCCTGGCAGGCCAGTACTTTGTTGAAGAGCTCTAACCCAGATATGATTTCGAATCCACTTTCCAAAACAAGATGTACACCATAAATATCCCAATGACTTCTGTGAATACCAATAAACCTGATTACAATCTGCACAATGCAAAGCTACCCATGCATAGCATTTATCTTTATCCTTTTTGCAAACATAACAAGGAAGCGAATGTAAGTAAGGACCAGTATAAAATTCTGTTTCTTCAACCCAAAGCAACCAATTCAATGGTGGTGATCGCAAAGCCTCTTCAGCCTTTTTACTATATGAGGCTAACAGCTCAAGGTCTTTCTTTAACACAAGGTGTATCTTATTTCGTAATCGTAGTTCTTGTTCGTTATCCTCCTCAACAACTATATCCTCCCGAGGGTCCCACAACAGTAAAATTGTTCTAATCATAAAAAATTAATTAGCAATCACTGATACCCCTATTCAAATGAGTTCCCCTTTTTTTTTGCCTTCTTTTTCTTATCTGTCTTCAATCTTGCTGCTCCTAATTTCACTGGTCCTGCCACTTTCAAACTTAATTTTTTCAACTTATCAATGCAGCAATCTAATGCTCTATCAGGATCCCCTTGGAAGGGTCCTACAACTGAATGCTGTGTTAAAGGCACTAATTTCCTACACCTTATAGAAACTATACGTGATTTACTTTGAACCTTAATTCTATTTACAATACATTGTATTTCCCATCGATAATAAGCAAGAACCTTCTGTTCAGGAGACTCATAAAGATTTAAAGCTATATATGCGTTTTGCCCCGTTTGTCTCCTTAATTCATCTTGCCAGCTTTTACCCCACGTGTGCTCGTGTTCACAAGTATGACACCACAAATCCCGTAATAATGATTGTTCTATCCAAAAAGTTCTTTTACAACCCCCACAACGTAGAGCTATCCAGGCAGCACAATGTGGATTGTGACAGTCAAGGCAATGTAGTTTCCGTGGATCTGTTAAGTGAAAAGTTGATAATGAGTCAATGAAACCAATCAACTCCTGGGCCGTCCGGTAGTGACGTGTCAGTGCTCTGTCCACCGCTTCCGATTACCCCTTCAATTGAAACAGTAGTGGTTGTAGGACTAGAAGCAGTTTCTTCCCCAGTCGCTCCTTGTCCTCCTCCGTAAGGCGATCCACCAGAGGCTGCATCAAAAACAGGTTTAGTCCACTTAGCAGGCACCCACAAAGGCCCTGTAGGTGAGAAAACACAAAGATACCCCCGACCCCAATATAATACCTTTGCAGGTTTTTCCCATAATCCTGTACTTGGGTTCTTATACTTAACCCAGACCTCTGTTTCCTTAGTATTTTCCTGACCTGACCTTGGATGATGTTTCATTGCAGGGGGGGTATCATCTTCCCCAAAAATGCATAAATGATTAATCACATACAAAACCTTAGCCAAACATGCTTGTGGATCTGTCAAATCTTCATGTTTTTCAATATACTGCTTAAGGGTATCGTTTGCTCTTTCCCGTAAAGCTTTCCTTAACTGTATCAGTAACTCATACAATCGTTTATTATTCACTTCCTTAATTGCTGCTTCCTCTATTCGTTTGACTACTCCTGCAACATACATAGAGTCTGTGACCACATTTAAAGGCTCCTGTAAGTTGGACACCGCCCATACTACTGCTAACAATTCCAAAGTTTGTAAGCTATCTGCAGGGTCTGCTGTGAGGAGTTGATGCTTCCATTGTCCTTTTTCTTGCCAGGTAACAGCAGCACGCCTTGATTTCTTTCCTGCATCTGTAAAAACTGTAATAGCTCCTTCTATGGGGTTTTCTTCTCTTAAAGGTCGAGTGATCCAGTTCCATTCTGTCATCCATTGCAAAACTCTAGGCACTAATTTACTAGTCTCTACTTTAGCAGGTGACATCAATAATGCTTCTTGTAAATTCTTTGAATGTATCAAGTACCAGTCCAAGGTTTCTTTTTCCATAGGTAATCTAATAGTAGCAGGTTCTCTACCATCCACTTCAAGAATTCTGAGACGCCCCTTTTTGATTAATGCAGCCAATTGTTCAATTTTTGAAGATATTGTTTTCTTATGCTGTAGTGGTGGTGATAACCATTCCAACACCCGTATCTCCCCCGTTTTCTTTTGCAACTGAGAGAGAGCACCAAGCAAGTGGCAAGGGCTATTCCAAATAGTAAGGTCAATGGGGTGGTCGAGTTGTCGACGAGACACATACCCTTGCTGTACACAATTACTAATTTGCTGCAAGGCAAGATGATGCTCCTTTGTCAGGTGTACAGGAGTAGTAGGGTCCACACCTTTTAACAAGGGCCGTAGGGCTTCTAATAAATGATTTGGTATTCCCACAATAGGCTTCAGCCACTGTAAGTCTCCCAGCAATTTCTGTGCATCATGTAGAGTTTTAATGTCCAATTGTAATTCCAATTTTTGTGGTATCACTATTTGATCCATCAAAGTCCATCCCAAATATTTCCAGGGCTTTGTAGTCTGAATTTTCTCTGCAGCAATAACAAGTGAATATGCAGCAAGAGTATTTTTAATGGTGTTAATCTGTAAAGAGGAGAATGGCTGTTGCTGTGCAAACAAAATATCGTCCATATAATGATATATTATAGTTGCTGGCCATTTACGACGTAGTGGCTGTAATGCTGCATCAACATAAAGCTGACATAAAGTGGGAGAGTTGCGCATGCCCTGCGGAAGAGATGTCCATTCAAATCTTTTATCTGGTTCCCCACGATTTATTGCTGGTAAAGTAAAAGCAAATCTCTTCATGTCATCAGGATGCAGGCCAATAGTGAAAAAACAATCCTTTAGGTCAATAATTAAAAGTGGCCAGTGTTCTGGAATCATAGCTGGATTTGGGAGACCAGGCTGTAAGGCCCCCATTGGTTCCATTTGGTCATTTACAGCCCTCAAATCATGTATCAAACGATATTTCCCTGATTTCTTTTTGATTACAAAAATAGGTGTATTCCAAGGGCTTGTGGACAGTCTTAGGTGCCCTTTTGCATATTGTTCCTGTACCAATTCATGGGCATGCATAAGACTCTCCCCTTTTAATGGCCATTGCTTAACCATCACCGGTGTATCCGTTTTCCAGGTGAGTGGAATGGGGAAAGTCCAAGCAATGGCAATTACCCCAAAGGGTGCTGATTAGTTAACACCACTCCCAATTGTGTTAAAATGTCCCTTCCAATTAAGCAGGAAACTGTAGGAGGCAGTTGAACAATTGAAAACACAGCAGATATTTGTTGATTCTCAATGCACACAGACAAAGACGGCGACCTGCTTGCCAATGTAAATCCTCCTACTCCTGTGAGCATGTTTGATGAAGGAAATAGAGGCCAATGTTGTGGCCAGGCTTCTGGAGAAATGATGCTGGTATCTGCTCCTGTATCCAATAATCCATAAAGGGTTATGCTTTGATGCCCATAGGTAATTTCAACCTTTTGTTTTGGTCTATTTTGTAAATCCACAGTTAAAAGTGTAACACCAGTAGAGCCAAAACCTTTTTCATCCCGTGCTTGCCCAGTAAATGATTGTATTCCCGATGTCATTTGTGACAATGGTACCAATTGTGCAATGCGTTGTCCTTTTGTAATTTTAATCGGAGGATAAAGGGTGTAAGCCATAATTTGTATTTCCCCTGTAAAGTCCGCATCGATAACACCAGGCAAAACAAATAATCCCAACATAGTTATAGAGGAACGTCCCAGCAATAATGCTCCACATGTTTGTCCATTTAGTATAAGAGGACCCTTTATTCCAGTGGGTATCCTCTCAGGCCGGTTCGTCATTAGTGTGACGTCTACTGCTGCTGATAAGTCCAAGCCGAAGCTCCGTGTTGTTGCGGGTTGCAGACAGGAGGTAGCAGCGATGTCACGGCAGCAGCTGGTGTCTCCAATGTCACGGCAGTAACTTGTGTCTGTCCCTCATTGCCGCATCGGTAACACTTGATGAATGGTCTCCAGCCTCTTTACGTGACTGCCAGTGAGCCGCTTTGGAGAGGAGCAAGAGCAGCTAACACCTGATTTTGAGTAGACTATGCTTTTGCAACCCTAATCCTAATTCCTTTAAGGCTTCTGCTATAAATGCCTGTGAAGCTGTTGGCATTAATGCCATTCACTCTAATGCTTCCTCAATAGTCCAATTTGCCCCTAAAGTAGCTAACACTCTCTGGGTTGCTGGATTGCTATTTTGCAAAGCACACCTGCTTCAATAGCACCCTGCAACACCAGCCCGATCTATAGCTGTAGCTGTTCTATCGATAAAATTTCCAAATGATTCTTCCCTTCCTCGCTTAATACCCATATAAGCCGGTAACCCTCCTGGCTCTTTAACCATATCTATTGCAGCACGCACTAACCACATAGACTCTGTAAGTTTATCTTCTCCCGATATCATCTGTGCCTCTGTACGTAAAAATGCCTCTAAGCCCATCAGCTCCTCTACTGTCACCCCATGTAATGGGTCTCCCTGAGCTCGTTGTACAGCAACCGATTCATTTACCAACGCGTGCCAATGGGCATTAAATAATAACTGCTGATGCTGAGTAAATATCAACCGAACTATTCCTCTTAAATCATTAGGACATAAAACCTGAGTATTAAAAAGATAATCTAACATTTGCTTAACAGGTTCACTTTTTACTCCAAACTGACTAACCGTAGAACGTAGCTGAGTTAACAGCTTCCAATCTAAGGGAGTATATTCTGCTATATTATGCTAAGGTTCCCCTGTGCATCATACTGTGGTGTGTATGTAACTGGACATGCAAGACTAGAAGCTATTTCCACCGCCTCACCATCCCCCATTTGCATTACTTCTTTCGCCAAAGCAGCCCAAGCTTCCCTCCTCTGTTTAGCCATCTCCCCCCATGGATCACGGTGTGCCCCTGGGATGGGATCTGGCCCTTTAAGGGTGCTATGCTGCTGGCGCTTCGGTGCAGACACCGAGGTTTCGCGCGGGGGGGGCAGTGAAGCAGGGGCTGGCTCGTGCGGGGGAAGCGGGAGCCCCCCCTCCCCCGCTGGAGCTGACAGTGAAACCGGAGCCGACTCAAGCGGAGCCAGCCTGCGAGGGGGAACCAGCCCCCCCGCTGGAGCCGGCTCGGGCGAGAGAGGTGACCCCCCCACCGAGGCTGTAACCGGAGCCGGCTCACTGAGGGGTAGCGGCGGAGGCAAGGCTGGCGGCGGAGGCGAAGCTGGCTTGCCCCTACTCCCACCATCCGACCCGCCTGAAGCTGGTGGCGGAGGCAAAGCTGGCTTGCTCCTACCTCCACCATCCGACTCGCCCTCCCCCTCTGACAGGAAAGGTGCAGACGGTTCCACTGCGCCTATAGAGAAATCCTCCACACCACTTTGCTGGGGACTCTTAGGCATAAGTACCTTAGTTACAGAGGGTGCCAGGGGATCATCTTCACGACCATACCCTATATTCCTCTTATGAGCTTCTGTTGCCCTTTCTGCTGCCTTTCTCTCAGAGACCTGCTGAAGTAACGTGTTATACACCACCCGCCATAACTTCCCGAATTTCTTTGCTGACTTATCATCATCTAGTACTGTATCCCACAATATTTCCCCAAACTTTCTCCACTCTGATAACTCATGAACTGTATGAGGATTAGAAAAGATACCCTTAGCATGGCCATAAGCTAATAACCCTGGTAACTCCTTTTTTAAATCTATCCCTTTTATCCCACGCCGCTCTAAATAGGCGGTAAATAAATCATATGCCGCTTGCCTATCCATACCTATTAATCAGCGCGCGCTGTTGCAGCTCTCCAGGCTCCTGCGACACGTATTGGCTTAAGTCACAATTGTGAACCTTAAGGGTGCTTCAAATTCCGGCACCGTCCCGGCTGCAAGGACCCAAACCCAACTTCCGGACCGTGGCGTAATCCCTTTTTCTTTTAATCCGAGAAAAAGGGCAGAGATTTGGTTATGCCCGCATTCTCCACCATTTGTTGACGGAAGGGAACCAGGACATCAGTTTGATCATCACAGGCTCGATTTTATTGATCAGTACGGCGGGTTAAATACAGTTAGTAATGAGCTTCATACATATTGCAAAAGTTGAGCTCAGGATTGGTCAGCTTGCATATCAGCATCTACGCCTACTTCTACATTCCTATGGTTCTACTTTTGATACTTTCTACATATTCTTAGGATGTATTCAGGGCTAATCTCAACTCCCTATCCTCATGTTGCAGCAAGGTCGCTGCTGACTCTTCCTTTTAGCTTGCTGACTGCTGACTTTTCTCCTTCAGTTTAACCAGTGGCATTATATCAGTGTGGCCTTTCTTAGCTAACCAATTATTAATAATGCTCTCCACAGCTTGCCACAATTGAAGACTTTGCAGTCCCCACGGATTGATTGCTCCGGTAGAAGAAGGTGGCTGCACAAGCTGACAGTCTGGACAAGCACTAATGATCTCCCTCGCCTGACTCTTTTTGAGACGAAAGGACTCCATCAGCACCTGTGCATTCTGATGAAAGAACGCATGACTCAATCTTGCCTGCTCAAAAATGTCCGGCAGTGTTTGCGAAATGGGCATTGTAACCTGTCTGCCAGAGCATTTCCTTCCGCTAAAATCCCTGGAAGTGTTGTGTGTGCTCTAATGTACGTGGTAAAATATTCTCTTTCCCTGCTCTCTAGCAATGTTTTCAAGCTCACCAGATATGAGTATAAAACCTCATTACTGACTTCTTTCAAGAGCGAACCCTCCAATCATTTGACCACACCCGCAACATATGCGGAATCTGTGACCAGATTGAGAGGTTGTTTGAACAACTGAAATGCTCGGACAACGGCTGCCAACTCCAAAATTTGTGGAGAGCCCTGAACTGTTTTTACATCTGATTCCCAATCCCATGTCGTTGAGTTCCTCCACGTGATCACTGACTTGTGTGTCTTCCCTGAGCCATCAGTGAACACTATGATCCCATCCAAAGGTTCTTCACTTATTCTTGGTTTCGCTTTGTAACATATTTGTGATTGCACTATTCTATGCTGTGGAAAATGGATTGTGCAAATTCCCGGAAAAGCTAACAACGCGATTAATAAGTCTTTCGATTGTTGCATTGCCCAATCAAAATAGTCTTGCTTCAGAGGTAATCTGATGATTGAGAATTCCTGTCCTGCCATTGTCAGCAACCTCATTCTCGCCTTTATGATGATTTGTGCTGCCATCTCTAAATCTGTGAGAATTGTCTTTGAAGGCCTGTATGGTAGAAAAACCCACTCTATGATTATCAAAGAGTCTTTTTGTGATTCATCCCATTGGAAGATCAAACCATGAAACTGTGTTTTCTTCCCCAGCACTGCCAACTGAAAAGGCATCATTGGAACAAATTGACGTGCCTGCCTTCTGCCTTTTCTGTATCGCGTCTGTGACTTTCTCCAACTCTTTCTTCGCTTCTGGCGTGAGTGTTCTGGGAGAGCAAATGTCTGTGTCTCCTCTCAAAAGATCGAGCAACGCTGATCTTTGTGCTGACCTCCATTTTCTGAGGTTTCATTGTTTTCTCTGAAATCTTCCACCCTAGATATTTCCAAGGCGCAACCTCTTGAATCTTTGAAATGCTGATTTCCAGACCTGCCTTTTGCACTTCTGCGATCACACAATCACGAGCTTCTTGCAGCTCCTGTTGCGTTGACGCTGCAATGAGCAAATCATCCATGTAATGAATGATCTTCACCTTTGGAAATTTCCGCCGCGCTGGTGCCAAAGCTCGTGCCACGTACCATTGACAGATCGTCAGAGAATTTTTCAGTCCTTGTGGAAGAACCACCCAATGGTACCGCTGCAAAAGGCAAATCTTGGAGCATCATCTGGATAGAGTGGAATACTGAAAAAATAATCCTTGAGGTCAATGACCACAAGTGGCCAATCTCTGGGAATCATTGAGACAGATGGAAGTCCCAGCTGAAGTGGTCCCATGTCTTCTATGACTTCATTGATCTTCCTGAGATCATGTAACAACCTCCATTTGCCTGATAGCTTTTTCTTGATGACAAACACTGGAGAATTCCAAGGGCTGTCTGTTGGCTTGATGTGTCCCTTCTGCAATTGTTCTTGGGCCAGGTTTTTCAAAGCACTCAACTTTTTCCGCTCAAGGGGCCACTGATCCACCCAAACTAAATCATCTGTTTTCCATGTCAACTTCAATGTGGCGAGTGCCGCAGTGACCCCTATTAAAAATCCACTTTGATCTTCACGCCCCATTGTGCCAAAAGGTCTCGACCCCAGACTGTGATCGGCTTTTGGATGACAAAAGGACGAATGATCACCGTCTTGTCTCCTGGTCCCGTGACAACAACGGAATTCTCACTCTGCAGACACAGAGATGCACCCCCTATGCCTGAGAGAGAACCCAAGGGTGCAACCAAGCTCCAATTGCGTGGCCAAAAGATGTACAATATTACTGTGACATCCGCCCCTGTGTCAAGCATACCTCTGATTGCTATCGTCCTGTCTCCACATGTCAATTGGCACGTGAGTGTGGGTCGATCTCGACCTATGTGCTTCACCCATGTTGTATGTACTTCAACATGTTCTTTCATAGGGAAACCTTCTTCGTCGAAGATTGACATGACTTCTCCAACGGCATGTGGCGGCAAGGCAAAAGCTCTCGCAACCACAGTATTTTCCGGCACAGTTAACGGTGGACAGACCACTCTTGCCAGAACCGTCAATTCTGTATTCTTGTCTTATTCAGAAACAACTGTAGGATAAACAATGAGTCCAAGGATGCTGCATTTGTCTTGTCCAACTATCAAGAAAATCTTGTTTTTTGTATGAATCTCCGTGGATACCTGTTGGTATTTCTGCATGATTTTCATCTAGAAAGCATACTAATTTTGAAGCTGCCAATGCACACTGTGCCCCTGGTGGGAGGAGGTCTGGGTTGCTATGGAATCGACTGAGGGTTTTGCTGAGGGCGTCTGCTTGTCGCTCACTGATGATTGCCCTGTCTGCTCTTGTGTCACCGCCAGTACTTGTGTCTGAGCGCGCTGGCGATTTACGGCCACGCTCCCTTGTCCATTTCCCGGATACGGTAATGGATTTCCTTCCACGTCTGTCTGAGAAAAACATTCTTTCACAGAGTGTCTTCCTCTTCCGCACCTTGCACAAATTGGCCTTTCCACTTTTTGTGCTGGCGCTGGTGTATGTGTTTGTAAACAATTCTTTCTCATGTGTCCAAACTCCCCACATTTGTAACACTGTCCTCCTGGGGGATTGCTCTTCTTCTGCATTGTTGCAAGAACTTTGTTGGTGTTCTCGTTTTGTTGATGAAGTATTTTTTCCAGCATGTTTTCCAATGCCTTGTCTTCAGATTGTCTCTCTGAGTGTCCCTTTATTTGTTCTTCTCATTCCTGTCTTAATTTGTTCCTCACAATCGATGTGACATGCTGAGGTGTCCCCACCTTGCTGCATGCCACCACCATCTCTGCCAAGGATGGCCGTCCTGGCATGACACTAATGATCCGTTGACAATCCGGGTTGGCATTGCCAAAAGCTAAGCTCTCCAAGAGAGGCCTTTTCGCTTCTTCAATCGTCACCTGTCGATCCACGGCTTGCTTGAGTCGATCGATGAACGACATGAATGGTTCTGCGGGACCTTGCCTGATGCAAGAGAACGGAACATCCGGAGCTCCTGTTGGCGTAATCTGCATGATTGCCATTCGCGCTGCTTCTTTGATGTCACTTAACACTCTTCGTGGAAGCCGCACTGCTTTTTCCCCTGGGTTGTCATCCGGAGGATCTCCTGCTAACTGTGCTTCTGTGAGATTTGCGTTTGGCCCACCTTGATATCTATTTCACAACTCTGAAAGATACTTTCTCCATCTTTTTTCCCAGACGAGACTCTGTGTGTCAGTGAGAATCATTGTCACAATGCTTCGAACGTGATGATAATGACAGTATTTTTGATCCCCTTGAAGGAACCTCCAAGACATATGCCCAGGGAAAGAAGGATAACCAGGCTTAGAGGGGCCCTGCCTCTAGCCAAGTAGAGGCTGGGGAAAACCGTGATTTTTGGACTGTGTGGATTCGTTGGCCTGGCATATCTGAACCACAAGAATACAAAGCTTTGGTTGACACTGGTCACAATTTACATTAATCCCATCAAGACATGTGGGGACAGAGTCTGTTTCTATTGCTGGTGTGACAGGGGGATCACAGGATTTTACTTTGGTGGAAGTTGAGGTGAGCCTGACTGGAAATGAGTGGAAGAAACACTCTATTGTGACTGGCCCAGAGGCCCCATGCATTTTAGGCATAGACTTCCTCCGAAGTGGGTATTTCAAAGACCCAAAGGGACTCAGATGGGCATTTGGAATAGCTGCTGTAGAGACAGAGGGTGTCAAGCAGTTGAACAGCTTGCCTTCACTGTCAGACAGCCCATCTGAAGTAGGTCTCCTGAAGGTGGAAGAGCAACGAGTGCCAATTGCCACCTCAACAGTGCACTGCCGACAGTACCGAATGAATCGAGATGCTGTGATCCCCATCCACAAAATTATCTGAGAGCTGGAGAGCCAAGGGATGGTCAGCAAAACCCACTCACCCTTCAACAGTCCCATCTGGCCTGTGCATAAATCTGAAGGAGAATGGAGATTGACAGTGGACTATTGTGCATTGAATGAAGTGACTCCACCCCTGAGCGCTGCTGTGCCGGACATGCTAGAACTCCAGTACGAGCTGGAGTCCAAGGCAGCAAAGTGGTATGCCACTATAGACATTGCCAATGCATTTTTCTCCATTCCCCTGGCAGCAGAATGCAGGCCTCAGTTTGCTTTCACCTGGAGAGGCGTGCAGAACAGCTGGAACCGACTGCCCCAGGGGTGGAAGCACAGCCCCACCATTTGCCATGGACTGATCCAGACTGCACTGGAAAAGGGTGAGGCTCCAGAACATCTGCAATATATTGATGACATCATTGTGTCATGGAAGACAGCAGCAGAGGTGTTCAAGAAAGGGGAGACAATCATCCAGATTCTCCTAAAAGCTGGCTTTGCCATCAAGAAGAGCAAAGTCAAGGGACCTGCTGCTCAAGAGATCCAGTTTCTGGGAGTGAAGTGGCGAGACGGATGGCGTCAGATTCCCACCAATGTCATCAACAAGATCACAGCAATGTCTCCACCCACCAATAAGAAGGAGACACAAGCTTTCCTAGGCGCCATAGGTTTTTGGAGGATGCACATTCCCGAATTCAGTCGGATCGTGAGCCCTCTCTACCTGGTCACTCGTAAGAAGAACACTTTCCACTGGGGCCCTGAATAGCAACAAGCCATTGCACAGATCAAGCAGGAGATTGCTCATGCAGCAGCCCTTGGCCCAGTCAGGACAGGACTAGAGGTGAAGAATGTTTTCTACTCTGCAGCTGGGAACCATGGCTTGTCCTGCAGCCTTAGGCACAAGGTGCCTGGGGAGACTCGGGGCCAACCACTAGGATTTTGGAGTCATAGCTACAGAGGGTCTGAAGCCAACTATACTCCAACAGAGAAAGAAATCTTGGCTGCCTATGAAGGAGTCCAGGCTGCCTCAGAGGTAATAGGCACTGAAGCACAACTCCTTCTGGCACCTCGACTACCAGTATTGGGGTGGATGTTCAATGCAAAAGTTCCCTCTACGCACCATGCCACCAGTGCTACATGGAGCAAATGGATTGCTGTTATCACACAGCGCACCTGTATTGGAAACCTGAATTGCCCTGGGATTCTGGAAATAATTACAAACTGGCCGGAAGGTGAAAACTTTGGTCTCACTGATGAAGGGGAACAAGAAGTGACATGGGCTGAAGAAGCTCCACCATACAACCAACTGCCAGCAGAAGATACAAGATACACTCTCTTTACTGATGGTTCTTGCCGCATCGTAGGGATGAACCGGAAGTGGAAAGCAGCCGTATGGAGCCCCACACGACAGGTTGCACAAGCTACAGAAGGAGAAGGTGGATCAAGCCAACTTGCTGAACTCGAAGCTGTTCAACTGGCCCCAGACATTGCTGAGAGAAAGTGGCCAAAGCTCTACCTCTACACTGATACATGGATGGTAGCCAATGCTCTGTGGCGATGGCTGGAGAAGTGGAAAGAAGCTAACTGGCAGCATAGAGGAAAACCAATTTGGGCTGCTGATGAGTGGAAAGACATTGCTACCAGGGTAGGGAAACTGCATGAGAAGGTCCGCCATGTAGATGCCCATGTACCCAAAAGTACAGCTAATGAGGAACACCAAAACAATGAGCAAGTAGACCAGGCTGCAAAGATAGGGGTGTCCAAAATAGACCTAGATTGGGAACATAAGGGAGAGTTATTCCTAGCTCGATGGGCCCATGATGCCTCAGGCCATCAGGGCAGGGATGCCACCTATAAGTGGGCACGAGACCGAGGGGTGGATTTAACCATGAACAGTAATTCTCAGGTTATCCATGACTGTGAGACATGTGCTGCCATCAAGCAGGCCAAGGGAGTGAAGCCCCTGTGGTATGGTGGGCGGTGGTCCAAGTACAAGTATGAGGAGGCCTGGCAGATTGACTACATCACACTGCCCCAGACACGCCAGGGCAAGCGCTACGTACTGACCACGGTGGAAGCCACCACTGGATGGTTGGAAACCTACCCTGTATCTCATGCTACAGCCCGGAACACCATCCTGGGCCTTGAAAAGCAAGTTCTGTGGAGACATGGATCCCCTGAGAGGATTGAGTCAGACAGTGAGACTCAATATCAACACCTGGGCTAGGGAACATGGCATTGAGTGGGTGTACCATATCCCCTACCATGCACCAGCTTCAGGAAAAGTAGAGAGGTACAATGGAATGTTAAAAACCACATTGAAAGCATTAGATGGGGGATCTTTCAAAGACTGGGAGCAGCATCTGGCAAAAGCCACCTGGTTAGTAACACCCGAGGCTCTACTAATCGAGTGGGCCCTGCCCAGTCTGAGCCTTTGCACTGAGTAATCGGAGACAATGTCCCAGTGGTACAAGTCAGAGGTTTGTTAGGGAAGACCGTGTGGATCAATTCTGCCTCAAGTACAGACAAACTCATTCATGGAGTTGTTTTTGCTCAGGGACCAGGTTGCACATGGTGGATAATGCAACAAGATGGAAGAACACGACTTGTACCTCAGGGAGATCGGATTGTTGGGTGAGGACTATGTGTAAATATCACTGTTTGCTGAATGTTCCTACCATTTTCTGAGTATAGCTGTATATTGGATGTGTAATGTGCCTGTTTGTAGAGTTAGAATATATATTAGTTGTAGTAGTAAACTGAGGATATGGGGATAACGGGTGGAATTTTCTAGGTTGACTATATGATGCTTTTATCCCCAATTGTCTTGTTCCACTTAAGCTGAATAATAAGTTCTGCACCTTTAAGATTTGTTCCAGAGAGTGAAGAGGGAAGAGAAGAAGTGCACAGTTTGTTTTCAGATATGGCACTCACTTCACATTCCTGCTCCTGGACTGTGTTGTCTGTGGATGGACAGACAGTGGGACAGAGCTCTCCTTTGTTTTAGATTACTGAGGCAAAGAAGTTCCCTGGACTGTGGGTTTTTTTTTCCTTTTCTTTGTAGCTGTTTAAACCTGCTCTGGACTAAACACCCAGAAGAGCACCGGCAGCTTGCACCTGTTGCCCACCGGGCCAGGCCTGGGCGGCAGCATTTCCAGCATGAGAGGGACTGATAAGAGACTGAGCCAAGCTGCAACCCAGGGAGGTTGCAGGTAATCTCTTTTGGGGCAGCAGGAGGTTTTATTGTTTAATATTGTTTAGGCCCTGTTGTTTAATAAATAGGTTTTTTCCAATTTTCTCCAAGGAGGTAGTTTCTCCAGAACCGGCTGGGGGGAGGTGTCAGTTGAATCTGCTTTCCTAGAGGAGTCCCTTTGGGGGTTCTCTCCCAAATTTGATCTGAACCAGGACAAACAGAAAGACCGAAGACATACAGAAAGACACTCACATAGGTACCTTGGGTCCCAGCATCACTAACAGAGAAACCCCAAGAGAGGGCACGACCCAGACCATGGGCTGGCCTTGTGCTCTGTGTTTTAACCCCCTGGGCCTTCATGGGCCCACCCCTGGCGTGGGACTGACAGTTCTTGTCCAATCAGAGTCAGGGTAGCACCAGCTGCTGGTGTGTGATTGATTGACAGGTCAGTTAATCAGACCTGGGTTAACATCTCCCCTGCTGTTTGACTGACAGCTCTGCCAGGCCAGGGCAGGGGGCGGGGCTCTGTCCCACCACAAACCAAGGCCTGACCCAGTCCTGGCCCCACACGGGCATTCCGAGCATCCCAAGGTGTCTCGGGACACCGATCTCATCCAGCCTCTGAAAGCGACGATGGTGACACTACAGAACCTCATGGAACCAAGGGTCTGTTGTGACAATGGAGATCCAAGAAAACTATGGTGAGACTATGGAACCTCCTGGAATCAAGGAGACCGTTGTGCAACTCAGGGGCCCCTATAGAAGCAAGGGTCAATTATCAGACAGTGGGGCACACAGAAACAAGGAGCCATTGTGACACAGCAGGGCTGCATAGAGCCCAGGGACCATAGTGATTCTGTTGGGGCTCATGAAACCAAGAAGCCATTGTGACATTGCAAGACCTCATGGAATCAAAGATTGCACTGTGACAGCGTGGGCACCCATGAAGTCAATGGAACATGGAGCAGGTCTGCCTGGTTTGGACCCCTGGGGTCTGTCTGAAAGATCCCATTGAATTTGACATGACAAGGACCACTTCCCACCTGACTGTGAAGCACTGCGGCTCTGTGCTTTTATTCCTATGGAAAAGAACTGTCTTTCTTGTCTAGATAGACATGGCAAAATTGGGATTCTGTGTCTAAAATTCTCTATATCCAAGGGTTACTCCCAGACAAAATCTGCCTATACAGTCAAGTATGGCTAGACTTGGCCTCTTGTGACTGCCTCTCATCTGCCCCTGCACCACTGGGGCTCACATGTTTCCATCTTATGGAGACTATTGTGACACCGCAGGGCATTGTGGAACCAATGGGCCATGGTGACACTGCAGGCCCTTGTGGAACCTGTTGCACTGTAGGAACTTGTGGAAACAAGAGGAGCATTGTGACCCTGCAGGATACCATGGATCCAAGGGGAACTGTGGCACTGTGACACTGTGGGGCCTCATGGAATCAAGAACATCATTGTCGCTCTATTGGGCTGCATGGTCCCAAGGGACCAGTGTGAAACAGTGGGACTTTGTGGAACCAAGAGGCCATTGCTGCATTTCAGGGCCTCGTGGAGCCAAAGGGCCATTGTGATCCTGCGAGGCACCGTGCATCCATGGAGAGCATTGTGGCATTGCAAGGCCCTATGGAATCATGGAGACCATTGTGACCCTACAGGGTCTCATGGACGGAAGGGACCATTGGGACACTTTGGGAACTTGTGGAATCAAGGGAATCATTGTTGCAGTACTGGGCCTCAATGGAACCAAGAGACCATTGGACACAGCAAGGCTTCATGGAACCAATAGAGCATTATGACACTGTGGGGCCTTGTGGAACTATGGAGACCATTGAGATCCTTAAGGACTTGTGTAATCAAGGGGCGATTATGACACCTGAGGGCCTCATGGAAGCAAGGAGCCAATGTGACACTGCAGGGCCCTGTGGAACCAAGGGAACATTAAATTGGTGATGCTGCCTTGGCCTCCCAGGGGTCACCTGACAGGTCTGACTGACCTTGGAATGTGGAAGGCTGCTCTCATCTGCCCCTGAAACACTGGGGCTCTGGGCTCTTCTTTTTATGGTAAAGAATTGTCCATTTTTTCCAGGCATCCATGGCCAAAATTAGGATTCCACTTCCAAATTTTTGTGTATTAAAGGATTGTTCCCAGACTAAAGTTGCCAGGACAGACAAGTTTTGCTGGTCTTTGACTCCTGAGGGGCAGCACTCACCTATTTTCCAAACACTGGAAAGGGCTCCGTGCTTTTCTTTTTATGAAAAAAACTCCCCATCCTTCTTTTCTAGGCACAAATGTCTGAAATTAGGACTCCGCATGCATAATTTCAAATATCCAAGAGTTACTCCAAGCAAACCTTCCAGGACAGACAGATCAGGCTTGCCTTGTCCTCTGGTGGTTGCTGTTCCTCAGCTTCTGAAATATGGGGGCTCTATGGTTTCCTTCCTATGGAGACCAATGTGATACTTGGCAGCCTTGAGAAATGAAGCGGCCATTGTGACACTGCAGAGCACCATGGATTTAAGGGACCATCGTGACACTGTAGAACCTCGTGGAACTAAGGAGATCATTGTGGCTCTGTTGGGCCATATGGTCCCAAGGTGCCAGAGCAAAGCAGAGGGTGGGGGAGTTAGGCCAGAAGTAACTCAGAGTCAGACAGATTTTACCCCGGAAGACCTGAGCACAAGTTTCAAGCCCTAGGAATCATTTGTTTAACTTATGGTGAGTTTGAGTGTTCCCTCATAAGCCTTTAGTGTTGTTATGCTAAGTTGTCCAAGTTCTCCTCCCCTTTTTGTTACTTGTTTCCCCTCTATGGTTTGTGTTCTAGAGTGTTCTACCCTCAAGTGTATATATTGTTGCTTCGCCTTTATCTCAGGTCTTTGAATCCCACCCCTTGCACTGCGCTTGACTTCTCCATGTTTATTGTTTTTCACCCTGTTACTAAAGTTTTTTTTTGGGCAACTCCATTGATCCTGCTTGTAGAATCATCAGGGACTAGAACTATTGGGACAGACGGAGATGAGAAGACAGGTCTTGGAACTTGGGGTTTATTGCAAAGGGTGTGAGTGAAGGGGCCTTGTTTGTAGCTGCCAGCCACAGCTCAGAGCAGGCCCGAAAGAGGGGTTCAAAAGAGGCGCCCAAAATGGATACCCGAAAGAGGAGGGGAGTTCCTATTACAATACAATAAATCTTCTTCTGTGCTGCATATTCTAATTTTCACTAACCATAAAAACTACTCTTTGGACCCCTTCCGCCTAGCTAGTAGGGTCTGCTCTGACCCTTGGACCTGTCTGCAAGCAGAGGGTATTATTTCATCAAAGAAGATTACTTTCAGCCGGCTATACCATTGTTTTCCAGTTGTTCAGTAACTAAGGCTTGGTGTCTCAAAGCTTGCTTTCATTTCAATCTTACTTATAGTTTCCATATTCTCAAAATCTTTTGCCAGGCAATCATACTTATAAGGCTTTCCTGTTTCATCTTCCCCAGCATCTGATCCTTTTCATTTTCACCCCCCTTGCCCTGAAGTTGAGGAACCAGAAAGGTTTGTCACAGCCACCCTCATTGCAACTTCTGGAACCCGAACAGGGACCCTCACATTGAATCATGTCAGCTGGGGTTAGCTGGTGGATAGGCCAGTGTGCCCTAGGATTTTGGATTGTGCCAGGCCAGCAGATTCGTTATTGCTTTGAGGGACCTTGGCCAGGATCTGCAGGGACAATGACGGTTTCACCTGCATAGGATTGCAGGTGGGTTTGGGGAAATGCAAGACATTGCCCATTTTGCCACTGTGTTTTTACAGTATGAACCCACATCCCATAATTGGTTTGGGGTGTTCGGTGACAGTTCCCCGTAAGGTGGAGAATGAGAAAAATGGGCAGCCAGATGTCCAAAGTAGAAAGGAGCATATATGGATGCTTTGTTAATTCTCACTGATCATGACAAAATATTTACAAAGAACAAATTAAAATCAATTGTGAGGTGGATCATTAAAATTTTTCCAGATGCCCTTGCTGAAAAAATCTATACTACCAAATTTTGGGACTCAGTGGGAGTTAAACTGTACAACCATTCGATCTAAAGGGACCCCATTGCAACCCACATACTCCCCATCTTCCACACCATCCTTGAGGCCCTTCACCAGCCAGCAGTGTGTCGAAAACTCAATTGGTTGGTCACTCCTAACTCAGGACCTCCTCTCAAACCTGCCTTTCTTGGACCTTCCACGATGCTCCAAGATGGTGATGGAAATGCCCTCTTGGAGCACTGTGACCTGGAGACTCGAGATGGAAGGATCCTGAATTTGGCCTGACCATCCTCCCGCCAACTTGGCTCCTCCACTTCCTGCTACCACAACCTTCTCTTCCACCCTTAACGAACCTCCAGACTCCACTCCCACAACTGCGGGTCATGCCCCACTGTCAATCATTCCACCTTCACCCTGGGCCGTGGCTCCAGAACTCCACCCTAAAAGTCCACAATCTAGTTAGGGAAGGAGACTGGCAAATAGGTAGGAAACTCCTTGTTACACCCATATATTATGAAGGAAGGGGGCAAAATCCCAGGTCTCAGCCACTGGTTTATGGGGAAATCAAGGATCTGTGTAGGGCAGCTAAAGAGCATAGGAAGGACTTATTTTGTTTTAATGGCCTAATGAGGACCATGTTTACAGCAATTAACTCCCTATGATTTAAAATATATTATGACCATTTTGTTATCACCTACAGAATACACCCTGTGGGAAGGGGGGGGAAGTGATTACTAAATCAATTAATATGAGGCAAGGGCGGAATTGAGAATCAACAATCTGGCTGGAGAAGGACAACACAGCCTACCAGATGACCAAGCAGCAGGTATCCCCAGAGAAGTATTGGATGATATCAAAGAGCTGGCTTTGCAAGCTTTAATCCAGGTATTGGATGGTAGCACCCCCAATTTGGACTACCTTGGGTGGTTGCATTAGACCATCTTCATTAGACCATCTTAGGTGCCTGTTAAGTGAGCAAACCAATGCTACTCCCTTGCATTGAGTGGCCTGCTCTCAGACATGACGACCATCAGACATGCCACCTTGCAGAAAAGCGGGAGAGTTTTTACTCTGGGAACACGGGCATGTCTGTGTGGACTGTGAGGGCAAGTGTTGCATGAAACTCTCCAGCCACAGCGAGTCAATCCACAAGAGCACTCAGGTACTGAAAGAAGGTTTCAAGAAGCCTCAAATGGAAAACAAAGACTGGTTCAATGAACTATTCCAATCCAAGGGACTAAAAGGTTGGATGATGTCTAGCTAAATAGGACTATTATTTTCGTACTGGTTGTTTTTGTATTTTTAATAGTCCTATGTGTGTTTGGATGTTTTAAGAAAGTCTTACAAAATATTTTCAGTCCCATCTATGTTGTAAAACAGAAAGGGGGAAGACACCCAACACAGGCTCATCATGGACTTCTTGGAAGAGAGAAGTGGTGGCCAGGATGGCACAAAAACCTCTCAGAGACTCAGTGTGGAAAGGAGAATCCTAAAAGTATTCTTAAATCCATAAAGTACCTTAAACTTTGAGTATTTCAAGGCATTAATGAGGCCCACTACATGTCAGTGCAAATCTCTCAAGGGAACTCGTTAAAGCAGATACTTGGGGCCATGATTGCACAAAACACTCACAGAGTCTGTATCAAAAGGGAAACACCAAGAACTTAAAATAACTGAAGTACTCTGAAGTATTAATGAGCCCCACTGAGTGTTGTTACTGACAAAGGCTCTCCAGGGACTAATTACAGCAGATAATTGGAGGCCTTGATTGCACAAACCTCTCAGACACTCGAAGGCAAAAGCTAAACCCAAAGTCCTTTGAAAAACCTGCAGTCCCTGCAGGGAGCATTCAGGAGCCCCCAGGGCCATTCCTGAGCAAGGCTCCACAGGGACTCCTTCCAGCAGATCCTTGAGGCCACTGGGATGTGGGCTAGGGGGGGATGCTGAGGGCAGGACAAGGGGCTGACAGTGCCCAGCCTGGCTGGGGCTGTTCCAGGAGGCCCCAGGGCCTCAGGACAAGGTGTCTCCTCACAGCCCTTGGTGGCACAGACCCTGCTGCTGTGCCCCAGGGCACCAAGACTTGGCTTCTCTTTGTCCCCACCTGTTATCACTGCCTCCAGTTCTCTGTTCTGCCTGGGGCCTGGGGACACTCTCAGTCGTGTCCCTCTCTGGGACCCATTAAAAGTCCAAGAAAGTTTGGAGTTGGATTCTGACTTGGAGTTCTGGGGAGGTTTCTTCAGCTCTCTCTCAGGGACTGATGTTCAGGGCCTGAGCACAAAGCCCCAGAGGCTCATTCAAGTCCTTGTGCTGTGTCTGTGCTGCTGAGCTGGGCTGGGCTCCTGGCATAGAGGCAGCTCCTGGTAACCAAGCAGAGCTTCAAAAGCACATTTTTCTTGATGAGCAGCTCTTCTGCCAGCCCAGCAGGGCTGGGGCACTGCCGGCAGCCACCCTGGGCACAGCACAGAGGCACAGAGAGCTTCAATCAGTCAGGGCTGGGAAGGGGCTGAGAAGTGCCTGGGGCAGAATCACTGCCAGCCCTTGGCACAGGAACCTCTGGCTGCAGGACAATGCAGCTGCAGCTCCAGGAGCCATCTCCTACAGCAGGAACATCGCAATGCCTACAGACCCTGTGAGTACATTCTCTGATTGTCTCTTGGGCAGAGCAGCCAGGGGTGCCCAGGGCTGTCCTGCAGAGCAAGGTCCTGCAGCCCAGGGCGCTGTGCTGGGGCAGGGACTCTGCTGCCTGCCAGGGACAGCTCTCAGCCAGCCTTGGCAGCTGCTCCCGGCACTGAGGGACAAGATCTGGGTGGTAGAAGACAACTGGTAAAGCTTAGAAGTGTTCTCCTTGTGTGGGGAGGATGCTGCTTTGTTCAGAACTGCTCCCAGCATGGCATTTAACCGCAGGACATTTCCAAGTAGATTATACAGCGAGCACAGCAAGTCAGGGGCAGCATAGCAGAGGAATTCCTGCTTTTTAAATCTAATGCTCTGGTTTGCCTGGCTGGGAAATTGCCCATAGATATTCATCTCTCAATTCAGGCTGAGAAAAATAAAAAAAACAAATTCTCACAGATCTGAATATACCATGCAGTAGAAGAAATCAGCGCAGGGCCCCTTAGAGTAGCATCAGTGTCACTTTTCCAGCCTCGTCAGGGTTGCTTTTACATTGCCATCAGATCCTGCAGAGCCAGAGCTGCCCCTGGGCAGTGCCTGAGCTGAGAGGGATCTGCAAGGCAGAGCTGAGTCCCCAGGGCTGGGGTGGGCTCTGGCAGCACTGGCAGGGCCCAGCCCTGCACACAGGGAAGCAGCTGCTGGCAGGGACAGCTCCAGGCAGCAGAGCCCTGGGAAGGCAGTGGGGGGAAAGTGCCCCCAGGCTGTGCTGGGATATTTAAAGTCCTCTCCAAACTCAACTATTCCATGATTACTTTTGTTACAGATCCCCATGCCAAGGCAGCGCAAATGTCCAACAGCAGCTCCATCAGCCACTTCCTCCTGCTGGAATTGGCAGACACGTGGCAGCTGCAGCTCCTGCACTTCTGCCTCTTGCTGGGCATCTCCCTGGCTGCCATCCTGGGCAACGGCCTCATCATCAGCGCCGTAGCCTGCGGCCACCACCTGCACACGCCCATGTTCTTCTTCCTGCTCAACCTGGCCCTCAGTGACCTGGGCTCCATCTGCACCACTGTCCCCAAAGCCATGCACAATTCCCTCTGGGACACCAGGAACATCTCCTACACAGGATGTGCTGCACAATTATTTTTTTTTGCCTTTTTCATCTCTGCAGAATTTTCCCTCCTGACCATCATGTGCTATGACCGCTACGTGTCCATCTGCAAACCCCTGCACTACGGGACCCTCCTGGGCAGCAGAGCTTGTGCCCACATGGCAGCAGCTGCCTGGGTCAGCGCCTTTCTCCATGCTCTCATGCACACAGCCAATACATTTTCCCTGCCCCTGTGCCAGGGCAATGCCCTGGGCCAGTTCTTCTGTGAAATCCCTGCTATCCTCAAGCTCTCCTGCTCACACTCAGACCTCAGAGAACTGGGACTTCTTATGTTTTCCATCTGTTTAGCACTTGGTTGTTTTGTGTTCATTGTCTTCTCCTATGTGCAGATCTTCAGGGCTGTGCTGAGGATCCCCTCAGAGCAGGGACGGCACAAAGCCTTTTCCACCTGCCTCCCTCACCTGGCCGTGGTCTCTTTGTTCCTCAGCACTGCCACATTTTCTGACTTGAAGCCCCCCTCTTTGTCTTCTCCATCCCTGAATCTGGCCCTTTCACTTCTGTACTCAGTGGTTACTCCAGCCCTGAACCCCCTCATCTACAGCCTGAGGAACCAGGAGCTCAAGGCTGCAGTGAGGAGACTGATGACTGGGTGGTTTCACAAACATTAAACTACTGGCCAATTTCTGCAAATCATTTGGAATAAGAGTCATCTTTGATACTTCTTATGGGTTTGGTTGTGAGAGTTTTTTCTTTGTTATATTTTTTCCATATTGTCCAAATAGAAAGGTCAATGTTTGTGCCATTTTTTTTTTTGTTTCTCTCTACCTTCCCTGTAGCCACAGATGGTGTCAATGACGAGGTACCCACTTGGTGGTTTTAAAGGAACAAAAGGATCTCCCAGCAAAGTTTTCTGCAGAGATGCCCTTTTGTTACCTTCTCTGGAGCTGCAGCAGCAATGTCTGTGTGCAGAGCTGGGGGCAGATCAGTGCTGGCCCAGCAGCTGTGCCCAGCAGCAGCAGCACTTGGTGTTGCCAGTGCTGCTGCCGTGGCCCTGCCCCGCTGCCCTGGTGGCCCTGGTGTTGCTGTAGGGCCTGAAGTACTAGCAGCACAAGAAATGCTGATCTTCCCCTCTACTCGTGTCACCATTATTCAGTCTAATATTTCATGACCCTCTTCCCTCAGGCGTTTCCAGCTCTCCTGGAATAATTAAATCTCTCATGTTAAAATGGCCATGTCTAAAGACATCTCTTCACTAGACCACCTGCATCAATGCCCTTCCCATTCCTCCCAGATTTCCTCCTCCTGATTCTCTCTTGTCATTCCAGTGCCTCTCAATTGACTGGCTTCATGCTTTGAGCTTCAGGGAGTTGCCATTTTTCTGAAGTTCAAATAAATACCACATTAGTCTACATCTTAATTGCCTTTATATCCATCAGAGAATTACCTTTTCTTTTATCTTTGTATATAACTGTTCCTGTACAGAAATCCCTTTGGGATTGTGGACATGTCAGATGCTGCTGGGACATCCCAGAGAGCTGAGGGAAGAGCGGTGATGGTTATTAAACTGGTCACATGTTCAACTTGTGTTTGTTGGCAAGAAACCTTTCTGTGCCTCTGAGTGTCACCAGTCCCTGACCCCAAAGGACACAAACCTGATGATTTGTGGTTCCCATTGCAAGTGCTGCACTTGGACCTTGGCTCTGCATAGGACAGCTCTTCATCCACTTTCTCTCTTTTCCTCCTCTGGCCACGGAGGGAGCTCCTGACTTCAGCCTGTGACTCGTGTGTTCAAAGAGCAAATCTGGGCAGAATAGGGGCAGGGAGGGTTTGGGGGGACCTTGGGATCTGTGCTGGGCACAGGTGTTTTCCATTGCTCTGAGACTGTCTGCTGTGGAAAGAGGCCTTAATATCCAGTAGAGGAATGACTTTTGCATTTGATGGAGCTGTGCCTTCCCTTGGCTTTGTTGGCTGACAAGAAATGAACATCCCTCTGTGTCTCAGGCAGCTCCTTCTCCAAGGAAAACAGGTGGGAGCTGGAGCCAAGGAGCTGAAAGCTGCAGTGCAGCCTGGGCTGGAGGGAGCTCAGATTTGCACAAGGCTGCTGTGAGTGCCAGGGCTTGGATGGGGGAATGGTGGGGTGGGGGTAGGGACAGAGTCTAATTGATTGTCAGCCATGAAGGGTCTTGATTTTCATATCTATTCAAACTGCATGAGGAGGTACTTGGATTCAATGTCAACTGGAGATTGCTATTAACAGGGGGAAAAAAAAACCTAAACAAGACCTAAAATAAGTTTTTCTCCCTGTCTTTTAAAATAGAACATATTCAGTTGTATGCACTTCTGAAATCTGTCTAATTAACTAAAAAATATTTGAAAACTGAAATCAAATTATTCCCAGAGTCTTGGCTTGTTAAGATGTTCTGAATGTTAATGAGCCCTGGGACACTGAATTCCTGCACTGAAGAGCTGAAGGCTGAACAAGCCTCTGGAGCAGTGAAATTCAGCAGCAGCCTCCAAGTTGCTGAGGATGTCAGCAGCCCCCACTGAGGCCATCTCTTCCCAAAGACCGTGGGGGAATGGGCAGACAAGGAGAGCATCCCTGGCGCTGGGGCAGCACAACTCAGAGGCACCAGCAGTTCCAGCTGGGAAATGGAGTGTGGAATGTGGCTAGGAAAGCCTTGCCTGGACTGTGCCAAGCAGGATGGACAAGCCCTGACCCCAAACCCCCAAACAATTCTTGCAAGGAGACTTTTAAAAGGAATTAAAATTGTTTGTGTACTCTGAGCTGGACTCCCTGGAGAAATACAAACAAGAGATGCTCAGGGGCTCAAAAACAACAAAACAAGGACTTTACTGGCAACTTTAGAAAATCAGAGAAACTTTGGCAAAAGATTTAATAGGACACTTAATCAAAAAAAAAAACCAAAAAACCACACCTCTCAAAGCATGAATTTGGCCTATTCAACTTCACAACCTCTAAGCCTGTTCAATTTTAGGTTACTCAAAATTTGCAAGAAGAGGGAATTAGAAAGAGAGAAAGACAAATAAGATACGGAGAAGTGCCCACACAGCTACCAACTCCTGGATTCCAGCATTGTTCAGAAGGAAATTCCAAGAGGAGGCAGGGTCTAGATGTGTGCTTGCCTTGGGGTCAGCTTTAACTACCCCTTGGTCTTCCTGGGCCCTTCCCCCAGGGAGGACTTCGGCTCATTTGGTCCCTCAAGCGCCGGGCTGGGGCTGCAGAGGTGGCTGTGGAGCATTGCCTGTGCTGTGCCAGGGACTGGCAGACACTGCTGGGCTGGGATAGAGGCTCTGGGGGGATTGGGGTTCCAGGGCAGGGCAGGGCTTGGGTTCCAGAGCAGAGCAGAGCTGGACCCGCCCCTTCCTCCCCCACACATGAAATGTTTAGAGCCAACAATCTCCTCCAGTATGTCACAACAGGGAATGTTGGAGGTGGAACCCAAATTTGGCCATCGGCACCTGGATGAGAAGGACTGCTCTTTTCCATAGCACAGAGCCCCAGTGTTTGGAAGGCAGATGAGAGCCTCACTAGGCCAAGGTCAGCCAGACTTGTCAGGAATGGCAGAATTTGTCTTGGTGTCATCTTTGGATTAAGGGAATTTTGAGGTGGAACCCAATCTCAATGGGTACCTGGAGCAACTGGCAGTGACTGAGTCTACACTGGGGGCAACTGGGATTGACTGGGACCATGCTGGGGGAGACTGGGATCAGAGTGGAGTCATACTGGGATCATACTTGGAGTGACTGGGTCAATGCTAGGGGCCACTGAGAGCAACTGGGATCGGACTGGGAGTAGCTAGGACCATGCTGGGAGTAACTGGGATCAGACTGGGAGGAAATGGCACCACACTGATGGTGACTGTGGTCATTCTGAGATGATACTGGAAGTGACTAGGTGAAGGCTGAGGGCAACTGAGATCATGCTGGGTCAACTGGGATATACAGGAAGTGACTGTAATCATGCTGGAAGTGACTGGGAGTGGTTATGAGCAACCGGAATCATGCTGGAAGCTACTGGGAGCGACTGGGAGTGAATGGAAACACACTGGGGGCAACTGGGATATACTGGAAGAGACCAGAAGTGACTGGGATCACAGAGGACCCATAGAGGAAGTTAGTAGAAGAATACTGGGGGTATCTGGGAGTGACTGAAATTATACTGGGTAACTTAGGATAACTGGGACCATACTGGAGGCAAATAGCCCCATACTGAGAGTGACTGGGTTCATACTGGAATCATACTGGGAGGGACTGGAACCATACTGGGAGTGCCTGGAACTATAGTAGGGGTGAATGGGAACACCTGGGACCATGCTGGGATCATGCTGGGATCATACTGGGAGTGACCGTGATGATACTGGGATCATATTGAGTGTAACTGGAAGTGAGTGGGAGCATCCTGGGGGTGACTGGGAGACACAGGGCTCATGCTGGGAGTGACGTGGGGGGAACTGGGGGAACTGGCCCTGCTGGGGCTCAGGGTTGTTCTCCCCCAGGGCTGCCCCGGGTCCCGTTGCCACTCCTGGCCAACAGAGCTGAGGGCAAGGGACTGCTGAGGGACAGGGGAAAGCCACAGGACAGGGCACAGCTCAGGGACAGGGGACAGCCGAGGAACAGGGCACAGCCGCAGAACATGGCCTGGCCGAGGGACACTGAGCTCCAGCACTTCAGGCTGGTGTCTTTGGGCTTCCAGCACAGTCCCAGGGGCAGAATCCCCTCCAGGAACTGTTTACTTTTAGCTTTGCTCTGGAACATTTCCCAAGAGCCCCTGCAGTGGCTGCAGCCCAGCTGGGTGCCCACGGCCACCAGAGCTGCTCCAGCAGTGCCCTCCTGCTCTGGGCAGGGACACAACAGCCAAGGAAAGGCTCGTGCTGGGCTCAGAGCAGGGACAGGGCACTCCCCTGGTGCTGCCACAGGCACAGCAGAGCCAGCCTGGGCAAAGGATTGGGACTGATGTCCCATGGAATCCCAGCAGGGATTACTTCTCATTGCACTGCTGGCATTGCATTGGTCATCCATTCAAATCATTTCCCCATGGAATTCCCATGGCAGTGGGTTAGGGTGGGATCCATTCATGGAATTCTAACCTGACTGGAATGAGAGTGAGATCTGGCCATGGAAATTCCATGGTAATTCCTGCATTCCCAAGTCCCCCATTCCTGAATCCCCCATTCCCATAGGAATTGCCCTTCCCCTCCCACACCCACCTTTGTGCTCCAGAGGCCCCCAACCCCATCTGATGTATTTCCACCCAGGTGTGTCCCAGGTAATGCTTCGTCTGCTCCACCATGATCCCTTTGGATTCCCAGCACCTCTGGCTGATCCATGTGGCACCATTGGATACTGCAAAGCTCCTGGATCCCAGCTGGAAGGAGATGAAATCCCAGCCCTTGCAGCCATACTGGTGAGATCCATGGACTCTCCACTGGACAGGAGGTCACAGCTGGAAACCACTTGTAGCATGTGGAGACCTGGGAACGAGGATAGAACGTATCCATGGAGTTGTGTCCCAGCCCCAGGGAGCCCCTTGGATTCTCATCCCAGCCTCACAGATCCCCCCCATCCCCAGAGATCCCATCCCAGCCCCTCAGAGTCCTCCATTCTCACAGATCCCAGCCCAGCCCTGGCTCCCCCCACTCTGGTTGTACCGGCCCCATCTCCAGGGCATTGTTGACCATGGGCCAGGTCCTGTCCTTGAGCCAGGGCTGGATATCCCAATATCCCAGCTCTGGCCATCCCAATATTCTGACTCAGGCTATCCCAATATCCCAGCCCTGGCTATCCCAATGTTCCAGTTCTGGCTATCCCAATATCCCAGCTCTGTTTATCACAACGTCCTGGGTCTGGCTATCTCAATATCCCGGCTCTGGCTGTCCCAGTGTGCCAGCTCTGGCCATCAGCCAGAGCCATCAGAGCCATCAGCCCTGGCTATCCCAATGTTCCAGCCCTGGCTATCCCAATATCCCAGCTCAGCTATCCCAATATCCCAGTTCTGACTATCCCAACATCCCAGCTCAGCTATCCCAATATCCCAGCCCTGGCTATCCCAATATCCCGGCTCAGGCTGTACCAATATGCCAGCCCTGGCTATCCCAATATCCCAGCTGTGGTCATCCCAGCTCTGGCTATCCTGATATCCCAGTTCTGGCTATCGTGATATCCCAGCTCTGCCTATCCCAATGTCCTGGGTCTGGCTATCTCAATATCCCAGTTCTGGCTATCCCAATAGCCCAGCTCTGGCTTTCCCAGTATCCCAGCCCTGGCTATCCCAATCTTCCAGCACTGGCTATCCCAATATCCCAGCTCTAGCTATCCCAATATCCTGGTTCTGGCTATCCCAATCTTCCAGCTCTGGCTATCTCAATCTTCCAGCTCTGGCCATCCCAATATCCCAGCCCTGGCTATCCCAATATCCCAGCTCTGGCTATCCCAATATCCCAGCCCTGGCTATCCTTATATCCCAGCCTGGTTTATCAGTATCCCAGCTCTGGCTATCCCGATATTGCAGCTCTGGCTCTCCCAGTATCCCAGCTCTGGCTATCCCAATATCCCAGCTCTGTCTGTGCCAATATCCCAGCCCTGGCCATCCCAATATCCCAGTTCTGGGTATTCCAATAGCTCAGCTCAGCTCCTCCCACCACCCCTGCTTTCTGTGGCTCCATCCAGCCCCGCTCACTCCCCCAGCGCTCCCAGGGGGTCCCCTCCACATCCCCCACAATCAAGGACTGGGGACCCCTGGGTTGGGTTCCGACAGCGCCACTTCCCGGTACTGGAGGGAGGGGAGAATGAGGGGACATGGAGATTTGGGGGAGCTGGGGGGCTGAAAGTGAGAGTTTGGGGATCCAGGGGGTTCCACAGGCCAAGCAAAAGGGGAACATTATAGGGGCCTGAGTAAATATAAATATTGCATTAAAAGACCTCTGTACTGTATAAGTGTCCCTGCCCCGATTTGATTTATTGTAAATGGGCTGCAGCTGTGATGTCCTTGATTGGGCAGCAGCTGTAGCCCGTGGACTTAGCTGGGATAAAAGGGGGTGGGGCAGTCAGGGAGAGCCTTGGAGGAGCTCTGATGAAGAAGCAGGAGCAACACTGCTGTGAAGAGCTGCGTGTGAGAAAACACCGAGAGAAGGTATGAGACTCTAGAAATACGAAATACAACAATATGTATACAACAGTGTTGTAGTGTGTTGCAATTTCCTGTTTTCCTTCCCAGTCCCTTCCCAGGTGGGGCAATATCCCTCTCCCTTCCCCCTCGCCCCCTTGCTGAGTGAGCTCTGTCAATCAGGCTTAACATTCCAGCAAGGCCTCGAGTGGTTGGTCAAATGGATGCTCTTCAGGCCTGGGGGTCATTGGCCTGTCTGGGTGTCATCATCCCCTGAGACCCTGCCCCTCTCACCTGGTTGGTGGCTCACCTGTCCCTTCCCTCCCCCCGGAGCTTAAAAAGTCACTCAGGCCATGCGGTCGGGATTCTGTTGGAGCTGTTACTAAGATTCAGATGTCTGTGACCATGAAATAAAACTCTGGATATTAACCCTCCGGCAGAATCTGTCTCCTTTTCTCCTCACCATCGCCTAAAGCCTTTCCACCAGAGGTAAACTGAGTTTCTACAAGCCTGGACTTGTTTCAGTGCCTGCTGCCACATACAGCCAGCCAAAGGTGTCTCTGAGGTGATACAACACAGTTGCTGCCTTTGGCCCAGGAGCAAGGGTCAGACCAGCCCAGGCACAATCTACCTGGTAGTATTGGGATCCTACTCCAATACAACAGGACGTGAAGAGCTGGCAGAGCTGGGAAGGAAGTTCAGGGGCTCAGAGTCAAGGAAAGGGGTGAAGGGACTGGGAAAACAAAAGAGACTACAAAACCCCAACCAGAACAAAGCCAGCCACAGCTATTAAAATCTTACCACCATGTCCCCTCCCCCCTAACACTACTAAAACCAAAAACTCCTACATTCTACAACTCATACAAAGTAACCCTACAGCTAAAGACAAAAAAAAGCAAAAACCAACCATAAAACCAATCCTAACACAACCCAACCACAACTTCCACCACAAGTTACTGGCAGGTGAGATGTTAACCCTTTCAATACTTCAATCATCCCTCAAGTAACAGAAAAAAACAAAATAGAAACATTAAAAAAACCCATAAAACCATCAAAGTAAGAAAGGAAGAAATAAATACCCAATAAAAAAGAAGAAAAAATACCTTAATCTTGAAACTAAAATCCTCTTATAAACTATAAAGAAAAAACTCTTTTTCTTTATAACACATAAAACTATACAAAAATTTATTTAAAATAATATCAAACAAAAACCTCCATATTAAAATAAATTATGAAAATCCTGCAATTTCACAAAAAGTTCAGGCTGAAAAAAAAGTAATCTAGTACCCACAAGAGAAGATCTCTATTTCCAGAGATAAAAATATTTTAAAAAGTAAATAATAAAAACATTTACCTTTAAGCAACTCACCTTTAAAACAATACCTCGTAAGTTGACATGACCCATCAATAAGCTGTAAAAAAGCTTATAGCAATAAAAGAATTTCACAATAACAAAGTTCCCCAGACAATTGTTAGCCATGACAAAATTACGAACCACAAAAAAAATTTTTTTCCTCTTGTAAAAAAACTCCATAAATTTAACAAGAAAAACTTCTCTCCCTAAAACTTAAAGAAGACAATTGTAGAAATAGTAAACTACTAGAAATTTTTAGTTTAGTTTCTTTACATTGTCAGGTTAAAAAAAAAGTTGTACAGAAAAAAGGGTTCTAAAGAATTTAATTCTTACTACCTTTTTAAAATTTGCTTTTAATAAAATTTTCTTTTTACCATTTTAAAATTTTAAGCCTACTTTACATTTCTCATAGTCCTATCTCACAACAAAATAAATACATAAATAATTAACCGACAGTAAAACCAACCCCACTCATCAATACATTAATTAAGAGATCTAAAGATTGGAAAAAATCTTAAATTAACAAACCAAAACCACTACAATGTCATGATAAACCATTTGCCAAAGTTTCTCTGATTTTCTAAAGTTGACAGTGAAGCTGCTTGCTTGTTTGGAGCTCCTGAGAATCTCTTGGTGGTATTTCTCCAGTGAGTTCAACCACAGGACACAAACAATTGTAAATCCTTTGAAGTGTGTCTTTGAGAGAGTTGTTTGGGGGATGGAAGTCAGGGCTTGTGTGTCCTGCTTGGAACAGTCCCGGCAAGGCTTTCCCAGTCACATTCCACACTCCATTTCCCAGCTGGAGCCACTGGTCCCTCTGAGTTGTGCTGCCCCAGCCCCAGGGACGCTCTCCTTGTCTGTCCATTCCCCCACGGTCTCTGGGCAGGGATGGCCTCAGTGGGGGCTGCTGACATCCTCAGCACCTTGGAGGCTGCTGCTGAATTTTCCTGCTCCAGAGGCTTGTTCAGCCTTCAGCTCTTCAGTGCAGGAATTCAGTGTCCCAGGGCTCATTAAAATTCAGAACACCTGAACAAGCCAAGACTCTGGGAATAATTTGATTTAATTTCCAAATCATTTGTGGTTAAGTAGATCTCAGTAGTGTATTCAAAGTGAATACATGATATTTAAAAAGACAGCGAGAATAGATATTTTAGGTCTTGTTTAGTTTTGTTTTCCTGTTCATAAATTGATATGTGAAGTCTCCAATTGACACTGAATCCAAGTACCTCCTCATGCTGTTTGAATAGATATGAAAACCAAGACCCTTCATGGCTGACAATCAATCAGACTCTGTCCCTGCCCCCACCCCACCATTTCCCCCATCCAAGCCCTGGCACTCACAGCAGCCTTGTGCAAATCTGAGCTCCCTCCAGCCCAGGCTGCACTGCAGCTTTCAGCTCCTTGGCTCCAGCTCCCACCTGTTTTCCTTGGAGAAGGAGCTGCCTGAGACACAGAGGGATGTTCATTTCTTGTCAGCCAACAAAGCCAAGGGAAAGCACAGCTCCATCAAATGCAAAAGTCATTCCTCTACTGGATATTAAAACCACTTTCCACAGCAGACATTCTCAGAGCATTGGAAAACACCTTCTGTGCCCAGCTGGCCAGACTGTATAAGAATTCCACAGAAAATCAGAAGGGTGTGACAGTGGCGGAGCGGAGACTCCCCTCGCCCAGTGCTGATTTGCTTATTGCCTTGCCCACTGTAATCAATAAATTCTCAATTGGTTTTACTTGGCAAATTGTCATCTCAATTTATAACAAATTTGGTGATTGTGACTCGGATAGGGATAATTGCGGAGGGCGGATTTTACCGAGAAGGCGCTGCACCAGCCCTGGTGGTCTCGGATCTGACGTTTCCCTTCTACCCTACCCACGAACCCAAATTTAAGGCACTAAGCAAAGGGAACCAGTCGACCCTGTAAACTTTGTGCACAAAGGTCTGGACGAAGACGCAGGACAACAGGACGCGTAAGTATCGTGCAGTGATCGTTCGGTCTGGGTCGGGTAACCTGGAGTGTTGCGAGTGAGAGGGGAACTGGCAGCTCGGATTCCCCAAGCGCTTGCGGGCCCTCAGTAGTGTGTTTTTCACTGCTCGCGAGAGCGTGGGCCATGAACCAGGGGAAGTGAAAGCAGATCTGTTGTGTGAGTATACTCCATAAGACGGGCGGGCGTACTCCAGAGGATGGGACAGTCAAGAAGTAAGCCGTCTGTATCTGATAAACTTGGTAAACTTCCCCCAGCTCCTAGAGACGGTCCGCTGGGATTCATGTTAGATCAAGTGGTTGTTTGCTATTATTGCGGGGAGAGGGGACACCTAAAATGAACATACCAAAAGAGGGAAAAGAATGGGAAATGATTTCAAGACCAGGAGTTCTATTTGCTGGGAGAAAAAGAGAAGCCCCTGATAAAACTTATGACAGGTGCCCAGCAACAGATCCACAAGTTCCTTGTGGACTCAGGGATCGAGCAATCTACAATTTGAACTCTCCCCAAAGGCTGCACCCTTTCCACAGAAATGGTGCAGCTGAAAGGATTTAAAGGGGAATCCTTTGGGGTACCTATAATAAAAGACGTAATAAATAAAGGACCCTCCAAAATGGGTCTCTATTGCTGGTCCCAGAAGCCAATTGTAATCTTTTAGGGCGGGATCTTATGATTGAATTCAGAATAGGAATAGAGGTATCTAAAGGCAAATTAAGTGTAAAATTATGTCCTTCAGAAATTAACAATGAGCAAAAGTACCCCCTAAGGGAGAAAGATGACTGCGTAAATTACAAAAATAAGAAGAAGGAGGAGGTTCCCTTAATATCACCATCATATACTCCTCCCCCACCAAATGCACCCCCTGTTCAAACTGGGAGTCAGGAGGGGAATCCCCTCCCCTTCCCGGATGGTTATCTAGATGATTGGGGACCACTGACTCAAAGTAAAACCAAAAGGCTGCACCTCTATCCCCTAAGGGAAATGCCGATGCGGGTGCTCAAGCCGGGATTGGGTTTACTTCAGTTCCCCTTAAGGGACAAAATATCGACAAAGAAATTAATAAGAAACAGAAGAAAAATATCTACAAGGTAATCAATAATAGAGAAAAGATGAAGCACCTACACACTGCTTAAAAAGACTTAGGCGAAACATACAGATGTATTCAAGACTGGACCCAGATAGTCCAGCAGGACAATCTTTTCTAAAGATGCATTTTGTGGTAAATCATGGGAAGATATCAGAAAGAAACTTGAAAAACTAGACAACTGGGAGGACAGAGGATTGAATGAGCTCCTAAGAGAAGCTCAGAAGGTGTATGCAAGAAGGGAAGGAGTTGGAACTCCGAGGATTGAGCGGAGGAAGGAGAGTGTTTGTTTTTATTGTGGGAATAAAAGACACGTTAAGAGGGAATGCAGTAAGAGGAAGTGGGATGAGAAAGAGGAATGGATGCAGGATGTAAATAGAGGGTCTGAAAATAGGGTTTCGTGGGTAAATTGGTAAGCAATTGCAAGGGAGGCAATAGATCATCAGGATTATGACTTCCTGAATACTATGAGTGAAATACAAGCTTTCCCTGTGGTAAATACAACTAATAATCAGGGAAATGTCGATGTCACAAATGCTCCAGTTGATCAGGAATTATTGACTCAACTGCAGAATACGGACAATGAATCTGGCCTCCATAGCGAGACAAAAATTATAGAGTTAAATCTAACAGACAGGCAGCCTCTAGATAGGTTAAAAACAATTACAACTAAAACAAGGGAAATTGAACAGGCCTACAGACAAGACTGTGAAACCTTTAGCATGGTAGTTAAGATGTTAGTAGAAAAAGACCCATCATTAGAGAAACCCATTCAGCTTGCCCTGAGGCAGAATTTGCATGAAAGAGGTGAGCGAGGCATTAAAGACCTCAAACATTTTATTGCTCAATACAATGCTGCGAACCAAAATGTGTTAGAGCCTCTCACAGAAGGCTCATACTAAAGATAAAAATATGCTTTCAGAATTTTTTGCATTTTGTCTACCATAGTACATGAATCTGCTTTTTAGGATTACAATTTGAAGTGATAAAAGCAAATAAGTTAGGGTAGAAGTTTTTATAATAAGGAATGTATGTTTTATGTAGTTTGGCCAAACTGTGTGAGTGTTGGATATGTGTTTTGTTTGACAAAGTGCATCAGAAGCCCAGAAACTCTGATGGTGGAAAGTTAAATTGTCTATTGAGTGTCATTAAGGGTTAAATACTGTTAAAGTTAAATAATTAAATTTCATTCCTGTTAAGTTAAAGTGTTTTTAAGTCGTGCAGAATTTAAAGTCGGTTGAGTTGTGTTAAAGTTAAGTTCTGTTAAATTTAAGTGATTTTACATGTAAGATCTGTTGATTTGAAAATCTGTTAAGTTTAAGTTCTGTTAAGTTTAAGTTCTGTTAAGTTTAAGTTTTGTAAAAGTTAAGGTCTGCTAAACTAAGTTCTACTAAGTTCAAATTCTGTTGAGTTTAATTTCTGTTAAGTTTAAGTAAAGATAAGTTTTAGTGATGTTAAGTTCGGTTAAGCTCAAATGTTTTAAGTTTAAGTGTTATTAGGTTTAAGTGACATTAGATAAATTTATGCTAAATGCTTATTTTATGATTTGTGTGTAAAATGTTAACATGAACATCCGAGAAATTTCCATTAGAGCCTAGCCCTGTTCAAAGCATATACCAATTGATTGAGAATGGAGAACAGGCTTGGTGTGCAGTTAATACTGATTAAATTTGTGTATATGTTATTCTTGTTACTCTTTTGGTTTATTGTAAAAAATGATTCATAATTATTTTAGAGCCTGAAAAAAATGTTTTTGTGCCTTATTCTTATTTTGTTAAGTGGCATGCATTGAGTGAATAATCCTTTTGTATGCCTTTGAAGTTTGCTGGGAGCAGTGGCAAGTCCATCACCACCAGGAAAAGATTTCCGACAAAATTTTATAAAGGGTGTTAAAGGGGAATAGACAGATATCATTCTGTAATTAGAGAAGCCTTTGGGAAAATAGGTAAGAAATAAATTTTAAGAATAATAAGGGTGAATACCCTAACAAACACGTAATAAGAGGATGTGTAACCTGCCTTGAAGGAGAACAAAGCCCATTTCGAGAACGTCCCTTCGGGGGGGGGTTGGCAGACCTCTATTTACACACATTTTGATTGATTTTACTAAACTGGCTAAAGTAGGGAGACATCGATACCTGCTAGTCCTGGTTTGAGGAGTTAAAATTTTGTCTGAAAATATTATACCAAAATATAAGGTCACAGAAATAGTTGACTCTGATAGAGGACCACATTTTGGCGTCTAAAGTTATTCAGGAAGTAATGAAAATAATGGGGATACAATGAGACCATCACACTCCGTGGCACAAGAAAAGTTGAGAGGATGAATGGGGAAATAAAGAAACAACTCACCAAACTGATGATAGAAACAAAGTGGTTATGAATCAAGTGTTTACCTTTGGTACTATTAAATATTAGAACTCAGCCTAGGGCTGATGTGGGGGTTTCCCCCTTCGAAATGCTGTACGGGATACACTCCAAGACCACCCCAGCCTCAGGGACCAGCAGATTAACACATACTTGACCACCGTAATGCGATATAGGGAAGAACTGTGGTAAAGAGCATGATAGCCCAGAAGACCACCACAGAAAGAAGGTGAATTTCATGCCAGCAGAACCAAAAGACTTGTGAAGAAACCTGAAAAATGGACTACCACATTTAAACCGGGTGATTGTATATTAATTAAATCATGGAAGAAGACCTCATTAACCCCACAGTAGAGGGTGTAAATGTAAAATTTGTCAAGATAGACGGTAGAATCAGCCACAAAAGAAAAAGGAGGGAGTCAAGTTCTTGGCAAAATCATAGACGGTGCCCCTGTAATCCGATCCCTCGTACCCTTTGATAATGAGCTCCTTCTCTCCGAAACAGCATAACAGTGATAGGTTAGACCCTCCTGAAGAAATACCTCTGCTGCCGAGAAGACTATACCTCTCTCGTAGCTCGAGGCAACCGAGTTGACAAGCAAAGGCAGAGTGGTAAGTACCTGTGGAGGAATCGATTCTAACCTAACAAAGAGAAAGATTATGGAACAGGCGGAGCATGAACTCCTAAAAGGAAAAGAGGAAGAGTCACTAAGTTGGGGAATGAATTGGCAAATATTTCAATCTGGAGGCAATACCTACCGTCTGACCTGGCAGGTTCTGGTTTTTCTCTTCTAAATGTTGTAACCTGAGTGGATAAGGTTCTGCTGTTGCCTGATTGATAAATGACACAAAACTCGGATAAGTTTCAAGTTTTGTGCGGTGTTTTATTAAGGGCCCGGGGAGCCGGTGGACTAGCGCCCCAAGTCCGAGCCCCCAATTTCACGTATGGGTGCTTCCCTTTTTATACATGCGATTCATAACAAGGTCTCTAAGAAACAGTTCCCCTTGCCTAGCTACAGACCCCTTGTGATACATTCTTTAGTTCACAAACAAAATCATAAATCTTCTGCTTATCTTATTCTAAGAGCATTGTATGCTGCCTCTAGACAGGTTAGCATTCTTACTTTCCTACACTAGTTTAAATATTTATTAAATCCCTAAGACTACCTGCTAGGTTACACACAAAACTCAACACACGCTTTCAACGGCTACAAAACTGTTTTTAACAAACCAATTCACACACAACTCACTATAATTAAACATTTTGCTAAATTTCATTTCTTTTCCAACGTTTCCCTTCTTTTGAGCATCCTTCAGTCCTGCTGCAAGGATGCTCAATCAACAGTATTGACAGTAACATTTTCATAACGAGGTGGGGAGTGTTCTTCATTCTGCCGCCCACAGGTCATCACCTTCAGCAACTGGAGAGATCGCTTCTTTTCTTTTTCGATCACACCTAAGAGGCATCTATATACAATCTATATAGTCACTAAAAATACTAAAAACATTAGTATATACTGTATAGCAAATGTAATCCAGCAAGACAGGTGAAGCTCCAAAGAATCAAATATTGCTCTTATCCAGTTATGCTGTGCTTCCTTTTCAATTTCCTTGGTTTTTATTTCTACTTCTGCCAGTTGAGAAATATCTTTCTCAACTTCAAGTGTAACATTTGGAATGTGTACACAGCAATGATCTATTCTCCTACTCAGGTAACTACAAACTCCATGTTCTTTTAACAGTAGCAAATCCAATGCCATTCTGTTTTGTAGGGTCATTCTTGATGTAGCTTGCAATTGCAAATTTAGATCTTTAAATCTCTTCTTAGTAGCTGCTGCCAACCTTTCTGTCTGTCCTAACAAGTTGTTGAGCATTTCTCTATTTCGATATGTCGCTACCGGAGGGAGTAATGACTCTAATATCTATCTAAATTGTACTCCTGAGCCAGGTTCATGCCACTGCTCCTCTAGAGATTCTTCCCTCTTTCTGAGTTTTTTCCTTTGGATCAATCTATTCTGTTTCTAGTATGGACACAATGTGGGAACTCCTAGGGTGATCTGTATTACTGATCCATCTAGAGATAAATGTGTGGTCTACTGTCTGTGTCCCAACACCCAGACTAGATTTCCAGGACTGTGCACAGTAGTATATCTGCAATCTATAGGTCCATCTATGGACTCTCTGCTAACCGTGTGATCATACTCCCTACACTCGCATCCTCACTTTAATGCCATTTTCACCGGTACCAATCTAATTCGGTCTTCCGGTGTATCATGTGTAAAAACTTAAGTACAATTCTAATCTTCTTTCCATGGTCTGAACTCTCGGGAAGATGTAGACGTGATAAGGGCCCTATAATGTGACTGATTCTTTATTCTTGACCATTGGATGCACTATTGTACTTCTCCAAGGTAATTATAGTGTTCTAAAACACTGGGTCCCCATAATGTCTTCTAACTATTCCAGGTGTCAAAATTCTGTGTGACATTCTGACAACTCATCTCATTTCGGTGGGATTTCATTCTTATTCGTACTGTATTGCATGGCTCATCTATTGGGGTTGCAATTAAGCACTTCTTGGTATTTTGAATCTAACCATAATGATTGGGTTTCTTTTCACATTCTTCTTTAGTCATAGCCCGAATGGTCGTACACAAATCTCTCCATACATCTACTGGTTTGGGAACTGACTGGCAGGACCATGAAACATTCTTGAACGTTTCAGGCATTTTGGTTACTGGTATTATTCTCCAGGGAATTGGTTCACCTTCAGCCTGTGGTAATGGCAGGCAAGCTGTTATTTTAGTCACGTTCTGCATGATCCCAAAATCTCTAATTAATCTTACCACTAAGTTTTCTTGCTCAGTATTTCGTTCTATTGTATCATTAGCTTCCTGTCTACTCTTTCTACCGTGTCTCTGTAAGGATAACATCATTCTGTCATGCTTCCACCATGCATTTCTTATTCTAGGATTAGTGACATTCGACCACCCACAACTTTTGCCTTCTTTCTCTCACTAACTGGTCCCGTCCTCTATTCTGTTCCAGTTCAGTTCTCTATTTTGCTTCTACCATTTGACCCAAAGGTTCCTTTGATATCTTGATCTTACTAGGAAGGAACAATTTATTCTGAGGGGTGGCCCATCTCACATGTCCACTGCCATTGATACTGGATTAACCTTTATGTTTTCAGCACGATCCTCTGTCTCTGGCAAAACTCTCATACTCACTCTTTAGTAATCAAAACTATCCCGTATTTTGACTAAACATGTATATTCTCCCGTATCGTTTGTGGTTAGCTTGGTAAGATTTAGTACCGTGTTTCCTTGTTGTTTATCCTGATCTTAACCGACTCCTATCTTGCCTCGGCTTCTTTCAGCTCCCCGTTGCCATATTGCAATAACTTCACCGGCCTCAACTTTCTGGCTGTCAAATATAACACAAGTTAATTGAACATCCATCCCTTCCATGACTGTAACCTTTGTTTCTTCAACCTGTACTAGAGTAGACCCTTGAACGGGTAATAGTCTCATGATCACTAGAAGTAATATAATTAAGAAGGTGGCTTTGCGCGGAAGATCATCTGAGTTGGAGACACTATCTGGGTTTCCCATTGGAACGGTGCCTTCTTTACTCTGGTGTAATGGATCCAAGCATCCATCCCCTGGACCTTCACCGCCGTGTAGGTCGTCATCATCACCTGGTGGGGTCCACTTCATGATTCTCGTAGCGGATCCGTGATCCACTTCTTGACGTACACCTGGTCTCCAGGCTGAATGTCATGGACAGAATTCTCTAGCGTGAGCGGTCTATTCTACTGTAACCTATTTCTTAAAGTATTCAAGATCTTATTAAGTGACATAACATACTCTGCAATCGCCTGGTCCCCACTCACATGTACCTCCCCTTTTAATACAGTTGCATGATATGGTTTGCCATATAATATCTCATATGGACTTACGCCTACCTTTTCTCTTGGTTTAATTCGAATCCTGAGTAGGGCCAAAGGCAAAGCTTGAGGCCAGTGCAGTTTAGCTTCCTGGCAAATCTTTTTGATTTGTCCTTTCAGGGTTTGATTCATCCTTTCCACCTGCCCACTAGACTGAGGTCTCCAGGGGTTATGCAAATTCCAGGTTATATCTAACAGTCGTGCTAATTCTTGCACTACTCCGGCTATAAAATGCGGACCCCTATCAGATGACAATCTTAAAGGTACTCCAAATCTGGTTATTATTTCTTTTACAAGGTTTTTACCACTTCTTTAGCCTGATTAGTTCTACATGGAAAAGCTTCTGGCCACCCTGAGAACGTACATACCTACACTAACAAGTATCTGTATCCCTGTGCCCTAGGCAATTCAGAAAAATCAACTTGCCAGTAATCTCCCGGTTGTGGCTCGACTTGCAACTTTCCCATTTGTATTTGTCTCTTAACTACTGGATTATTTTTCAAATATACCGGGCACATTGCATTAACTCTTTTTGCCATTGTTAAAATCTGATTAGAGATTATCTCAGTCTTCAAAAATTTTACCAATACTTCTGCCCCCCAATGACATTTATTATGTTCTGATTCCAAAATAAATTTCATTATGCGAGTAGGTACCACTATTTGTCTCATTGGTGTAACATACTACTCAAGTTGATTCTTCTGTGCCCCTAGCAAGTTTATTAGTTTTCTATCTTCTATTGAATATTTGGGCTCCTGATTCAGGTATGGGGTAGCTGGATTTGTTCTTACTGGTACCAATGCCATTTGAGTCCATACTTCTCGTGCCACTTGCTGTGCTGTAACATCAGCAAATCGATTTCCTCTGTAAACGTCTCTTTCTGCAGTCTGATGCCTTCTAACATGCATTACTGCAACTGCTTTGGGACTATGTACCACATCCAGTAGCTGTAGCACTTCTTCCCGGTGCTTGATGTTGGTTCCCTGTGAATTCAAAAGCTCACTTTCCTTCCATAACGCCTCATGTACATGAACCACACTAAAGGCATATTTAGAATCTGTCCAGATATTAACCCTTTTGTCCTTGCTCAAATACAGGGCTCCGGTGAGTCCAATCACCTCTGCCTTCTGGGCCGAAGTTCCAGGTAACAAAGCCTTTGCCTCTATTACTTGATCCAATGTTACCACTGCATACCCGGCATAGCGAGTCTCATTCTCGACAAAACTGGATCCATCAGTGTATAGTTCCCATTCAGGTTCTTCCAATGGTTCATCTTTTAGGTCGGGTCTGCTGGCGTATACTTTTTCAATTACTTCTACGCAATCGTGCACCAGTCCCCCAGCCTCCTGGTCACTGCGTAAAAACTCTGCTGGATTAACATGATTAGTAGTCTTTATTTCAATATCATCCTGTTCTCTTAGGATAGCCTGGTATTGCAACATTCGACTGGATGATAGCCAGTGACCCCCCTTTTGCTCTAAAATGGCCATGACCATATGGGGAACAAACACTTTCATTTTTGCCCTCAAAGTCAATTTTCGGGCCTCTTGAATAAGAATTACTGTTGCCGCCACGGCTCGTAAACACAAGGGCCACCCGGAACTTACCGAATCCAATTGTTTAGAGAAGTATCTCACTGGCCTCTTCCAGGATCTCACCTTCTGGGTGAGGACCCCCAATGCCAGTTTTTGCCTCTCATTCACGTACAACTGGAATTCTTTGGTCAGATCAGGGAGTCCTAGGGCTGTGGCCTCCTTTGGTGCCTGCTTCAATTCTTGGAAGGCCTTCTTTTGCTGTGTCATCTACTCCAACTGATGCTGCTTCAAGGCCTCATACAGTGGCTTGGCTAGGAGACTGAAATTCTTGATCTACAGTCGACATCATCTCACCATTCTTAGAAAAGATCTCAATTCTTGATGGTTACGAGGCAAAGGAATAGCACATATTGCCTCTATTCGGTTTACTCCCAAATGTCTCTGCTCTTGTGTGATCTCACAACTGAGATAAATAACACTATTTCTGAGCAATTGAGCTTTTTCCTTAGAAACCCGATACTCTGCTTGGCCAAGCATGTTGAGTAATTTAATTGTTAATTCTACACACATTTCCCTTTCCTTAGTAGCCAGAAAAATGTCGTCCACGTACTGCAGGACTACATACAAGGATGGGGATATTGTTACCTGGGTTATCTTCCATTCCTCCAGCTCCTTGGCCACTTGATTTCTAAGAATAGTAGGGGAGTTTCTAAATCTCTATGGGAGTCTCGTCCACGTAAGCTGCTTCTTTCTCCCAAAATCAGGACTCTCCCACTCAAAGGCAAAATATTTCCTACTCTCTACTGCCAGTGGGATGCAGAAGAAGGCATCTTTAAGGTCAATCACTGAGAACTATTTAAACTCTTCTGATACAGATGTTAACAAGGTGTAAGGATTAGCAACAACTGGATGTATGTCTTTCACTATTTCATTAATAGCCCTCAAGTCTTGTACCAAACGGTACTTGCTATTAGGTTTCTTCACTGGAAAAATTGGAGTATTATACTCTGATTCCTGTAATATTCTTTGAACCAAAAATTGTTTAATTAATGGGGCTACTCCTCTCCTTGCCTCAAGCTTCAAGGGGTATTGCTTTACTTTCACTGGTTGGGCCCCTTCCTTTAGTTCTACTAAGTTCTACTATTACTGGCTGCGCAGCTTTAGATTGTCCGGGGACCCCTGACTCCCATACCCAGGGTACTACATCCTGCTCAATTTCTTCTGGAATAGGAGAGGCATCTACTTCCTTGATCACAAAAATGCCTGCTATTTGTTCCTCAGGTATTTCTAATTTCACCCTTCCCCTTTCAAATATTATTTTCACATTAAGTCGGGACAACAGGTCTCTGCCAAGAAGGGGTGTGGGGCAGTTTGGCATATACAAAAATTGGTGATCTAATTCTTTCTCTCCAAACCTAAGATTTAAAGGTTGTAAAAATGGTTGTTCCTCTAGCTTCCCTGTTGCCCTCACCACCTGTACCGTTGTGTCACTCAAAGGTCTCAATCGTCTATTGAGTACAGAATATGTGGCTTCAGTATCTACCATAAATTCTTGATCTTTTCTATCTATCTCTAAAACTACTTTCAAATCCTGGTCTAGTCAGCTTTGATTCTGATAGTTTCCCAAAACTAGTGCTTGAGCGTCTTCTGCTGGTCCTCCCGTGAATCCTTCCACAGGAGCATTCTCTATTGGACCTGTCCTTAATTTTATGTTTCTCATGCCTATACTTCTTCTAACCGGGCATTCATTTTTCTAGTGTCCCAATTGTCGGCAAAATGCACACTGGTTTGGATCCAACTTCCCCATGTTAGGTACAAACTCAAATCCTCTCCGACCTCTCACCATCTTCCTCTGTCCGCGATTAGCTCTTCCTCGACCTCGACCCCTAATGGGTCTTCTTCCTGCAGTTTCTTTTTCTCTGTTGTTGTATACCTTCTACGCTACCTCCAACATTTTATCTAAACTCCGAGTATCTTCCCCTTCTAGCTTTTGTAACTTTTTCTTAATATCCTCTTGTGATTGCCCCATAAACAACAATGCCAATTGAAATTTTCCTGATTGATCCTCTACATCTAAATTAGTAAACTTCCGAGCCATGTCTTTTAATCGTTCTAAAAAGGCAGACGGGGACTCATTCTTGTCCTGCTTGACCGAATACAACTTAGACCAATTCATAGTCTTAGGTATTCCTGTCTTAATTCTTTCTACAAACAAATCCTGATATCGTTTTACAGCCCTTATTCTTCTCGTAGAGTTTGGATCTCACCTGGGTTCCTCACTCGGTACTAATTCGTCAACTGTCTCATTTAGTTGTCGCAACCGAATTTCCTCACGAGCCTTTTCTCTAGTGGCTCTAATAACCATTTCTTTTTCCGTGGAATCTATTATAGTATCTAATAATACCTGTAAATCATTCTATTCTGGATTCTGAGTCTTTATTACCATTTTAACCACCCTTGCCACCCTTTTAGGATCCTCCCGATAACTCCCCGCTGATTGCTTCTATATTACTAAATCCCCGGGGGAGAAAGGCACCTTTATAAGTATCCTTTCTCCCTGTGGTCTCACAGCTTCCCTTAATGGCGTAATTAACTGTGGCCCCTTCAGCCCCTTCTTTCCCTGGCGAGTCTGCCCTGCTAACAGAGTTCTTTTAACACTTTCATTCTTTTCACTATCACCACCATCACTATCACTCTCACTAGATCTCATTTTTATAGATATATCCGCAGGGGGAGCAGGGGGCACATTAGGAGCAACTGGAACCCTCAGAGGGGCTATACAATAGGACAAATCTTCCTCGATCGGAGGATACAAATTACGCTCCTTTCTTTACATCTAACACACTCTCTCTCATCATTCTCTTCTAAAACCAAGATACCGCACTCCTTTTGCCATTCTTCTTTCCGGTATAAAATGAAAAACAAATCTAAATATGGTATTTCATCTAATTTCTCATTTCTCCTTAAAATTGCATCAAAGATTCTATTATCTCCAATTCCAGTGTACCATTCACCGGCCATCCAGCTTCTCTAATTTCATATTCAGAACACCAATGATTACAATAATCTATCATTTTACTTTTATCTAATTCTTGATAATACCCCTCACTTTTCCATCGTTTCAATATACAACTTAATGGCGTATTTCCAGGTATTTTACCATTGGCTTGCACTAAGGTTTTAAAAGTTTTAAAAGACATCATATTACAGCTTTTAATTCCATCTTTAATCCCAATAAACCAATATACTTTAAACTAATATACCTTCTCGCTGTCCTTCCATAAAAAAAAAAACAGGAGGCGAGTTCCGGTCCTGCGTACTTAGACGTCTTATGGCCGGAGCCTAGGCTTTTCATCAACTACCAAATCTAAATCTAATTATCACCTTTTTCCAATATAAAGCACCTTCGGGCTTATCTTAATGCAGTTTGTCCGACAGGCGCAGGGGTCGGGCATGACTGATGACTCCCCGAGAAGTGCTCGGTGCCGGCTTGGAGTGGATCGGGATGCGAACCGCCCCAGCAACCCTCGGAGTCCTGCCGCGGTCGCCAGAAAACTGTTGCCCGATTCATAAATGACACAAAACTTGGATAAGTTTTGTGCGGTGCTTTATTAAGGGCCCGGGGAGCCGGTGGACTAGCGTCCCAAGTCCGAGCCCCAATTTCACGTATGGGTGCTTCCCTTTTTATACATGCGATTCATAACAAGGTCTCCAAGAAACAGTTCCCCTTGCCTAGCCACAGACCCCTTGTGATACATTCTTTAGTTCACAAACAAGATCATAAATCTTCTGCTTATCTTATTCTAAGAGCATTGTATGCTGCCTCTAGACAGGTTAGCCTTCTTACCTTCCTACACTAGTTTAAATATTTATTAAATCCCTAAGACTACCTGCTAGGTTACACACAAAACTCAACACACGCTTTCAACGGCTACAAAACTGCTTTTAACAAACCAATTCACACACAACTCACTATAATTAAACATTTTCCTAAATTTCATTTCTTTTGCAACACTGACAGAGTTTTATCTTGGGGAAGGGCATATCCCTGTGTTTCTACCCCTACAGGAGCTGTATAACTACCTGCAAAGTGGACCAAGCCTGCTTTCAGTGCAATGGCAGGTGGACAATCTGGCAGACAAAGAGCAATTAGAGGAGAAGCTACCTCTGATCCTGCGGCCACTACTGATACAACTGAAAGGACACTCGAAAGCCGTCGACAGGGCCGTGACACGCCGCCAAACGGCTAAGGAATTGATTGACAGTGTTGAATCATTATCGCCTTTTTACATAAGGGGACCAGCAGGGAAAAACTGCCTTGAGTGTTATAGCCCATATTGTGCCGCTTGGGTAGCACTGTATTGGGGGAGTAGTGGTAAAACCTTTTGGGTGGAACAGTCTTTGCTCTGGCACTTATGGTGCAACACATGCCAGCACAAGCACATATTTGATAGCTGGCAGAGGGACCTGAGGAGGCAGATGGGGCTGGATACAGCTTCGGCTTTAGATTTTTATGAATCTCCTGAACAGAAGATTTTGGCTTACTATCGGTGGGAGATAAAGCTTACTATAAAAAAGGTTAAAGCTCAAAGTAGGTCTTATATAACTTCTGCAAGGTGTAGGAGATTGGTGCCCTCAACACAGCGTTCTATCGTAGGGCCCGTTAAAGGAGATCCTTATAAAGCATTAGATCAATGTATAAAAGAATTACAAGAGTTTAGACTACAACAGCCAGGAGTAAAGCTAAAGGTTGATTGAAAAAGGAAGGAAAAGAAAAAGGGAAAAGAAAAATAAAACTTATTTTTTATTGTATTTCTTAGCGCTGTAAGAGCTGGTATCACAGAAGTAACATGCTTTAGCCAGCCAAAAAGAAAACATATGAATAATGTTTGCTAATCAAACTAAACAATCATCGTTTTGCCTGAGTTTAAGAAAAGTTATTATCCCTTTCTGGACATACTTGGTGGTCTAGCCTGTACTTTTGTAACACATGTTATAAGAATATTGGGTGTGATTTTTACTGCTTTTGTTTATTTTGCCTTGTGTTTTAATTGTTAATTGTATTTAGAACAAGGACAGTTGAATGATAGAAGAATCTTGGCTCCCAGAAGAAGAGAGAGCAGTAGATACACTACTCGGGCTCACTTTTGGGCCATGCATTTTATAGATTAATTGCCATAGTAAAAAGACGTTTAGAAGTTGCACATTTGATGCTGTTTAAGAGCTAGCAAAACAAGAACTGAAATGATTTGATGAACAAAATGGTTAAAAAGAAAAAGGGCGGAATTGTAATGGGTTAAAACTTTAAGTTTGTTCATCAAAACTGACAAAGTTATTCCAGTAAGACTGCTGCATCACCTCAAGTTTGTTCAAGTAAATTTCCAGACTTTAAAGGATAAGGAAGGTGAAACCAAAAAGACAATCAGTTTCACAAACATTTGTTTATCTGTTTAGTAAACTGTTAATATGGGTGGGGGGTTTGCTATGATTAATAACACAGTATCAGCTTATCCGCTCAGTAAACCCAGGATTCCAGGAACTCAGCAGATTGAGCCTAAAAATTCCAGGAATCAGACAAAGGAAAATTACCAACCTTCATCTTCAGACCCCAGGAAGTGGACTATGACCACCTAAACACAAAAGAAGAATATGCAGAGTACTACACATCAACCCGGAATAAGGACTGTATAAGAACTCCACAGAAAATGTGTGACAGTGGCGGAGCGGAGACTCCCCTGTCGCCCAGTGCTGAGTTGCTTATTGCCTTGCCCGCTGTAATCAATAAATTCCCAATTCGTTTTACTTGGCAAATTGTCGTCTCAATTTTTAACAGGTCTGACTAGCATTTTTAAAGAGGGGATGGTGCAAGGGGTGGATACAACTCTCACCCAGTGAGGGGATCTTAGGGGAGGAACAGATCACTCAGCAACTCCAATAAGGATCATTTAGGGGAGGGAAGAAGCCTCACAAACCAATCAACCATCGAGACATAGATGACTAACACAGAACATTTGAGAATACATGGGGAGTGACCACAGAGTCTGACAAGAGTAGGAGTAGTACAAGTGAGATTGACAAGGGCTTAGAAGGGAATGAGGGGAGGAGCAGGGAGACTGACACACTGATGGGCAGACAAGTGGCGGGAAAACTTTGTGGTAAACAATTTAGGACTGAACCATTAGGGGGAACAAAATGGAGTACATGGGAGAAACCATTATAACTAACTAACATAGGAAATCTAACTTTTATGTTAAAACACCTGTAGAACACCAATTACCACAGGTAGAGCCTGAGGACTGAAGGGAGGAAGCTGTCAGCAGGGAGGGAGAAGGAAGGAGCTATGGGAGCTTCCCACAGACTCAGCTGTGCCAATCATCAGCTGTACCTGGAGATCCAGCTGGTCTCCTCTGGTCTCCAGGTGGTCTCACCTTCCAAGGGATCTGGAGAGATCTCTGAAGCCAGGCTGTGGAACTTGCAGTTTATTGCAAAGGGTGTGGGTGCTGGGCCCTGTTCAGAGCTGCCAGACACAGCTGGAGCGGGCCTGAGAGAAGTAAAGAGAGTGGTAAAGAGAGAGAAGGCAAGAGTGTGGTAAAGAGATGAGAGAGAGAGAGAGTGGATGAGAGAGCGAGGTTCTCATTACAATACAATAAATCATCTTCTGTGTTGAATATTCTAATTCTCACTAACCAATCTAGTACAAGATACAAATCCTATAGCATTTACATACAGCCTATAGGAATCATTACATTACCATACTGTGTTACATTTTAAACCCTAAAAACTCCTCTTTGGACCCCTTCTGCCAAGCTAGTGGGGTCTGCTTGGACCCTTGGAGCTGTCTGCAAGCAGAGGGAATTGTTTTATCAAAAGGGGATTACCTTCAGTTGGCCATACCATTGTTTTCCAGTTGTTCAGTAACTGAGGTATCTCAAAGCTTGCTTTCATTTCAATCTTGCTTATAGTTTCTATATCCTCAAAATCTTTTGAAAGGCAATCATATTTATAAGGCTTTCCTGTTTCATCTTCCCCAGCAATCCAATTTGTTTTATGGCTTAATAATGTTACAAGTAATAAATGATAAAGCCAATCAATAATCAATATTTTTTTTTTTCACAACCAAGATTCGGTTTCCGATAGCCACAATCAAAGGGACAGCTTTGAGCCTGGGATTGGCACTGGGTGAACACTGATCTAAACTCTATCACTTTGGATCCCCTCTGCTCACAAATGTTGTCTCCTTCAGGTTGGTTTTATACAGCTTTTTCCACCTGGAGCAGAGTTTCTCCTATTCTTATTGTCCCTTCACATATTTATGTAGTTTCCTTTTCTCTGTGCTGGGCTGGACAGAACTGTTTCTGGGAAGTGATGAATGCTGACTGTCGAGTTACGGGAACCCGAGCATTGGGATGCACACCCTTGAAGACTCTAACTATCTTGATCATAGATACTTACTGAGTATTCATCGCTTTGGTGTCTCTGGACTGTCGTGGGAAAGGGCCCATCTCTGCACAGAGCCACGTCTTTTTGCTTGCTAATTAGTTTTTTCTCTCCACTGTTGTCTGTGATTTCTCAATTTGTGAAGCAATCTTGTCCCTGGCTGCAGCTTGTGGTTTTAAATCTTTAAGAAAGTTTTTGTACAAGCACAACTTATTTAATGTATATTTTACACAGGCACAAATTATTCCATAACATATATCACAATAAGGTGAGGAATTAATGGATCTTTAACTTCCACTGGAAGGCAGGCACATGGATTCAGAGCTATCACACACTAACTGTGTGGTTTTGGGCTTACTTTAATAATGGTACTTGCTGTGAGGAAATGACACCGGTGGAAATTTTCTCCCAACCCTTCACCCAGCTCTTTTGGTCTGCCCCACCAGTTTTCAAAGGGTTCAGATCCACTCTAAATGCTAATGATATCATACAGTGGGTGGTATTGCTGATAGGACTGTTCTATTTAGCATTCAGAGATAAGGGAAGATTGACCTGGATAAAACCACACTGACACCTACCCCAGAGACAAGGGATGCTGCTGCCCCAGAGCCTGCCCCTGCCCCACAGCCCACCTCAGAAATGAACCACCCAGACTGGGTGGGGGTTCTGGTGAAGGAGATGGGCCAGATGGTGAAGGAGCACATTTCCCCAGCTGGTGAGAAACCCTCCCCCTGCCTCACAGAGGGAAAGTCTGATGGTGCAGCAGTGGAACACAACTGTTACAACTGTCCAGGTTCCAGCTGAACTGCAAGGGCAGTCACAGCCAGCATCAGTTGCTCCTGTGGAAACGAGGAGGTCTAAGATTAAATCAGAGCACCCAGGTGAGGATAAGAAAGGAGGGCCCTCACAACCCACAGGGGAGCGAACAGTTGAGATCATCACCGAGTCCCTGATGTACAAAAGTCTCTGTAATCTGCACAAAGACATAGTATGACGGGGACGTGAGGCTTATACAACCTGGCTACTCCGGGTCTGGGACCTTACGGGTAAAGGCGTGCAGCTGGATGGTGGTGAGGCTGGAATTTGGGACCCTTGACCCAGGACTCAGGTGGGAATCAGATTTTTGTAAGGGAGTCAGGGTCCCCTTCTCTCTGGGAGCGGCTTTTAATGAGTGTCAGAGAGAGGTTTGTCCACAGGGAGAGACTGCAGGAGCACCACCATAGAATGTGCTGGAAGACCCTCTAGGAAGGGCTCCAAGAGCTGAGAGAAGTGGCAGTATTGGAGGTACTCTTTGGGAGGGATGGACAGCATGATAATGACCCCAACAAGGTCAGGTGCCCAGGGCAAATGTGCAGTCTGGCAAATCTGGGGCCATCCCAATACACCACCTTCATTGTAACAATTAATGCTGATACCAACCGAGAGACAGTGGGTTCTGTCACCAACAAGCTTAGATATTGTGAGAGTGTGATCAATGGCCCAATGCAGGCTCATGTCTCTGCTGTAATTAAGAGCCTACAAGAAGAGATGAGGGTGGAGGGAGGAAGAACAGTTCCCATATGGCACCAGTGTGAGTCACAGGCCCCAAAGTCAGAGCCCAACATCCCCCAGCCAGAGAGAGAGGGTACACTCCACAGGCTGACCTGTGGTTCTTCCTGTGTGACCATGAGGAAGACATGGGAAGGTGGGATGGGAAGCCCACTTCTGTCCTGGCAGCACAGATGCATCAACTCAAGGAGGGAAACACTAACTGAGGGAGTTCCACTACAGTGAAGGTAGCCTCAACCTCCCATGACCAAGCTACCAGGTGTGATCTGTCAGATTCCCTTGAAAGTACCTCTAGTATGTATGCCCAGGAAAGAAATAATAACAAGGGCTAGGGGGGCCCTGCCTCTAGCCAGGAAGAGGTACAGCAAAACTGGATGTTCCTGATGGTGTGGATCCGATGGCCTGGCACATCAGAACCACAAAATCACAATGCCTTTGTTGATACAGGTGTGCAGTGTACCCTGATACCATCGGGACATGTGGGGGCAGAACCTGTTTCCATTGCTGGGGTGATGGGGGGATCACAGCAATTGACCCTGTTGGGAGCTGAGGGGAGCCTAACTGGGAAGGAGTGACAGAAATATCCTATTGTGACATCCAGAGGCCCCGTGGATTCTGGGCATAGACTTCCTCTGGAATAGCTTTACAAAGACGCAAAGGGACTCAGGTGAGCGTTTGGAATAGCTGCTGTAGAGGCAGAGGGCATTAATCAATTAACCACCTTGCCTGGCCTATCAGAAAGCCCATCTGCAGTAGGACTCTTGAGGGTGGCAGAGCAACAAGTACCAATTGTCACCTCAATGGTGCACTGCCAGCAATATTGAACAAATCGAGATGCCGTGATCCCCATCCACAGAATGATCCATGAGCTGGAAAGCCAAGGAGTTGTCAGCAAGACCCATTCACGCTTCAACAGTCCCATCTGGCCTGTGCACAAGTCTGACAGAGAATGGAGATTGACAGTGGACTATCGTGCCTTGAATGAAGTGACTCCACTGTTGAGCGCTGCTGTGCCAGACACGCTGGAATTCCAGTACGAGCTGGAGTCCAAGGCAGCAAAGTGTTTTGCCACTATAGACATTGCTAACACATTTTTCTCCGTTTCTCTGGCAGCAGAACGCAGGCCTCAGTTTGCTTTCACCTGGAGAGGCGTGCAGTATACCTGGAACTGACTGCCCCAGGGATGGAAGCACAGCTCCACCATCTGCCATGGACTGATCCAGACTGCACTGGAAAAGGGTGAGGCTCCAGAACATCTGCAGTACATCAATGACATCATTGTGTGGGGGAACATGGCAATGGAAGTGTTTCAGAAAGGAGAGGATCATCCAGATTCTGCTGGAAGCCGGCTTCGCCATCAAGAACAGCAAAATCAAAGGACCTGCCCAAGAGATCCAGTTCCTGGGAGTAAAGTGGCAAGATGGACTGTGTCAGATTCCCACTGAGGTCATCAGTAAGATCCCAACAATGTCTCCATCAACCAGCAAGAAGGAAACACAAGCTTTCCAAGGTGCCATAGGCTTTTGGAGAATGCACATCCAGATTGTGAGCCCTCTATACCTGGTCACCCACAAGAAGAATGATTTCCACTGGGAGCCTGTATAGCAACAAGCCTTTGCTCAGATCAAGCAGGAGATTGCTCATGCAATTGCCCTTGGCCCAGACAGGACAGGACCAGAGGTGAAGAATGTGCTCTACTCTGCAGCTGGGAACCGTGGCTTGTCCTGGAGCCTTTGGCAGAAGGTGCATGGGGATACTCAAGGCCAACTACCAGGATTCTGGAGCCGAAGCTACACAGAGTCCGAAGCCAACTACACTCCCACAGAGAAGGAAATCTTGGCTGCCTGTGAAGGAGTCCAGGCTGCCTCAGAGGTGATTGGCATGGAAGCACAACTCCTCCTGGCACCCTGAATACCAGTGCTGGGGTGGATGTTTAAAGGAAAGGTTCCCTCTACCCAACATGCCACCGATGCCACATGGAGTAAATGAATTGCCATCATCACACAGCACACCCGTACTGGAAACCTGAATCACCCTGGGATTTTGGAGACAATTACACACTGGCTGGAAGGTGAGAACTTTGGTCTCACTGATGAAGAGAAACAAGTAACATGGCTAAAGAAGCTCCACCATACAATTAGCTACCAGCAGAGGAAGCACACTATGCGCTTTTCACTGACGGTTCCTGTCGCATCGTAGGGATGAGCCAGAAGTGAAAAGCAGCCGTATGGAGCCCCACACAACATTTGCACAAGCTACTGAAGGAGAAGGTGGATCAAGCCAACTTGCTGAACTCAAAGCTGTTCAACTGGCCCTGGACATTGCTGAGAGAGAGAAGTGGCCAAAGCTTTACCTCTACACTGATTCATGGATGGCAGCCAATGCTCTGTCAGGTTGGCTGGAAAGGTGGAAAAAGGCAAACCAGCAGCGTAGAGAAAAATCAATCTGGGCTGCTGATGGATGGAAAGACATTGCCTCTCGGGTAGAAAATCTATCTGTGAGTGTCCACCATGTAGATGCCCCTGTCCCCAAGAGCTGGGCCAGTGAGGAACACCAAAACAATGAGCAGGTAGGTCAGGCTGCAAAGATAGAGGTGTCAACGATAGACTTAGATTGGCAGCATAGGGGGAGTTGTTCCCAGCTTGATGGGCTCATGATGCCTCAGGTCATCAGGGCAGAGATGCCACCTATAAGTGGACATGAGACCGAGAGGTGAATGGACAGTATTTCTCAGGTTATCCATGACTGTGAAACTTGTGCTGACTTCAAGCAGGCCAAGCGAGTGAAGCCTTTCTGGTATGGTGGGCGGTGGTATGGGGAGGCCTGGCAGATTGACTCCATCCCACTGCCCCAGACACACCAGGGCAAGCGCTACATGCTCACCATGGTGGAAGCCACCACTGGATGGTTGGAAACCTACCCTGTGCCTCATGCCACTGCCCAGAACACCATCCTGGGCCTGGAAAAGCAAATCCTGTGGAGACATGGTGTGGGAGGATCTTTGTCCATTTGTCCCAGGTGTCCACGGGGTTGGGTTTCTTACCTAGGTATGGGTTGTCATTTGGTGACAGGGGAGCTCCCACCAGGCATGTTGAGAGCAGATCGTCTATGCTTCCCATGGCCATGCAAAGATTGTCTGGCTTTAATGGCTTTGCCAAAGTGACACAGATGTTTTGTTTTGGCTGAGGGACGATCCAGCTGGTGGTCTATCACAGACATTTTTTCATAGAAATCCTTTCTTTGGGATTTGTTCATCTTCTGGGAAGCTGAGGCCCCAGAAGAAGAATGTAAACAATTGTTATCGGCTGGTGTGGAATGCAACAGGTGCAGCAGTGATTGGTCTTCTGTGAGTGATTGGATTTGCTGATCACTCACAGGAGAGTTTGTCCTTGCTTTCTGCTGGACTTTGTTATTCATTCTTTTCTATGCTATTCTTAGGTTAGCAGCCTCTGCAACTTCTCTCTTTATTCTTTTTAGTATAGTAATAATGTATTATATATCATATATCAATAAATCTAGCCTTCTGTTCATGAAACAAGATTCTCGTCCACTTCTCTCACCCTGAAGACCTTATCAGGTCGCTGTAATATTTGGTGACCCCTTGTGTCAGAGCAAGATTAATTTGATAAGACCAGAGGAGCAAATTGCTGCACTGGGTAAGGTCCTGTATGTGTACCTGATGGTTGCTTTGAAGTGACCACAGAAGTGGATTCAAGCCAGGAGTTGAAGAACTGAAGATCCTGATTTGGACAGAGTTCACAGCCAAGGCTGACCACAAGTGAACCTTCTTCTGGAAAACCTTCAGGAAAGATGTTTGGAAAGAGCAGCAGACCTGTGGAGCGAGCCAGAGCATGCTGGACTGTTTCAAAAGGTACTGTTGGCTTTTCCCTTCCAGATGAACCAGCCCTCAGAAGTTTGTGGCTGTTCGTATGGAGGACACATGCCTTGGAGGAAGAAGTTCAGTTCTCTCCTTCAGAGGAGAAACCTATTGCCCTCTGGCAAAAATGGTGTAGAGAAGATGGTTTTTTTCTGTCAAAAACAGATCTCTATGAGTTCTTTCAATGGGCAAAGCTTTTTGGGTTCTTTACTGATGTCCTATACGCCTTGGATGTTTTCGTGTGGGAATGCATGGACTCCATTTTCCAATTCATTTGGGGTCAGGGGTGCGACTTCCCTCCTGTCTACCTGGCATTTAGAAAGCTCTTCCCAGTTTTGAAACGGAGGGCAGCTGTTTTTCCATGGATTTCTAACTGCTATGGGCTGGCCCTGTTTCCACCGTCTCCAGCGGGAGAAGACCCAGTGGGGGATGAGTTGGGGCTTCCCAGCCCCCCCTGCTTCGCGGTGGGAGGGGGTGAAACTTTGCCACGCAAAGAAGTTTTTTTTACTCTTTCTCCCGAGCCTGCGCAGATGGAACCTTCTCTTCCCCCCGCTTCTCTCTCTCCGGGGGGATGGGAGTGGACGGGCCTGCCTCCCCAGCCAGTCTCTCGGACTCCACTCCGCTCAGACATGGGGGTGGCACCGGTCCCCGAGGCTCCTCCGCCCCTGCCAGCGCCACGGCTGCCTCTGTGGGTGATCCCATCTCTGCCTCTCCAGGCGGTCCCGCCCGCGGCTTCACCAGCTTCCCCGCCTGCGTCTATGCAGAAACAGTGCTTCCTGTGCCTGCTGAGTTGCTAGGCGACGACAACGCATCTCCATCTTCTGGCTCAGCGGAGGAGGAGTTCTCTCCAGCCCCTCCGGTCCCCCGCCACTTCCACCGGCCTCCTCACCGCCTCAAGCCAAGATGGTCCCTGTTTGGGATGGTGCTGGAGACAGCGCCGAACCCGTGGGACCCTCAGAGCAGCCCGCAGCCGCTCCTGCACCCAGCGTGATTCCCTCCCCGAGTGTTTCAGGTTGTCCCGGGGCTGCCCCAACAGTTCTGCCGCTGTCGGAGACTGTCCTCCGTGTCGGCGTCAGAGACTGCCCTCGAAACAGCTGTTTGTTTGAGCTCGGACCATCCCGGACCGGTTGCCTCTGTAGCAGCGGCCCCGGTGGCTGGTCTCTCCTTTCGTGGAGCGGGGGGTGCTCGCCAGCTGACTGTGGGGGCAGTGCATCTTCCTGCTTTCAAGATCAGCATTCTTGGCGGGTTGGGGGGTATTTTTTTCGGGGATTGCCCCCTGGAGGCTGCCATCTCTGCCGCCTCTCTTGCATCCTAGTGGCGGGGGGCAGGTGTGTCCCAAGAGCTCTGCCTTTTGTCCCCAGCCCAGCGGGGATGGTGCCATAGGGTGGATGGAAGATACACCTGATGCATTTGCATTGCAGGGGAAGAGGGCACAGATGGAGGAGACCATAGCTGGTTTGTTGTGGGGAACAAACATCTCCAGACCCCAGATGGGATTTCTGGGGAAGGCTTCTATTTCCCTGCTGCTTGCATGCCTCAGTGGTTTTGGGGAAAGGAAGCATCTCACTACCCGTGCTGCCATTGTACTGGCAGCAGGGTGCAGGCCTGTGGGAATGCAGAGCCTGCTTCGTGGGTTTGGGCCAGGGCCATCACTTGGCCTCCTGATGTTTCTGGGAGTTGTGATTTCTCCTACTGGTCCTGGCCCCCCTTTATGGGCCAGTTTTGGGGTTCCTGGTCCATCATGGGCCAGGGCCCCCAGGGCCTTTTCCTTCTCTAGCACTGCTCTGCTTGGCAGCAGCTCTTTTCCTTTTCAATTAAAAAAAAAATTAAATAAAAAAGATTGAAAATAGTGGGCAGCAGCTCTGAAGCACTGAAGCATTGAAGGGCCAGAAAAGGACATTCTAAAAGTTGTTCAAATTGTTTGAAATTGTGTGAAATTGTGTTATGACTATCAATGTTTTTTGATAACTATTGATGGGACTCTTTTGCAGCAAGTCTGTTTCAGGAACAAAAGGATTCTCAGACATGTCCAAAAGAAACAACTTCAGCTCATGGACTGTTCCTGAAACTCAGCTGCTTGGACTTGAATTCTCTTTGCATTGTTTTTTGCATTTTCTTAGATTGTAGGATTGTTTTAGTGATTTGTTAGTATTGTATATTTTACAGGTGAAGAAATTTCCTGTTCATTTCACATCAGCATTTTTCTTTTTAATTTATACAATTTAGAAAGGTGAGATGTCACAGACATTTTTTCATAGAAATCCTTTCTTTGGGATTTGTTCATCTTCTGGGAAGCTGAGGCCCCAGAAGAAGAATGTAAACAATTGTTATCGGCTGGTGTGGAATGCAACAGGTGCAGCGGTGATTGGTCTTCTGTGAGTGTTTGGATTTGCTGATCACTCACAGGAGAGTTTGTCCTTGCTTTCTGCTGGACTTTGTTATTCATTTTTTTCTATGCTATTCTTAGGTTCGCAGCCTCTGCAACTTCTCTCTTTATTCTTTTTAGTATAGTAATAATGTATTATATATCATATATCAATAAATCTAGCCTTCTGATCATGAAACAAGATTCTTGTCCACTTCTCTCACCCTGAAGACCTTATCAGGTCGCTGTAATAGTGGTCACTTGGATATGGATGAGGGCTGAATAAAGACAATGGCAACGGTGACACTGGTACTGCTGCAGGGTGCCCTGGAGGATGTTGCAGAAAGAATCATACTTCTTCTCTCCCACTGGGTAGTTTTCACTTGTATATGGCAAAAATACACATTAGTTGACTTATTTTAAGACATCCTTAAATATTCTTAAGTTCCCCCTATAGTTCTTAACAGCTCCTCCCAGTCACTGCCTTCTCTTTTTTAAGGGAAGTTTGAGGCAGGGAAAAGGGAGTAGTTTCAAGAGGGGAAAGAGGGAGCAGTAGAGATAAAGGGTCACTGGTAGAGGGACGGAAAAGGGAGGGATGTGTCTGCATTTGAGATTGACATGGATGTTATCAGTGGGATATATCTAGGTGCAATGAGTGTCCTTGCCACACTGTTTGGATATATGAATTTCTTTTTTCTTCATCTCCAAGAGAAAGCTGCTTCTGTGGCATGGTGGGAGAGGGAGCTGACTTTGTGTTCATTTGAGGGGTCGTCTTCGGATCTGTGGTCTACGTAGGGACTGATAAATCTTCTGGGAATCCACTGGGGGCCTGTATCTGTAGAAACACAAGCATATCCTCTCCCCCACATAATGAGAGGCTATTGCCCTTCAATAATTTTACATTCATGATTCTGGTCAAGTACTGCAGGTCTTTCTTTGAGGTGTGTGTACATGTTGGTATGAAAGTGCCTTAAGACAGGGGGGTTTGGTTCTTTTTGAGAGCAATTCATGAAATAGATATGATATTAGAATTCATGAAATTCGAATAACATAAACTACTTTGCACAGTCTCTCTTGTGAAGGGAGGGAGCTGGGGGCTATGCACAAATCACAAACGGGACAGGACTGCTGTGGAACGTGCCTTGAGCTGTTTTATTTTTCAGCATCAGTCTCATTACATGGTTTTGACAATGGGAAGATGCCATCAACTCACATCTCAAGCAGCAGACCAAGAAGTTAATGTTACAACTTACTTTATAAGTTTTTTGACCAATCACACAAAGCAAAAGCATATTGACAGTTCTACCCAACTCCTATAAGCACAGGTACCTTTGGATAAAACAATGCTTACTTATTTTGAATACAATACCTGCTTGTAAGCCTTAAAACACAATGCACAGAGCTCCATTATTAAGCTTCAAACTTCCTAATATCTTGCCAGAAAAACTTTTCTGTATCTTAGGGAGTTATTCTAGACAAGCGTTAATACACAGACCATTGTTCTATTTGTCCTTGCTTTTCTACTTTTCAAATAGTTCTTCTGCTGATTTATCTCATGGCTGCTGCTTAGCTCTAATCACAGTTCTGCTGTCTCTGAGGCCTGCCTTTTGCAGCTTTCCAGAAACCCTCTGATTTTGTGGATTCTCACAGTGGACACAAGTTCAGCTATTTTAAATCAAATGCACACTGATTTAGATAATATTAGACAGCACACTGCAAAATGGAGCTGCTATAGATTTTTTTGCTGTTAGCACATGGGCACAGGTGTGAGAATTTTGAAGGAATGTGTTTTATGAACCTCTCTTCTATTCACAGGAAACTCAAACAACTAGAAGACAACATGAAGAAATTGACTCTCAATGACTGGGGCTTGGATGAATGGTTTGAGGGATGAGGAATAACTGAATGATTGAAAGATACCTTAAAGAGAGCTTTGTTATTACTAGTAGTTATTATTATATTGCTTTGTGCTATTCCATGCATAGTGAAATTGGTGACCTGCTTGGTACAAAATACAGTAAAAAGGGTTTGGCTGGTGCAAGAAGAAGAAGGGGGAATTGTAGCAATGTATCTGAGCAACTTGGGCCACAATGTGCACCAGCCATGTTGCTTGTAGTCATTCTTATCAGAGCCCTCTGGAATTCACCAAGATTGCTAAGACATAAACTGTGCTAAATGAAGAAAGAAAAGGCTGAGAAACAAAATACCAGGACCAGAAGAACTCGATAACAGAGGGCTGTGAACCACTTGGACTGGAAACAATCACATATCCTGCGAAGTGCGTGCAGAACACAAGGACAAGAGAGATACATCAATGAAGAAGAGCGTGATCAGTGTATGCAGTAGGGTTAGAATGTACAAATAAGTGAATAACGTAAACAATCAATGGCTTCTGCTTAATCATATTGGTTATTAGTATGGGAGTCCTGTTTTCCCACAATGGGTGCCTGGGAAGGAGGGATGATTCTTTTCAATAAAAAGGAAAGCACTGAGGCAGGAGCAGGTGACAAGTGACCCTTGCAGGGCTGGGGCCTCATTGCCTCCTTGTCCCTGCTCAGCAGCCTGGCAGGGGCCGCCCCATGCTCCTGCCCTTGCCATTGCACATCCCCACATGCCAGTGCCCATCCTGGCAAGAGCCCTGAGCAAGGAGGGAGGGACAGGATCTGCCTGGCCAGGTTCTGGGGCTCAGGCCTTGGCCCTTTACATTCCTGAAACACATCCAGCTTTGCTCAGCACAGAGACACCTTTGCCTTGTTTGCCCCAGCTGTAATCACTGCCTCCAGTGTTCTGCTCTAACAGGAACCTGGAGACACTTTCCCAGTCGTGTCCCTCAGTGGGAACCATTAAAACTTCAAGAAACTTTGGAGTCTAAATTTAATTTTGAGTTCTTGAGAAGTTTCTGAAAGATGCTTTCAGGGAATGAGTCTGTTGTAAACAACCCCAAATCCCCAAGAGGCTCGTTAAGGTCCTTGTGCTGTGTCTGTGCTGCTGAGCTTTAAAGGAACAGCTCTTGCCAGGGCCAGCTCCTCTCCCAGCCCAGCAGGGCTGAGGGCTCTGCCTGCAGGCACTGAGGGAACAGGAGCCAGGCAGAGACAGGCTGAAGGCAATCAGGATTGGGAAGACATTGAGCTGAGACTTCACTTGGGGAAAGATCTTCACAGCCGTGGGCATGGTGAGTGTGTGGGTGCAGGGCAATGTCCCCTGTGCTCCTGGAGGGATCTCCTGAAGCCAGCACATCCCACAGCCTGGGGGATGTGTCAGGAGGACTCTCCCAGTTTCTCTGTGGCACAGGAGGAGGAGGAGGAGGAGGATGATGTGCTGCAGAGCAGGGCTGCCCTGGGCACCGTCAGAGGGACAGGGCAGGATGACTCCTGCTGCCAGGGACGGCTGCAGGGGGTGAAGCTGGGGCTGCAGCCAGGGCTGCCCAGGGCTGTCCTGCAGAGCAGCTCCTGCAGCCCTCAGGGCTCTTGGCCAGCCCAGGGAATGTGACACAGCCAGGGGCAGCTTTCAGCCTGCCTGGCAGCTCCCCATGGACGCTGCAGGTGAGAAGTTGGAGGGGGAAGGAGCCACCCCCATCAGGGCAGATTCCTCCTGCTGTGGAGATGGTGCTGCATGGCCAGGGCTGCTCTCACTTTCTCCTAAAGGGAAGGGAAAGGGGCTGTCAGCTTTGGCTGTGTTACTGAGACTCCTGCACTGTCACCCTGGGCATCAGCAGATGTGCCTCAGATCTCCCTCAGAAAGTGCCTCCTCAGCCTCCTCTCCCAACAGACAGCAGCAGCAGCACCTTGGCTTGCAGCATCTCTGTTTGTCTGGCTTGCCATTAAGGCCCTGCTGCCGCGGAGATGCCCCTGGGAAGTGCCCTGTGATGGGAGGGGTCTGCAGGGCAGAGCTGAGCCCCCAGGGCTTGGCTGGGCTCTGGCAGCACTGGCAGGGACAAGGCTTGGATAGAGAGGCACAGCTCCAAGTAGGCAAAGTTACAGGCAGCAGAGAGCCAGACCCATCCTTGGTATCCCTTTCTGTTCAGGTGCACTGGGAAAGAGAGACGGGCTTAGAGAAATTGACTTTGAAACTGGAGTCTTTAGAAACTCCACTTTTGTTTTTAAACATGTTTAAAATTTCATCACCCTGAAATAAGAGGAGATGTAATAGGCATAGGGCACCTGTGTGGGAACAGCAGGTCTGACTGCACTGGGGCACAGGGAGCCCTGTTTTGCCTTTTGGGCTTCCCCGGGTTCAGGCTGAGAGCAATGCTGAAGATGAGGAAGGAACTCAAAAGCATAAACCCAATCAAAAATAAAAATTGCTTAGTGAAATTCCCCCATAGATAGAAAAGTAGTTTTGAGGGAATTCCTAAAATAACCTCATAGGATTGACTCAAAGCGTTTGTCAATGTCTTGTTTCTACAATCCACAATGCCCAGAGTGAAAAAATGTCCAACAGCAGCTCCATCAGGCACTTCCTCCTGCTGGCATTGGCAGACACGCGGCAGCTGCAGCTCCTGCACTTCTGCCTCTTGCTGGGCATCTCCCTGGCTGCCCTCCTGGGCAACGGCCTCATCATCAGCGCCGTAGCCTGCGGCCACCACCTGCACACGCCCATGTTCTTCTTCCTGCTCAACCTGGCCCTCGCTGACCTGGGCTCCATCTGCACCACTGTCCCCAAAGCCATGCACAATTCCCTCTGGGACACCAGGGACATCTCCTACTCAGGATGTGCTGCTCAGCTCTTTTTCATAATGTTCTTCCTCTCAGCAGAGTATTTCCTCCTGACCATCATGTGCTACGACCGCTACGTGTCCATCTGCAAACCCCTGCACTACGGGACCCTCCTGGGCAGCAGAGCTTGTGCCCACATGGCAGCAGCTGCCTGGGCCAGTGCCTTTCTCAATGCTCTCATGCACACAGCCAATGCATTTTCCCTGCCCCTGTGCCATGGCAATGCCCTGGGCCAGTTCTTCTGTGAAATGCCTCAGATCCTCAAACTCTCCTGCTCCAAATCCTACCTCAGGGAAATTGAGGTTTCTCTTTTCTCTATCTCTATAGCTTTAGGTTGTTTTGTTTTCATTGTTTTCTCCTATGTGCAGATATTCAGGGCTGTGCTGAGGATCCCCTCTGAGCAGGGACGGCACAAAGCCTTTTCCACCTGCCTCCCTCACCTGGCTGTGGTATTACTGTTTCTCAGCACTGGCTTTTTTGCCTACCTGAAGCCCCCCTCCATGTCCTCCCCATCCCTGGATCTGGTGGTGTCAGTTCTGTACTCGGTGGTTCCTCCAGTCTTGAACCCCCTCATCTACAGCCTGAGGAACCAGGAGCTCAAGGCTACAGTGTGGAGACTGATGACTGGATGGTTTCAGAAACATTAAACGGCTGGCCAGTTTCTGCAAATAATCTATAATTAAAGTCATCTTGGATAGTTCTGTTGATTTGGGGTTTTTTCCCCTCTGTTTTAGTTTGTATTATTGTCGCTAAATCTAGGCTTTTCTTTATTCCATTTCTCATTTTCTTTCTCTTAATTTGTCCTGTGGCCCCAGACTTGTCAAGGAGTAGCTGTGCTTTTAGTGACAGTAAATGAACTAAAGGCTCTCCCAGCAAAGTTTTAACTACAGATACCCCTTCTGTTGCCTTGTCTGGAGGTGCAGCAGCAATGTCTGTGTGCAGAGCTGGGGGCAGATCAGTGCAGGCCCAGCAGCTGTGCCCAGCAGCAGCAGCACATGGTGTTGCCAGTGCTGCTGCCATGGCCCTGTCCCACTGCCCTGGTGGCCCTGGTGTTGCTGCAGGGCCTGAGTGCTCTCGGGGCCGGGCACAGCCCTGGGGGTGGCAGTGCCGGGGCTGCAGCAGGGACAGGCCATGGGCACTGCTGGGGCAGCGCTGAGGCCTCAGGCCAGGCCCTGGGGGTTCCAGGCTCCTTGCCCAGGCTCTCTCAAGAACACAGCCAGGCCAATGCTCAGCACAGAAAACCCCTGTGAGCAGCCCCAGGCTGGCTGTGGGCAGGCTGGGGGTGAACAGCATGGCTGGGGCTCTGCAAGGGCCCTGGGGCAGATGGGAAGGAGCAGCAGAGCAGGGGCTGATCCATCTCCAGTGCGCTGGACAGCCCAGGACAGCGTCCCAGAGCATCCTCATGGAGTAGCCAATGAAATATACAGGGCCAGGAGACTTCTTCTCCTTTTTATTGCCTTTATTAAAAGTGATCAGCTCAGGATTGGATGGCTCGACAGGTCTACAGTGTCCGTCGTCTCTCCCAGGGTAATTCAAAGAAGGAGAAGATGCACAGCTCTGTGCACTATGGGCAAAGCCAGGGAATCCCATCCTCGTGGGAGCCGCCAGGGCATGGTGGTCCCCAACAGGTCTTCCTGCTTTTGCCGGCTTCTTAGCAGGCCCTCATCTCCGGGGGCTACTCCCATGGTCAGGGCGAGAGGCTCCAAAGGTGTTCTGCATCTCTGCAGGCTCAGCACTCGGCTCCTCACGTCCAGACATCACTCCAGTCTCTCAACTCTTATTTGGTTCGTTGTTTTTGGGGTTTCTCCGTGAGTTTGGAGTCGGAGGTCCCACAAAGCATGCTGGTCCTGGAGTCACTTTGCATAACCCCCCCCTCCAGGTCTCTTTTCCTCACTGTTCAGGAAGGTCTCCACCCCTTACTTTCTCAGGAGAAGGGCCATTAACTTGCCCCAGCCAGGGCTATACTAATACAAAAACAACCATTAACGACAATGACCCGTAATTACCATAACACAGGCAGCAGCCCAGAAGTAGTGGTAACTTTTTTCTCACAAAAAAATGTTAACCGAATTTTTGTTCATAACAGCCAACAACATCCCTCCTCGGCAGCCCTGGCCTCTCCCCCAGCTCACACAGGTGCCCCATCCTTGCAGGCACAGACACAGCAGCACTGGCTCAGCAGCCCCTGTTTGCATTGCACAGAGCAGTGGGAGCACCCCCATGCTGTTGCTGTGGGGACATGAACCTGAGGGAGCACAAATGCCATCAGCCCCTGGGGCCAGCAAGGGCTGGGGGACACCAGGGAAACCACTCAGCTTTGTCCTGGCCTCTGCAGTCAGCCAGAAAGTTTGTTCCCGTCTGCTGCGAGTTTCCCGTGCCACTGCAGACGCTGTTGCTCAGAGCCAGGGCTGCCTGGCAGCCACTCCCAAACTGCCCTGAGCATTTCCATTGCTTCACCTTGGCTTTCTTTACTCTTCCTGATACAAATTTCTTCTAATTCCCCACCCCAGAGGACCCAGAACTGGACACAGCACTCGAGGTGCTGCCCAACCAGTGCCCAGCACAGGGAAAGAATCCCTGCCCTGCTCCTGCTGGCCACACCATTCCTGATCCAGCCCAGGAGCCATTGGCCTTCTTGGCCACCTGGGCACACTGCTGTCTCATGCCCAGCCTGCTGTCCATGAGTCCTTGCAGGTCCCTTTCTGCCTGGCTGCTCTCCAGCTGCTCAGTCCCCAGCCTGTAGTGCTGCAGGGTTTGTTGTGGCCAAATTGCAGGACCCGGCACTTGGACTTGTTAAACCTCACCTTGTTGGATTTGGTCCCTGGATCCAGCCTGTCCAGGGCCCTGTGCAGAGCCCTCCTACCTCCATCCTCCAGCAGATCCAAACTCACACCCAGTTTTGTGTCATCTGCAGATTTGCTGGTGTTGGACACAATCCCCTCATCCAGGCCATCAATGCAGACATTGGAATCCATGCTGGCTGGCTCTGACCCCTTGGCCATCCTGTGGGTGCCCTGTGATGGCACCCAAGGTGATCTGTTCCGTAACCTTGCCGGGCACCAGGTCAGGCTGACAGGCCTGGAGTTCCCCAGCTCCTCCTTCCAGCCCCTCTTGGGGATGGGCTCACATTGGCACCTCCAGTCCTCTGGGACCTCCCTGCTGAGCCAGCTCTGATGGTAAATGATGGAGAGCACTTGGGGACCTCATCCACAGCTCCCTCATCCCCCTGGGATGGATTCCATCCAATCCCACACACCTGTGAGCATCTGAGTGGCTCAGCAGGTCACCAACTGCTTCCTCCTGGATTCCAGGGGCTGTTCTGCTCCCTGTTCTCATCTACCAGCTCAGCAGAACCCTTGTCCTGAGGACAGCCTGCCCTAATATCGAAAATTGAGAGAAACAAGATGTTAAGTATCTCTGTCTTCTCCTTATCTTTAGTTTCTATATTCCCCACTGCATCCAATAAAGAGTAGAGCTTCTCCTTATCCTATGTTTTGCTATTAATTTAATTGGGGAAACATTGTCTATTTTTTTTTCACAGAAGTGGTCAGGTTAAACTCTAATTGAGCTTTCAACTCTTGACTTTTTTTCTGCACGACTTCACAACATCCTTAAACATTTACTAAGCTGCTTGACCTTCTGTCCAAAGTTGATGCACCTTTTGTTACCCTTGAGTTCCCACAAAATCTCCATGGCCAGCCAGGCCAGTCATTTTCCACACTAGCTCATCTTTTGCCACACTGGGACAGGCTGCTCCTTCCCCCTTAAGATTACTTCCTTGAAATATGTCCATCCTTCCTGGACCCCTTTGTTTTTAAGGGATATTTTCCTTCAAAAAATCAGGACCTGATTTGGTACTCCCAAAATCGGCATCCTAAACAGGCCAAAGTCTACCCTTCCAAATTCCATTGTAGAAGTTTTGTTGCTGCCCCTCCTTCTTTCCCAGAACATTGAAAACTTAATTATTTCATGGTCACTGTGCCCCAGGCAACCTCTGAGCACCACATCTGCCACCAGCCCTTCTCTGTTTGTGAACAGCAGCAGACAGAGCTTTCCTTGGCATTGGGAGTGCTACGAAAATCTTGGTGAAACAGAAAACTCCTTAACCCCAATGTAGCATTAAGAAGCAGCATTCTTTATTCAGCAGGATGCATGGGGGAGAGCTCCTCCCAAAGCTGTGCATGCTGAGTACAGGAAAGTTTCTGACTATTTTCTGTATTTTGCACACATATTCATTGATTGTCCTGGACTAAACATATATATGATAATCATTTTCCCAAAATCAATAACATATTTCCCCTCCCCTTTATCCATGTGTTCTTTCAGACCCTGGGGGTCTCTCTTGTGGTCCCTGGTGGTCGTGGACCCCAGTGTTCCAGTGGGCCTGGCTGAGCTGGCAGGACACTGAGGCTGGTGAGCTTCCAGTTCCCCTTCTCACACAATGGGCATTGTGTAGTTTCCATAGGCCTGGGGTTGTGGAGAACAAGCTCCAGGTGTGAGTTCACTTGGCGGAGACAATTTATCATCTGGTTACATGAGGACACAGAGTGGGCTATGACATCATAGACTGCCTCTGTGACATTACACAGCCAGCTGTGACATCACAGATAGGCTGTTCCATCACAGACCATCTGTGGGGCATTGGAGAATGGGCTGTGACATCCCAGAGGGGCTGTGTGACATCCCAGCAGGGCTGTGTCAGGTCACTGGGTTGATCAGCCCCAGCTCCCCCTCACTGTTTCTCCCAACAAGTCCAATGCTGTTCGTGCCCAGCAGGGTCCCTGTCACCCGGGATCCCCCCGGCCCACCTGGAGCCACAGCCTCCACCAATGGATGTTCCACAGGATCCACCCCAGAGCCAGACATGGGGACAAGGGGCCAAGGCTGTGTGACCAGGACATCAAGGACAGGGATTATCCAGGTCACTGTGGCCTGGGTTGGGTTGCCCAGGGCAGGAAAGATGTCTGGCAGCTGGAGCAGGGTCTGGAAAGGGCCTCCAAGGTGGGGCTGGAGCCCTTGGGCTGTGAGCAGAGGCTGAAGGAGCTGGGCTGGTCCAGCCTGGAGCAGGGAAGGCTGAGGGGCTCCTCATGCCAGCCTGGCAGTGCTAGTGAGGAGGGGATGGAGAACACAGAGCCAGGCTCTTCACCAGGGGGCCTGGTGGGAGACAAAAGCCAATGGGTGGAAGGGGAAAGAGGGGAGATCTGCCAGGACAGGAGGAGATGAAATGAGTCAGGCTGCTTTCAGCTTTTCCTCACCACCAAGAGCAGCCTGACCTCCCTTTCTCCATCCACCACTGACAGCTTTGCAAATCAGGAATCGTTCGAGCTGTTTTACACCCACTCCAGGATGAACATCCTGATACCAGGACTTAATTGTGTTTACATCGATCATAGAACCATATTTGTCTAAATAATTTTAGTATGGAAATCAGTTCTGGATGGTGCACTCATCAGATACTGCTGGGAGGTTGCACATAGCTGTGATTGTTATTAAATTGTATCCTGTTCAACTATGATCTGTTGGCCATGAAGAGAAACTTTCTGTGCCTCCAAGTCTCACCAGTTCCTGACCCCCAAAGGACAGAAACCCTGATGAGCTGTGCTTCCCACTCCAGTGGTGGCACTTCCACCCTCCTCCATAGCCAGAGCAGAGCTCCCTTGTACCAGAAAGTGCCTGGCAATGGAGGGATGAAGGAAACAGGACAGGCTCTGTGGATCAGGGGCATGGCAGAGCCAGGGAGAATGACTTGTGCTTTTTACAGCGCTGTGCCTTCCCTTGGCTTTGTTGGCTGACAAGAAATGAACATCCCTCTGTGTCTTGGGAAGCTCCTTCTCCAAGGAAAGCAGGTGGGAGCTGGAGCCAAGGAGCTGAAAGCTGCAGGTGCAGCCTGGGCTGGAGGGAGCTCAGATTTGCACAAGGCTGCTCTGAGTGCCAGGGCTTGGATGGGGGAAATGGTGGGGTGGGGGCAGGGACAGAGTCTGATTGATTGTCAGCCATGAAGGGTCTTGATTTTCATATTTATTTAAGCTGCATGAGGAGGTACTTGGATTCAGTGTCAATTGGAGATTGCACATATCAATGAATTAACAGGAAAAAACTCTAAACCAGATCTAAAAAATATTTTCTCACTGTCTTTTAAAATATTATGTGTTCGCTTGGAATATACTACTGAGATCTACTTAACTACAAATTATTTGGAAACTGAAATCAAATTATTCCCAGAGGCTTGGCTTGTTAAAGTGTTCTGAATGTTAATGAGCCCTGGGACACTGAATTCCTGCACTGAAGAGCTGAAGGCTGAACAAGCCTCTGGAGCAGGAAAATTCAGCAGCAGCCTCCAAGGTGCTGAGGATGTCAGCAGCCCCCACTGAGGCCATCCCTGCCCAGAGACCGTGGGGGAATGGGCAGACAAGGAGAGCGTCCCTGGCGCTGGGGCAGCACAACTCAGAGGCAGCAGGGGGCACCAGCTGGGAAATGGAGTGTGGAATGTGGCTGGAAAGCCCTGCCTGGGCTGGGCCAAGCAGGACACACAAGCCGACTCCCTCCAGAAAGCTCACTCAAAGAGACATTTTAGAGGAATTACAATTGTTTGTCTCCTCTGAGTTAAACTCACTGCAGAAATACCAGCAAGAGATTCTCAGGGGCTCAAAACAAAAAAACAGCCTTTATTGAGAACTTTAGACAATGAGAGAAAATTTGGCAAATGGTTTATTATGACATTGTAGTGGTTTTGGTTTGGTTAATTTAACATTTTTCTAATCTTGAGATTTCCTAATTAATGTATTGATGAGTGTAATGGGTTTTAGTGTCAGTTTGTTATTTATGTATTTATTTTGTTGTGAGATAGGATTAGGAGAAAGGTAAAGTAGGCCTAACATTTTAAAATACTATCAAGAAATGTTTATTAAAAATAAATTCAAAAAGAAAAAAGTAGTAAAATTTTAAATAAATTCTTTAGAACACTGTTTTTTCTTTTTAAAGTTTTCTTTTTACTGCCAATGTAAAGTAAACTTAAAATTTCTAGGTATTTACTATTTCTAGAATAGTCTTTTTTAAATTTACTTTGGGAGAGAAGTTTTTCTTGTAAATGTTATGGAGATTTTTTTACAAGAAGAAAAAATTTTTTGTTTCTTAATTCTGACATGGATAACATTTGTCTGAGGAACTCTTTTATTGTGAAGTTTTTCTTGCTACAAGCCTTTTAACAGCTTATAGATGGGCCATGTTGACTTATGGGGTATTTTTTTAAAGATGAGTTCTTTAAGTGTAAAAGTTTTTATTTTTTTACTTTTTAAATTATTTTTATCTCTGCAAATAGAGATCTTCTCTTGGGGATACTGGACTACTTTTTTTTTTTCCCCCTGTTTAAATGTCCTATGAAAAAACTGCTATTTTAACATTTGTTTTATTTTAGCATGCAGGTTTCTCTTTGATTTTTTTTTTATGGCTTTTGGTACTAGAAAAAAAAGTTGTTTTTCTTTATAGTTTATAAAAGGATTTTAGTTTTATGATTAAGGTATTTTTTTCTCCTTTTTTATTTGGGATTTAATTTCTTCATTACTGACTTGGATGGTTTTTTATTGTTTTTTTTAATATGCATGTATTTTGTTGTTTTTTTTTTTTCTTTTACTTGAAGGAGGATTGAAGCACTGAAAGGACTAACACCTGACCTGCCGGTAACTTGTGGTGGAAGTTGTGGTTGGGTTATGTTAGGATTGGTTTTATGGTTGGTTTTTGGCTTTTTTTATGTTTAAGTTTTTAGTTGTAAGGTTATTTTGTATGGGTTGTAGGTTGTAGGGGTTTTTGTTTTAGTTGTGTTGGGAGGAGGGGACTTGGTAAGATTTCAATAGCTGTGTCTTGCTTTGTTCTGGTTGGGGTTTTGTAGCCTCTTGTTTTCCTGTTTGGTAGTTGTTGGGGTTTGGTTTGGTTAGAATGGAGCTGATGGGCGGGGGGCACCCTGGGGAGGGGAGCAGGGGCTCAGCCCATGGCAGGGTTGCTTGGTTTGGTTTGGTTTGATTTGGTTTGGTTTGTTTTGGTTTGTTTTGGTTTGGTTTGGTTTGGTTTGGTTTGGTTTGGTTTGGTTTGGTTTGGTTTGGTTTGGTTGAGATGGGGGCCAGGGCCAGGGCCTGCTGCTTCTTTGTTGACTGGAAAAGAAAGAGGAGGTTCCTGGACTTTTTCATCTTTAACATTTGTGTTTCACAGAGACGTGTTCAGTATCTTAGTGGTTTAACAGATTGTCACTTACATGAAAATGTTTTACTTTTAAAAATTCTTCTCATCTCAAATTACAACAGATATTAAGTCAACATAAAACACTTCTTAAAGCATTGAGTTGAGCCATTAAACTTCAAAAATTCTAAGCCTCTTCCATTTAACATTAATCAAAATTTGCAGGAGCACAAAAACAGAAGAAGACACAGAAAGATAGAAAGGCAAAAAGATGCAGAGAAGCACACACACAGTTACCAACTCCTGGATTCCAGCACTGTTCAGGTGGAAATTACAAGAGGAGGTAGGGTCAAGATGTGTGCTTGCCTTGTGGTCAGTCTTCAATACCCCTTGGTTTCCCTGGGCCCTTCCTCCAGGTGGGCCTTGGGCTCATTTGGTCCCTCAGGAGCTGGGCTGGGGGCTGCAGAGGTGGCTGTGGAGCATTGCCTGTGCTGTGCCAGGGACTGGCAGCCACTGCTGGGCTGGGATAGAGGCTCTGGGGGGATTGGGGCTACAGGGCAGGGCAAGGCTGGACCTGCTCCTTCCTCCCTCACACATGAAATGTTTTGAGCCAAAAATCTCCTCCAGTCTGTCACAACAGGCCATGTTGGAGGTGGAACCCCAGTTCTGGCCATGGGCGCCTGAAAGAGAACAGCAGTTCTTTTCCATAGGAAGAAAAGCACAGAGCCCCAGTGGTTGGGAGGCTGGTGAGAGCCTCACTGGGCCAAGGCCAGCCAGACTTGACAGGAATGGTAGATTTTGTCTGGGAGCAGTCTTTGGATTTAGGGAATTTTGCAGCTGAAAACACAATCTCGGCCATGGACACCTGGAGAAGCAGGACAGTCCTTTCCCATAGGAAGGAAAGCGCAGAGATTTCCCCAATGTTTTGGGGACAGATGGGAAATGACCCTTGTGAAACCACTGCAGCCAGATTTGTACTGACAATATTTCTATGGGAACAATCCCTGGATATAAGGAAATTCGGAGGAGAAATCCCAAATCTGACCATGGGTTCCTGGAGGAGAAGGAGAGTTCTTTTCCATAGGAAGGAAAGCATGGAGTCCCCGTGCTTCAGCAGCAGATGAGAAGAGATCCTCAACATGCCAGGGTCAGCTGGACCCGTCAGGTGGCCCCTGGGAGGCCAAACCAACCAGACCTGTTCTTTGTTCCTTTGGTTTTATGGGGTCCCACACTGTCACAATGGTGCCTTGGATCTATGAGGCCCCACAGTGCCATAATGGTGACCTGTTTCTATGGGGTCCAGCAGTGTCACAATGGTCCCTTGATTACAAGAAGACCTGCAGTGTCACAATAGACCCTTGGTTCAATGGAGTCCCACAGTGTCACAATGGCCCCTAGGTTCCAGAAGGCCCCACAGTGTCACAATGGTGCCACTGATTCCATCAGCCCTTGCAGTGTCACAAAGATCTCCGTGGTTCCCCAGGTCCCACAATGTCATGTGACTCTTCTTTTCCATGAGCCTTGCAATGTCACAATGGACCTTTGGACCCTGGGGGTTCGCAGTGTCACAATGGTCTCCTTTGGCTCCACAGTGTCACAATGGACCATTGATGACAGGAGGCCACTCTGTGTCACCCTGGAGCTTTGGTTCCATGCAGGCCTGCAGTGTCACAATGAACCCTTGGTTCAATGGAGTTCCACAATGTCACCATGGCCTCGAGGTTCCGTGAAGCCCTGCTGTGTCACAATGCTTTGCTTATTCCATGGGGCCTCAGAGTGTCACAATGATCTCCATGATTTCATGAGTCCCCTCAGTGTCACAATGGCCCCTTGGTTCCATGAGGCTGTCAAGTGTCTAAGTGAAGTTAAATGCTGCTAAGAGTTGTTTTTTTGCTAAGTTTTAAGTTTAATATAAGTTATAAGCTAAGTTAAATATTGTTAAGTGTTAGTCCTCTTTTAAATTGCTAAGTCATAGGTTATAATTTAAGTTAAATGCTGTTTAGCAGCATTTAAATTCCCTTAGACCTTGTGACTTAACCTTACCTACACGCCTGACTGATTCAGCTATCCAAGGCACTCCAACCCCTCAGAGAGCAGCATTTCTGCCACATTTCCCCAGCACAGGCACTCCTGTGTGCACACAGACACAAAGAGTCAGCGCAAGGCACCTGTGAGCAATTCCCCTGAGGGCAGGGAATGCTCACTGTGGATCCTTTGCCATCTCCCCAGGGGGTGAAGGGCAGAGCTTGGAGGAGTGGGGGGATCAGCCCAGGCTCTGTAGTTGTTCGGGATCCTCGAGTGCAGCAAACGGGAGAGTTCCTGGCTGGGAGTGGCCCCACTCAGAGGGAGTCGCTGGCCCAGGAGTGTCATTATACGAGACAAAAGAACACAAGCTCACATCGTTGTTCTCAAGGTGAAGAAAAAAGGGCAAGTTTATTTTCTGACTCCAACATTTACAGTTTTCCAAAAGTGACAGTGGATTGGAGGGTGACAGCGACACCTCTCCAATGACACTGGACAAACCAACAGTCCATCAACTGTCTCCTCCTCCATAAAGGAATGCAAAACAATGAGTTATTTATAGAAAGTGTGTGAGAAAGTTCACTACAAGAATGTCAACATCAGAAGGCTTAGAAAATCTTAAAAAACCAGGGCAACATCTCACCGTTTTCCTTTAAAAATGAAAAAAACCGAAATGAACAATATGATAAAGAAAACATGAACACTGTTCAGTGTCCACTTGCAGAGGAATCATCAGAGTGATCACTCTCATCATCTGCATCCGAATCATCACTCAATGATTCCCCCGCTTGATGCCTTCCAGGTTGGTCACGGTTTCCATCTTGCTCATCAGCTGGATTCTGTCTCTGCGGTTGCAGATCAGGGTGAACACACTTCAAAGGTACCCAGCGTACCCCGTGTGTGTGGATACACAAGCATACCCGCGCCCCGAAGCGATAAGGTCATAGGGACCTTCCCCATGTTTGGTGACTAAATTCTGCACCTGAACCTTCACTCAAGGCTGATGTGCTTCGTCCGCAACCTGCAATGAGAGATGGTGATTCAAAATGACAGGGTTATTTGAGTTCTGCGGCACAGTGAGATGATTGATTGTACTCAAAGCTTTTGCCAACCGACTGTGCGGGGTTTCACCCTTCATTTGTTTTTGAAGGACCCACTTCAGAGTACCATGAGCGCATTCTACAATAGCTTGACCAGTCGGAGAATGAGGGATACCAAGCTTGTGCGAGACACCCCACAACTGCAGGAACTGCCACACTTTTGCAATGCGTAAGCAGGACCATTGTCGGTTTTCACAGCAGAAGGTATGCCCAGAACGGCAAAGGCCTACCTCCAGTGGGCTAGGACGTCACGGGCCTTCTCCCCAGTGTGAGCCGAAGCCCAAATCGCAGAGGAGAACGTGTCCACCGTGACATGCACATACTTGAGCCGGCCAAACTCGGCAATCTGGGTGACATCGGTCCGCCAAAGCTCCAAGGCCCTAAGGCCTCTGGGATTTACCCCTGCCGGCAAAGGCGGCACAAGTGCATGGCAGTCATCATACGACTCAACAATGTCACGAGCCTCAGTTGGCGTCAGCTGAAACTGCTTCTGCAAGGTATGTGCATTTTGGTGGAAAAACCCATGTGATGCCTTGGCCTGCGTGAGTGTATCAGGCTGAGGCGCTACCCACGCTGGGTTAGCCAACTTGTCAGCCCTCGCGTTACCTTCCACTATAAAGCCCGGCAACTTGGTGTGACTCCTCACATGCAGAACATTAAATGGATGAACTCGAGCCTGAATGGCATACCACAAGGTCTTCAGTAAATGAAACAAGGCAGGATTACTGACCTCCTTCAAAACAGAATGACCCAAACTCTGTGCGGTATCAGCCACATAGGCGGAATCTGTGACCAAGTTGAAAGGTTCCTGGGAAAATTTCCCAAATGCCATGACAGCAGCCCTCAGTTACAACCAATTGGGCTGACCCATCCTTATGGCCTTCCAGAATCTGCCACTCAGATCCATCCCTCCAGGTAACAATGGCCTTTCCTCTTTTCCCTGAAACGTCAGTGAAGACAGTGGGTCCTTGAATGGGTTCCTGGCTGCTTTTTTGGTCGCAAAGAGAATTGTGTGAATTTTGCCATATGCAGTAGCCTATGGCTGGGCAGATGATTAATGACCTACTCTGAAAAATTTTCCAGAGCACTCTGCAGGGACACACTGTTTGCAAAGCTCCAGTCAAAATCCGCCCGTTGCACTGGGCTTATGATCTTTGCGGGATCCACACCCATCAATTGCAAACACCGTTGCCGGCATTTGATTATCAAGCAAGCAATCAGCTCAAACAATGCAGTTGCCGTCTTCAGCGGCTAATGGGGCAGAAAAACCCATTCCAAAATATGCAAGGAATTGAACCATTTGTCACTCCATTGGCCAATATGCCCGTGGGATGCGAATCTGGAGTGGTGATGAACACAGTGACATCAACAGAGGGATCAATGCAATAAACTTGGCAAGCCGAAACAGCTTGCTGAACCACCTCCAACACCTTAGGCACCTCAGGGGTCAGTGTGTGAGGTGACTTTAGATCAGAGTGTGTTTTCAAGAAATCATGCAGAGGAGACTGCTGTACGTCGGTTAGCCCCAAGTACAGACATAACTAAGTGATGACACCTATCAATTTCTGAGCATCATTCAGTGTCTTCACAGAATGCACAAATTGCACCTCCAGGTGACGGATCGTCCATTTCAGAATTTTGACCCCCAAGTTCTTCCAAGGTGGTTGTTGTTGAACCTTTTCTGGAGCCACCTGCAGTCCATGAGCATGCAAAGCATCGAGCAACCGAGGCTGAATCCTCAGCAGCTCATCCTGGGTGGGCATACCCACCAGAATTTTGTCCATATAATGATATAGACATGCATCAGGAAACTGCTTGTGAACTCCAGACAAGGCAGGAGAATTCTGCATGCCTCGGGCAACGTCCTCCATTGATATCTCTGTGTGGGCTCAGCCTCGATAATCGCTGGCACTCAGAAGGCAAACTTCAGTCTGTCATCGGGATGCAAAGGAGTCGTAAAGAAACAATCCTTCAGATCCACAAAGAGGACCAGCCAGTCTGATGGTATGCCCACCTGCAATGTTCCCATGCTTTCCATCACGGCATTAACCTTTCGGAGGTCTTGTAACAACCTCCACTTCCCAGATTTCTTTTTGATGCAGAAGACAGGAGTGTTCCAGAGACTGGTAGAAGGCTCCAGATGACCCTCTGTGGGAATCCACAAAATTAGAGGATTTTTGGGAAAACTTCAAGATGCAGGCCTCAGACAGAGCAGAACTGTGAGCAGAGCTATGCAGCAGCCATGAGATAGGTCAGCAGAAAAATTATTTAAAATGTAGAAAAGCAAGGGCAAATAGAACAATGGTCTGTGTATTAACACTTGTCTAGAATAGCTCTGTAAGCTACAGAAAGTTTCTCTAGCAAGATATTAGGAAGATTAAAGCTTAATAATGGAGCTCTGTGCATTGTGTTTTAAGGCTTACAAGCAGGTATTGTATTCAAAATAAGAAAGCATTGTTTTAACCAAAGGTACGCGTGCTTATGGCGATTGGCTAGAACTGCTGTAAATGTGCTTTTGCTTTGTGTGATTGGTCAAGAAACTTATAAAGTAAGTTGTACCATTAAGTTCCTGGTCTGCTGCCTGGAATGTGAGCTGCTGGCATCTTCCCATTGTCATAACCATGTAATGAGACTGATGCTGAAAATTAAAGCAGCTCGAGGCATGTTCTACAGCAGCCCTGTCTGGTTCGTGGTTTGTACAAAGCCCCCCTGCCGGCTTCACCCTGATCCAAGTGCTGCTGCACCAGGTTCTGAAGGGCGACAAATTTGTCTTGAGGGAGAAGCCACTGCTTCTCCCAGACAGATTTGTCCACCATTCACCGAATAGGAGGCGTAAGACACTCTGCGCCCTTCACTGCAGTGGCCCCCATCAAAAATCCGTCCTGATGTGCACCCCCAGACAGAAGAAGATCACTCCCCCAGAGGTTGGGAGGAGCTGAAGTAACATGAGGCCTAACCCAGGCTGTCTGTCCCTCTGGGTTCGCCACCAGCATGGGCCACAGGCTCAAGTAGCATTGCACTGTCCCTCCCAGACCTGCGTCAGATGTCCCCATCGGATCCAGGGGCCACTCTCCGGGCCAGGCAGCAAGGGAGAGAACCATGACGTCAGCACCGCTGTCGAGAAGCCCACGGAGGTGGATTTCTGATGGCATCGCACCAGGAACAGGCAGGGTACACAGCATCTCGGGACAGTCCTTGGTCAGGACAGCAGTCCAGCGAACTTGAGGCAGCCCAGTGTATCCAAAGCCACCAGCTACACGCAACCGGTCAGTTGTTCTGCGAACAGAGAACTTAAAAGGCACAAGTTGAGCAAGTCTTGTCCCTTTCGGGATCGTGACGGGAGGGGGTGGGTGTGGAGACCATGGCACAAATCTGCCCTGTGAAATCTGCATCAATGAGCCCCAGGTGCACAATGATGCCCTGAAGGGTGGCACTAGATCTCCCCATAAGGAGAGCACTCATTCCCCCACCCAAGGGATCAAAGGAATCCAGGGGAACCTTGTGTATTTTACAAGATTCTAAGACAACTGTTGCTGTGGTGCAGACATCCACACCTGCTGATCCACGGGTGCTGGCTGCAAGCCGGCAAAGAAGAGCTCTATCAGCTCCAGGGTCTGGAGAGAAGCTTGTGTCTGGGCACGTCCATGCTGCGCACTCCGCTTCATGTTTCCCGAGCCTGGTAAAGCCTGGCCATTAACATGAACAGTCGCCTTGCAGACATTGGACATGTGATTCAGCCTACCACACCGACCACATAAGAACATGGGAAATATGAACTTCTGTGCTTTCTTCCTCTGCTTCTTGCCAGCCTGCACAGTCCCCTGCTGTGGCTGTGCACAGCGGCAGCCACGGCAGCCAACTTCCAACCGAGGGGATGATGTCCGCACAGGCCTCAGCCATCTGAGAGACAGTAGGAAAACCAGGCAGAGCCACTATGACCCACCTACAAGCATCATTCCAATTACACCTCACATAGTTTGCAATCACAATCCTCTTTGCCACAGGATCAGGCACCTGCCTCTCCACAGACGCAGTCAGCCTTGCTGCAAATGCCATGAAAGGCTCATCATCCCCCTGGACAATGGTCGCAAACAGCTGCCTCGGAGCAGCCATTTCCAGGGTCTGAACAATCGCTGCCATGCCCGGTGTGGGGCACTGGTCAAGCACAAGGGGATCGAAGCCAACGTGCGCCAGCACAGCATTCTGCACCACCGCTTGGGCTGCCAAATGAGATCACTTGGTCTCAAAAACATCAAACTGCACAAAGTCAAAAAGCGAATGTGCTACACGACAGAGGTCATGAGGTGTCAGCACATGCATAACAACCCTCCTGAGAGTCTGCATAACCTCAGCAGACCCCAAACCATGCTGAGCAACCGCATCATGGACTTCCCTCTCCAGCTTATGCAAAAGTGGTTCATGGGTGTTATGAGTAACACCCCTGAGCATAGGGAAAGCCTGAGGACCTTCCAACAAAGCCACAGCACCTGCTGTGTCCCAGTCCTTGAGCCCCACAGGGACAAGAGGAGATGATTGACTGGGAGCCAGGTCAACACCACTCGCCCCTGCACCCCTTGCAGCCAAAGGAGCCCCCTCCATTACCCTGCAGATGGGAGAGTTCCCGGCTGGTAGAGACCCCACTTAGAGGGAGTTGCTGGCCCAGGAGTGTCACTCTCGGACACAAAAGAACATTAGCTCACATCGTTGTTCTCATGGTGAAGAAAAAAGAGGAAGTTTATTTTCTGACTCCAACATTTACAGTTTCCAAAAGTGACAGTGGATTGGAGGGTGACAGTGACACCTCTCCAATGACACTGGACAAACCAACAGTCCATCAACTGTCTCCTCCTCCATAAAGGAATGCAAAACAATGAGTCATTTATAGAAAGTGTGAGAAAGTTCACTACAAGAATGTCAACATCAGAAGGCTTAGAAAATCTTAAAAAACCAGGGCAACATCTCACCGTTTTCCTTTAAAAATGAAAAAAACCGAAATGAACAATATGATAAAGAAAACATGAACACTGTTCAGTGTCCACTTGCAGAGGAATCATCAGAGTGATCACTCTCATCATCTGCATCCGAATCATCACTCAATGATTCCCCCGCTTGATGCCTTCCAGGTTGGTCACGGTTTCCATCTTGCTCATCAGCTGGATTCTGTCTCTGCGGTTGCAGGTCAGGGTGAACACACTTCAAAGGTACCCAGTGTACCCCAGTGTGTGTGGATACACAAGCATACCCGCGCCCCGAAGCGATAAGGTCATAGGGACCTTCCCCCTGTTTGGTGACTAAATTCTGCACCTGAACCTTCACTCAAGGCTGATGTGCCTCGTCCACAGCCTGCAACGAGAGATGGTGATTCAAAATGACAGGGTTATTTGAGTTCGGCGGAGCAGTAAAATGATTGATTGTTCACAAAGCTTTTGCCAACCAACTGTGCGTGGTTTCACCCTGCATTCCCCGTTTTTGTTTTTGAAGAACCTGCTCCAGAGTACCATGAGCGCGTTGTACAATAGCTTGACCAGTCGGAGAATGAGGGATACCAAACTTGTGCAAGACACCCCACAACTGCAGGAACTGCCGCACTTTTTGTGATGCGTAAGCAGGAGCATGGTCGGTTTTCACAGCAGAAGGTATGCCCAGAACGGCAAACGCCTGCCTCCAGTGGGCTAGGACGTCACAGGCCTTCTCCCCAGTGTAGCCGTAGCCCAAATCGCAGAGGAGAACGTGTCCACCGTGACATGAACATACTTGAGCCAGCCAAACTCAGCAATCTGGGTGACATCGGTCTGCCAAAGCTCCAAGGCCCTAAGGCCTCTGGGATTTACCCCAGCCGGCAAAGGCGGAGCAAGTGTATGGCAGTCATCACATGACTCAACAATGTCACGAGCCTTAGCTGGCTTCAGCTGAAACAGCTTCTGCAAGGTATGTGCATTTTGGTGGAAAAACCCATGCGATGCCTTGGCTGAGGCGCTACCCACCCTGGGTTAGCCAACTTGTCAGCGCTTGCATTACCTTCCACTATAAAGCCCGGCAAATTGGTGTGACTCCTCACATGCAGAACATTAAATGGATGAACCCGGGCCTGAATGGCACACCACACGCTCTTCAGCAAATGAAACAAGGCAGGATTACTGAGCTCCTTCAAAACTGAATGATCCAAACTCTGTGCAGTATCAGCCACATAGGCGGAATCCATGACCAAGTTGAAAGGTTCCTGGGAAAATTTCCCAAATGCCAAGACAGCAGCCCTCAGATCAACAATTGGGCTGACCCATCTTCATGGCCTTCCAGAACCTGTCGCTCAGATCCGTCCCTCCCGGTAACAATAGCCTTTCTTATTCTCCCTGAACCATCAGTGAAGACGGTGGGTCCTTGCACAGGTTCCTGGCTATTTTTGGGCCGCAAAGAGATTTGTGTGAATTTCACTATATGCAGTGGCCTACGGCAGGGCAGATGATAAATGATCGGCCCTGAAAATTTTTCCAGAGCACTCTGCAGGGACACACTGTTTGCAAAGCTCCAGTTAAATCCTCCCATTGCACCGAGAGTATGATCTTTGCAGGATCTGCGCTCACCAATTGCAAACACCATTGCCGGCATTTGATTATCATGCGAGCAATCAGCTCAAACAATGCAATTGCCGTCTTCTGCAGCTGATGGGGCAGAAAACCCCATTCCAACACATGCAAGGAATCAGACCATTTGTCACTCAATTGGCCAATGATGCCCATGGGATACGAATCTGGAGTGCTGATAAACACAGTGACATCAACAGAGAATTCAATGCGATGAACTTGGCAAGCCAAAACAGCTCACTGAACCATCTCCAACGCCTTATATGCCTCAGGGGTCAGTGTGGGAGGCGACTTTAGATCAGAATCTCCTTTCAACAAATCATACAGAGGAGACAGCTGTGGGTCGGTTAGCCCCAAGTATAGACGTTACCAAGTGATGACACCTACCAATTTCTGAGCATCATTCAGTGTCTTCACAGAATGCACAAATTGCACCTCCTGGTGACGGATTGTCCGTTCCAGAATTTTGACCCACAAGTATTTCCAAGGTGTTTGTTGTTGAACCTTTTCTGGGGCCACCTAGAGTCCATGAGCATGCAAAGTATCGAGCAACCGAGGCTGAATCCTCAGCAGCTCATCCTGGGTGGATGCGGCCACCAAAATGTTGTCCATAAAATTATATAGATGTGCATCAGGAAACTGCTTGCGAACTCCAGACAAGGCACTGGCCACATGCCACTGGCATATGTCAGGAGAACTGCACATGCCGTGGGGCAATGTTCTCCATTGATACCACTGTGTGGGCTCAGCCTTGTTAATCGCTGGCACTGAGAAGGCAAACTTTGGTCAGTCATCACGATGCAAAGGAATCGATGCAAAGGAATCGTAAAGAAACAATCCTTCAGATCCACAATGAGGACCGGCCAGTTTGCAGGAAGTATGGTAGGCGATGGCATGCCTACCTGCAATGTTTCCATGCTTACCATCATGGAATTAACCTTTCAGAGGTCTTGCAAAACCTCCATTTCCTAGATTTCTTTTTGATGCACAGGACAGGAGTGTTCCAGGGAACTGTAGAAGGCTCCACATGACCCTGGTCCAACTGCTCCTGCACCAGATTCTGAAGGGCGACCAATTTATCTTGAGGGAAGGGCCACTGCTTCTCCCAGACAGGTTTGTCCACCAGCCACCGTATAGGAGGCATAGGACACTCTGCGCCCTTCATCACACTGGCCCCCATCAAAAAACCGTCCCGATGCACAACCCTCAGACAGACTGAACATCCCTCCCCCAGAGGTTGGGAGGAGTTGAAGTAACATGAGGCCTAACCCAGGCCGTCTGTCTCCAGATTCGTGACCAGCACGGGTCGCTGGCTCATGTAGCATACCGCCGTCCCTCCCAGGCCCGCAACAGACGTCCCCACTGGATCCAGGGACCACTCTGAGGGCCAGGCGGCAAGGGAGAGAAGCGTGATGTCAGCACCGCTTTCAAGAAGCCCACAGAAATGGATCTCCAACGGCATTGCACCAGGAACAGACAGGGTACACAGCATCTCGGGATGGTCCTTGGTCAGGACAGCAGTCCAGCGAACTTGAGGCAGCCCAGGGGATCCAAAGCCACCAGCTACACACGACTGGTCAGCTGTCCTGCGAACAGAGAACTTAAAAGGCACAAGTTGAGCAAGTCTTGTCCCTTTCGGGATCGTGACGGGAGGGGGTGGGTGTGGAGACCATGGCACAAATCTGCCCTGTGAAATCTGCATCAATGAGCCCCAGGTGCACAATGATGCCCTGAAGGGTGGCACTAGATCTCCCCATAAGGAGAGCACTCATTCCCCCACCCAAGGGATCAAAGGAATCCAGGGGAACCTTGTGTATTTTACAAGATTCTAAGACAACTGTTGCTGTGGTGCAGACATCCACACCTGCTGATCCACGGGTGCTGGCTGCAAGCCAGCAAAGGAGACCTCCATCGGCTCCGGGGTCTGGAGAGAAGCTTGTGTCTGGGCACGTGCCTGCTACACGCTCTGCTTCACGTTTCCTGAGCCCGGTAAAGCCTGGCCATTAACATGAACAGTCGCCTTGCAGATATTGGACATGTGATTCGACCTACCACACCGACCACATAAGAACATGGGAAATATGAACTTCTGTGCTTTCTTCCCCTGCTGCTTACCAGCCTGTGCAGTGCCCTGCTGTGGCTGCCCACCCTGCGGGGCTGCCCAGACTGGCTGCACAGTGGCAGCCACGGCAGCCAACTTCTGACCCAAGGGGATGATGTCCGCACAGGCCTCAGCCATCTGAGAGACAGTAGGAAAACCAGGCAGAGCCACTATGACCCTCCTACAATCATCATTCCAATTACACCCCACATAGTTTGCAATCACAATCCTCCTTGCCACAGAGAGCAAGAGCAGCTCTGCTGTGAGTGGTCAGTAAATCCAAACATCCACAGGAGACTAATCACGGATCCGCCTGTTGCATTGCACAGCAGCAGATAACCATTGTTTACACTTTGTTGCTGAAAGGTCTCAGCTTCGGGAGGAAAAATCCTAATGAAAGGATTTTAATGAAAAGATGCCTGCGACAGGATGAGCCCGGCATGGGGCCCTGTCCCCAACATGGAGGAGTGGAAGGGTGCCAAGAGAGGTGCAGCCTGTGGAGCCGCATCACTGCAGAGTGGCACAAGGGAGCCTGGCACAGCCAAATCCACCCCGCGGGAAACATCGCCATCCCCTGTGTTGGACCCGTCCCCCAGCACACTGTCCCAGGGTGGGGAGAGAGCTCCACATCGCACAGAAACTCAAACTTCCCCTCGTCCATGTCCAAGACAGAAGGGCTCCACTGGGAACTCCAAGGGGTACAAGAACCAGATCCTCGCCAAAGATCCTCACACTTTTTCCACTGCACCAGCAGTGATCCCACGTCTACGGTGCAATCATCAAAGAGGGCCTCCATGAGGTGTACCCCCACAAGAGACCACTCCTCCTTGGAGAACGGCTTTGCAGAGTCCAAAAAGAGCCCTCGCTCTCGGACCCACAGAAGCAATCGCTCAAAATAATTCCAGGAAATAGAAACCTGTTTCCACTCCAGGACCCCCCCTCCAGAGATCCAAAATGAGGGAATCCTCCTTGAAACCCACAGTGGTTGCCATTACCCCAAGAACAGCAGGCAAAGCACCAAAGAGGGGTGACAATAAAACCTCACTGGCAATCCAGACTCTGACTCAGCCTAGGCTGCAGTACACTTTGGCAGTCACCTGATGTCACTAGAGGACAGGAAAGAACAGAAGCACACATGGCTGTTCTCAAGGTGAAGAAAAAATGTGAAGTTTATATTCTGACTCCAACATTTATAGTTTTCCAAAAGTAACAGCGGACTGGAAGGTGACAGTGCCACCTCTCCAATGACACTGATCAAACCAACAGCCTTAAACTCTCTCCTCCTCCATAAAGGATTGCGAAACAACGAGTTATTTACAGAAAGTATGTGAGAAAGTTCACTACAAGAATGTCAACATCAGAAGGCTTAGAAAATCTTAAAAAACCAGGATGACACAAGTTGGGCTAAACTTGACCTCTGGTGACTGCTTCTCTGGTGACTGCCCCTGCACCACTGGGGCTCACTTGTGTCCTTCCTATGGAGACCATTGTGACACTGCAGAGCATTGTGGAAACAATGGGCCATGGTGACACTGCAGGCCCTTGTGGAACCTGTTACACTGTAGGCCCTTAAGGAACCAAGAGGAACATTTTGACCCTGCAGGATCCCATGGATCCCATGGATCCCAGGGGCCACGGTGACACTGTGGGGCCTCATGGAACCAAGGACATCTTTGTGGGTCTGTTGGGCTGCATGGTCCCAAGGGGCCAGTGTGAAGCATCAGGGCTTTGTAGAACCAAGAGGCCATTGCTGCATTTGAGGGCCTCGTGGAGCCAAAGGGCCATTGTGATCCTGCAGGGCACCATGGATCCATGGAGAGCACTATGGCATTGCAAGGCCCCGTGGAATCATGGAGACCATTGTGACCCTGCAGGGCCTTATGGAAGGAAGGGGCCATTGTGACACTATGGGAAGTTGTGGAACCAAGGGAATCATTGTTGCACTACTGGGCCCCAATGGAACCAGGGGGCCATTGGACACAGTAAGGCTTCATGGAAACCAAAGTCCATTATGGCACTGTGGGACTTTGTGCTTGTGGAGCCATGGAGACCATTAGGATCCTTAAGGACTTGTGTAACTAAGGAGCTATTATGACACCTCAGGGCATCATGGAAGCAAGAGAATCATTGCGGCACTGCAAGGCCTCATAGAAGCAAGGAGCCATTGTGACACTGCAGGGTCCTGTGGAACCAAGGCAACATGAAATAGGTGTGGCTGCCTTGGCATCCCAGGGTTCACCTGACAGGTCTGACTGACCTTGGAATGTGGAAGGTCACTCCCATCTGCCCCTGAAACTCTGAGGCTCTGCACTTTCTTTCTTATGGAAAAGAACTGTCCATCTTTTCCAGGCATCCATGGCCAAAATTAGTATTCCACCTCCAAATTTCTGTGTATCCAAGGATTGCTCCCAGACAAAAGCTGCCAGGACAGACAAGTCTGGCTGGTCTTTGACTCCTGAGGGGCAGCACTCACCTGTTTTCCAAACACTGGTGTCGTGGCTTGACGGGAAATGGGACATCTGGGATATGTTGTTTTGCTGTGGTTACCAATGGGTGTTCGGATTTTAAGATGAGCACCTGGTTTGACCAGTGGGGCATTGGATCCGCCTCTTGAGACTACAAACCCAAGGAGTTAAAAGCAGGGCTCTTGTCTTTCAGAGCTCTCTTGGGATTTCCAGCGTGAAGGGTTGGGCCTCCCTCCCCCAGCCCAGTTGCTGGCTGGGCTGGGGGAGGGGAAAGCCACGTGGCCCATTTACGGTAGGCCCAGATTTGGTGGAAGGGTGGGGGAGCATCAAGCGACCTGTTTACCCCCCCCCCACCACCTTTTTGGAGACGAAGAGAATGCAGCCTGTGCTGTTATCTTGAAACATGATATCATGTGCCGGCAGCACGGCTGAGAGGAGAAGGGGGAGGGGCTGTGAGCATCCCAGTGGCCTGGGAGAGCCTTTAACCCTTGTGGATAGTGAGAACTTCACGGAACATTACCTTTCCTAGGAAAAGGATAAGAGTGGAAGATGAAGGAAGAAACAGGCCAGTAAGGGGGTCTGGCAAAGAGAAAGAGAGATGTAGAAGAAATGGGGGAAGATGGAGTGGCAACTTTGCTGGACTCTTTTATTGTAGATCCATGGCCTGTTTCCTGGTGATACAGAGGCTGCATTGCAGGGGGAAGTGGAGGCTCGGAGCCAGGAGAGTTTGGTGTTGAGACCCCTCGGCCCCAGGGGGTATAGAAGAAATGGGGGGGACAAAGGTCCCTGAGATGAGATTGTGCTCTGCTTGGAACGAGACGAGGCATCCTTAAAAAGGTCCACCCTGAAAGCAGGCCTCTGCCTCATCCCATGCCTGGTGGTGAGAGCACTTTGGCATGGAAAGGAGAAGTCACGAGATAGCAGGACTCTAGGCGGTGTGCTAATTGTGACAAGAAGTCCGTGGTACAAGGAAGGACTCCGTCTACTCTTCATAAGCTGAAGATTTGATTTTTTAAAGGGTGGTGCCAGACCGAGTGTGGATAATTTTGGGAGTGTGGATAATTTTGGGAGATGAATTATACTGGGATCTGGAGGAGGAGGGGGAAGTGTTTCTGTGTAGTTTTCATTCTCCTTGTGATTTCTTTTTTTTTTTGTGTGTGTGTGTAGTTTAGTAATTGTGTGTAGTTTAGTAATTGTGTGTAGTTTAGTTAATAAACTTTTCTTTACGTTTAAGCTGGAGCCTGCTTTGCTTATTCCTGTTCACATCTCACAGCAGACATCAGGTAGAGGGTAGACTCATGGGGGCTCTGGCTTTGCCAGGCCCAAACCATAAAAACTGGAAAGGGCTCTGTGCTCTTCTTTTTATGAAAAAAACCCCATCCCTCTTCTCCAGGCACAAATGTTTTAAATAAGGGCTCCACATTCATCATTTCAAAAATCCAAGAGTTGCTCCAAGCAAACCCGCCAGGACAGACAGGTCAGGCTTACCTTGGCCTCTGGTGATTGCTGTTCATCAGCTCCTGAAACATGAGGGCTGCGTGGTTTCCTTCCTATGGAGACCAATGTGACATTTGAGAGCCTTGTGAAATGAAGGGGCCATTGTGACACTGCCAAGCACCATGGATCCAAGGGACCATTGTGATACTGTGGAGCCTTGTGGAACCCAGGACATCTTTGTGGCTCTGTTGGGCCACACGGTCCCAAGGGACCAGAGCAAAGCAGTGGTGTGTGAGTTTGCCCAGCTGTAACTCAGTCAGACAGATTTTACCTCGGAAGTACTGGGCTCGAGTTTCAAGCCCTGGGAATCATTTGTTTAACTTAAGGTGAGTTACAGAGTTCCCCCATGAGCCTTTAGTGTTGTTATGCTAAGTTGTCCAAGTTCTCCTCCCCTACTGGTTACTTGTGTCCCGTATATGGTTATTGTTCTAGAGTGTTCTACCCTCGAGTGTATATATTGTTGCTTCGCCTTTATCTCAGGTCTTTGAATCCCACCCCTTGCACTGCGCTTGACTTCTCAATGTTTATTGTTTTTCACCCTGTTACTAAAGTTCTTTTTGGGCAAACTCATTGATCCTGCTTGTAGGATCATCGGGGGCTAGGACGGTTGGGACGGACGGAGACAAGAGATATCTGAAGCCAGGTCTTGGAAATTGTGGTTTATTGCAAAGGGTGTGGGTGCAGGGGCCTTGTTTGGAGCTGCCAGTCACAGCTCAGAGGAGGCCCAAAAGAGGAGATGGAAAGAGACGCCCAAAATGGATGCCCAAAAGAGGAGGGGAGTTCCCACTACTGTACAATAAATCTTCTTCTGTGCTGTATATTCTAATTTTCACTAACCAATATAGTACAAGATAAAAATCTTATAGCATTTATATACAGCCTATAAGAATGATTACATTACCATACTGTGCTACATTTTAAACCCTGAAAACAACTCTTTGGACTCCTTCTGACAAGCTAGTACAGTCTGCTCTGAAACTTGGACTTGTCTGCAAGCAGAGGGTATTGTTTCATCAAAAGAAGATTACCTTCAGCCGGCCATACCATTGTTTTCCAGTTGTTCAGTAACTAAGACTTGGTATCTCAAAGCTTGCTTTCATTTCAATCTCACTTGTAGTTTCCATATTCTCAAAATCTTTTGCCAGGAAATCATATTTATAAGGCTTTCATGTTTCATCTTCCCCAGCATCTGCTTCTTTTCATTTTCACCATCCTTGCCATGAAGTTGGGGAACCAGAAAGGTTTGTCACACCCACCCTCATTGCAACCTTTGGCGCCCGAACAGGGACCCTGACATTCAGTCATGTCAACTGGGGTTAGCTGATGGATAGACCAGTGCTCCTCGGGATTTTGGTTTTTGCTGGGCTGGCACATTCATCATTGCTTTGAGGGACCTTGGCCAGGATCTCCAAGGACAATGATGGTTGCACCTATGTAGGATTGCAGGTGGGTTTGGGGAAAGGCAGAACAATTATTGCCCATTTTGCCACTGTGTTTTTACAATATGAATCCACATCCCTTAACTGATTTGGAGTGTTCCAGTGGCTCTTCCACCTAAGGCAGAGAAAGAGAAAAATGGGCAGCTGGAAGTCCAAAGTAGAAAGGTGTGTATATGGATGCTGTAAGTTAATTCTCACTGATCATGACCAAGTATCTTCAAAGAACAAAATAAAATCAATTGTGAGGTGGATCATTAAAAATTTTCCAGATGCCCGTGAGCCTGACCGTCCTCCCTCCACCTTGGCTCCTCCACTTCCTGCTACCACAACCTTCTATTCTGCCCTGAATGAACTCCAGACTCCACCCCCATGACTGCAGCTCACGCCCCCACTTTCAATCATTCCACCTTCAGCCTGGGCCATGCCTCCAGAAGACCAGCCCTGAAGTCTGCCATCCTAAATCAAGGCCCTTCCTCCCCAACACCTGACAAAATGGCAGTGCCATTTACATCACGCTCCGGCAACAATATAACCCTATGCTCAAGGTACTAAGCCCAACTGTCACACTATTTCTAATCCAAATAATTCTCCTCCAAGTTATTCTTCCTCCCGAGAAGACAGTTTGGATTCCCCAGAGCCACCCCACCCGTCAACCCCAGAAGATCCCCAGGAAAGGATTTGGAAAGAAGCACTTAAGGAAGGAGACTAGCAAATACTCTCAAAACTCCTTGTGGCCCCTGTATATTATGAAAGAAGGGGGCAGAATCCCAGGTAACAGCCATTGGCTTCTGGGGAAATAAGGGAGCTGTGTCGGGCAGGTAAAGACCATAGGAAGGACTTACCTTGTTTTAATGGCCTGATGAGGGCCATGGTTAAAGCACATGTCTTAACCCTCTATGATTTAAAATATATTATGACCATATTGTTCTCACCTACAGAATACACCCTGTGGGAAGGGGGATGGAAGTGTTTGCTGAATCAATTAATAGCAGACTATGCTAATAATGAGGCAAGGGCGGAATTGACAATCAACCATCTAGCTGGAGAAGGACAACACAGCCTACCAGACGATCAACCAGTAGGTATCGCCAGAGAAGTATTGAATGATACCAAAGAGATGGCTTTGAAAGCTTTAATCCAGGTATCGGATGGTAGCACTCCCAATTTGGACTACCTTGGGTGGCTGCAGCTAAAGCTTTAGGACAGTCAGACCATCTTGGATGCCTGTCAAGTAAGCAAACCAATGCTACTCCCTCACATTGAATGGCCTGCTCTCAGACATAGAGACCATCAAACATGCCACCTTGCAAAAGAGCGATAAAGTTTTTATTCTGGGCACATGGGCATGGCTGTGTAGACTCTGAGGGCATGTGTTGCATGAACCTCTCCAGCCACAGCGAGTCAATCCATAAGGGCATTACGGTACTGAAGAAAGGGTTCAAGAAGCTTCAAGTAGAAAACAATGACTGGGTCAATAAACTCCCCCAATCCAAGGGACTAAAGGGTTGGATGATGTCTAGCTAAAAAAGGACTATTCATTCTCTTAGTGGTTGCTGTTGTATTGTTAATTGTCCCATGTTTGTTTGGATGCTTTTAGAAAGTATTACAAAATTCTTTCAGTTCCATCTTTATTGTAAAACAGAAAGGGGGGAAGATTCCCAACACAGGCTCCTCATGGACTCCTTGGAGGAGAGAACTGGAGGTCAGGATGGCACAAAAACCTCTCAGAGACTCAGTGTGGGCAAGAAAATCCTTAAAATTACCAAAAATATTCTTAAATCCACAAAGTACGTTAAAAATCTTGAGTATCTTTAGGCATTAATGAGCCCTGCTAAGTTTCAGTACAAAGCTCTCAAGGGACTTGTTAAAATAGATAATTGGGGGCATGATTGCACAAAACTCTGACAGAGCCAGTATCAAAAGGGAAACACCAAGTACCTTAAAATAACTGAAGTACCTTGAAGTATTAATGACCTCCACTGAGTGTTGTTACTGACAAAGCCTCTCCAGGGAATAATACAGCAGATAATTGGAGGCCATGATTGCACAAACCTCTCAGAGACTCCAAGGCAAAAGCCAAACTCAAAGTCCTTTCAAAAACCTGCAATCCCTTCAGGGAGCATTAAAGACCCCCCCAGGGCTATTCCTGAGTAAGGCTCCCCAGGGACTCCTTCCAGCAGATCCTTGAGGCCACTGGGATTTGGGTTAGGGGGGGATGCTGAGGGCAGGACAAGGCGCTGACAGTGCCCAGCCTGGCTGGGGCTGTGCCAGGAGGCCCCAGGGCCTCAGGACAAGGTGTCTCCTCACGGCCCTTGGTGGCACAGACCTTGATGCTGTGCCCTAGGGCACCAAGACTTGGCTTCTCTTTGTCCCCACCTGTCATCACTGTCTCCAGTTCTCTGCTCTGCCTGGGGCCTGGGGACACTTTCTCAGTTGTGTCCTTCAGTGGGACCCATTAAAAGTCCAAGAAACTTTGGCGTTGGATTCTGACTTGGAGTTCTGGAGAGATTTCTTCAGCTCCCTCTCAGGGACTGATGTTCAGGGCCTCAGCACAAAGCCCCAGAGGCTCATTAATGTCCTTAACTGTGCTGCTGAGCTGGGCTGTGCTCCTGGCACAGAGGCAGCCCCTGGTAACCAAGAAGAGCTTCAAAAGCACATTTCTCTTGATGAGCAGCTCTTCTGCCAGCCCAGCAGGGCTGGGGCACTGCCTGCATCCACCCCGGGCACAGCACAGAGGCACAGAGAGCTTCAATCAGTCAGGGCTGGGAAGGGGCTGAGAAGTGCCTGGGGCAGAATCACTGCCAGCCCTTGGCACAGGAACCTCTGGCTGCAGGACAATGCAGCTGCAGATTTTGGAGCCAGCTCCTAAAGCTGGAACATCCCAGTGCCTACAGACCCTGTGAGTACAACTCTGGGTATTTCTGGTGCAGGGGAGGTGAAATGCTCATGAAAGTCTGACATGCTGAGATGTTCTAAACAGTCATAGAATATTTCCAAGACAATGATTTTGATAACAAATGAGGAAATTTACAAAGGCTAGGTATTCAGTTTCCAACTGTTGGGGCATGGCAGGGAGGGAGGGATAAATATTAGTGGTTTATTATTAATTATGAATTTTCACAATTTCCTGAGAGATCTAAACTGTTCCTTTTAGTGATCAATAGGTTCACAGGCGATCCCTAATGTGCTTTCAGCCACTCTGCCCATGGAAAGCACCAGCATCACCTTTGCTGGACCCATCAGGCTCAGTCTGAGCAATCTTTTCTCTAAGCTAGAAACAGAACCTGCCCCCAGCCAGTGCCCTGCAAACAGGCAGGGTTCCGTCAGGCCAAGGAGAGTGCACAGAGGTTTGGGGTCTGTGAGTGCTGGCATGGAGGGATCAGGCACAGGGAAACACCTGCAGGAGGAAAATCTCCAGGAAGCAGACAGTATATCAGAAAAGGAGAGAAAACAAAACCCAGCAATGCTGTGGCAGTGTGAGTTTAGAGATGCCCACAGGATCCCCTCCAGTGCAGCCCCTCCCTCTGAACAAGTCCCCTCCCTCCTGTGCCCCAGCCAAGCCTCTGCTCTCAGGGCTGGGGCTCCAAGGCGTGCAGCCCCTCCTGCAGCAGAGCTGTGGTGCAGCTCTGCAGCTCCGGGCCCAGTTCCCTCTGCAGAGCACAGGGCTGGGAGCAGCTGCCCGGCACTGGGGGCTCTGGCAGGGGGCACAGCTGTCTCAGGGTGATGCTGTCCCCAGTGACCGGCTCTGGGCAATGCTGTCAGTGCAGCCAGGGAAGGAGCTGCATCTCCCTTCATCCAAAGCCATCATAAGGACACTTGGAAGTGTCCCTGAGATTTCAGTCCAAGCTAGGAGCTTCAATCCAGGGTGCAAACCTGTCCTAGAGCATCTCTGAGTTGTAAGATTGATGGGGAAAGGCAGAGGTGTTGTGACACTGAAAATGCTGTTGGGTTGGTGAAATGAGCATCGTGAGTCCTTGGCTAAAAATGTGGAACTGGGCTGTGGTGGATCCATCTGCTCTCAGCAAAGATCACATTATCTTTACAAAAAACTTAGGAATGAGCATATCCTCCATTTAGGAAAAGAGAAAGCCGAGATAAACTCAAAACACAATCAACTGTGACCATCTCCCTCCAGTCTCCACTCATTCACGTGCCTCAGGGAACTCACTCTGTTATACCAAGGGCATGCTAAGGGTTTCTGATATCCTAGAATAGCAGGAGAGACATGGGGGCAGCTTCAAAAGAAAACCTCAGAACTCTGAAACAGAGAAGCAGGTACGTGTGTGTTACAGAGGAGGGTGTATGGGAAATGGCTTTGATTTTGCTTACAGGTATCTCTTATAACTCTTCACTGTCCTTTATCCATGAGCAGGTCCCCATGTGCAGCCCCAGCAAATGTCCAACAGCAGCTCCATCAGGCACTTCCTCCTGCTGGCATTGGCAGACACGCGGCAGCTGCAGCTCCTGCACTTCTGCCTCTTGCTGGGCATCTCCCTGGCTGCCCTCCTGGGCAACGGCCTCATCATCAGCGCCGTAGCCTGCGGCCACCACCTGCACACACCCATGTTCTTCTTCCTGCTCAACCTGGCCCTCAGCGACCTGGGCTCCATCTGCACCACTGTCCCCAAAGCCATGCACAATTCCCTCTGGGACACCAGGGACATCTCCTACACTGGATGTGCTGCTCAGCTCTTTTTCTTTCTGTTCTTCATCTCAGCAGAGCTTTTCCTCCTGACCATCATGTGCTATGACCGCTACGTGTCCATCTGCAAACCCCTGCACTATGGGACCCTCCTGGGCAGCAGAGCTTGTGCCCACATGGCAGCAGCTGCCTGGGCCAGTGCCTTTCTCAATGCTCTCATGCACACAGCCAATACATTTTCCCTGCCCCTGTGCCATGGCAATGTCCTGGGCCAATTCTTCTGTGAAATCCCACAGATCCTCAAGCTCTCCTGCTCACACTCCAACTTTAAACAACTGGGGCTCATTGCTGTTAGTGCATTTTTAGGACTTGGATGTTTTGTGTTCATTGTTTTCTCCTATGTGCAGATCTTCAGGGCCGTGCTGAGGATCCCCTCTGAGCAGGGACGGCACAAAGCCTTTTCCACCTGCCTCCCTCACCTGGCTGTGCTCTCTCTGTTCCTCAGCACTCTAATCTTTGCTCACTTGAAGCCCCCCTCCATGTCCTTCCCATCCCTGGATCTGGCCCTGTCAGTTCTGTACTCAGTGGTGCCTCCAGCCCTGAACCCCCTCATCTACAGCCTGAGGAACCAGGAGCTCAAGGCTGAAGTGTGGAGACTGATGAGTGGATGCTTTTAGAAACATTAAACTGCAGGCCAGTGTTTGCAAATCACTTGTAATAAAAGTAATTTTGAATATTTCTTGTTGGTTTGGTTGTGGGTTTTTTCCCCCTTTATAAGGTTTTTTATATTGTCCATAATAAATATCAGTGTTTGGGCCTTTTCTCATTTTGTTTCTCTCCACCTTCCCTGAGCCCACAGACTGTGTGAACGAGGGGCTGTGCTCCTGGTGGCTTTAAATGAACTAAAGGATCTCCCAGAAGAGTTTTCTGCAGAGATGCCCTTTTGTTGCCTTCTGTGGAGCTGCAGCAGCAATGTCTGTGTGCAGAGCTGGGGCAGATCAGTGCTGGCCCAGCAGCTGTGCCCAGCAGCAGCAGCAGCCCTTGGTGTTGCCAATGCTGCTGCCGTGGCCCTGCCCCACTGCCCTGGTGGCCCTGGTGTTGCTGCAGGGCCTGAGTGCTCTCAGGGCCGGGCACAGCCCTGGGGGTGGCAGTGCCGGGGCTGCAGCAGGGACAGGCCATGGGCACTGCAGGGGCAGCACTGACGCCTCAGGCCAGGCCCTGGGGGCTCCAGGCTCCTTGCCCAGGCTCTCTCAAGAACACACCCAGGCCAATGCTCAGCACAGAAAAGCCCCGTGAGCAGCCCCAGGCTGGCCGTGGGCAGGCAGGGGACAAACAGCATGGCTGGGGCTCTGCAAGGGCCCGGGGGAGACGGGAAGGAACAGCAGAGCAGGGGCTGATCCATCCCCAGTGCGCTGCACAGCCCAAGGCAGCGTCCCAGAGCGTCCTGATGGAGCTGCCAACAACATCCCCCTCTGCAGCCCTGGCCTCTCCCCCAGCTCACACAGGTGCCCCATCCTTGCAGGCACAGACACAGCAGCACTGGCTCAGCAGCCCCTGTCTGCATTGCACAGAGAAGGGGGAGCACCCCCATGCTGCTGGTGTGGGGACATGAACCTGAGGGAGAACAAATGCCATCAGCCCTTGGGGCCAGCAAGGGCTGGGGGACACCAGGGAAACCACTCAGCTTTGTCCTGGCCTCTGCACTCAGCCAGAAAGTTTGTTCCCATCAGCTGGGAGTTTCCTGGGCCACTGCAGACACTGTTGCTCAGAGACAGGGCTGCCTGGAAGCCACCCCCAAACTGCCCTGAGCATTTCCTCTGCTTCGCATTTGCTTTCTTTACTCTTTCTGATACAAATTTCTTCTAATTCCCCACCCCAGGGGACCTAGAACTAGTCACAGCACTTGAGGTGCTGCCCAAGCAGTGCCCAGCACAGGGGAAGAATCCCTGCCCTGCTCCTGCTGGCCACACCATTCCTGATGCAGGCCAGGAGCCATTGGCCTTCTTGGCCACCTGGGCACACTGCTGCCTCATGTCCAGCCTGCTGTCCATCAGTCCCTGCAGGTCCCTTTCTGCCTGGCTGCTCTCCGGCCACTCTGTCCCCAGCCTGTAGTGCTGCAGGTGTTGTTGTGGCCAAAGTGCAGGACCCGGTACTTGGACTTGTTAAACCTCACCTTGTTGGATTTGGGCCCTGGATCCAGCCTGTCCAGGGCCCTGTGCAGAACCCTCCTACCTCCATCCTCCATCAGATCCAAACTCACACCCAGTTTGGTGTCATCTGCAGATTTGCTGGTGTTGGACACAATCCCCTCATCCAGACCATTCCATGCAGACATTGGAATCCACGCTGGCTGGCTCTGATCCCTCGGCCATCCTGTGGGTGCCCTGTGATGGCACTCAGGGTGATCTGTTCCGTAACCTTCCCGGACACCCAGGTCAGGCTGACAGGCCTGGAGTTCCCCAGATCCTCCTTCCCACCTTTCTTGGGGATGGGCTCACAATGGCACCTCCAGCCCTCTGGGACCTCCCTGCTGAGACAGCACTGATGGTAAATGATGGAGAGCAGCTTGGGGAGCTCATCCACCAGCTCCCACATTCCCCTGGGATGGATCCCATCTCCTCCCATAGCCACCTGTGGTCACCAGCTGCTTCCTCCTGGATTCCAGGGGGCTGTTCTGCTCCATGTGCCCATCCACCAGCTCAGAAGAACACTTGTCTTGAGGACTTATTCTTGACTTATTCTTGAAAACTGAGGCAAAGAATGGGTTAAGTACCTCAGGCTTTCCCTCATATTTGGTAACCACATCTCCCATAATAATGAATGGAAATTGTCCTTGATGCCGAATTTTGCCCCAAAATGCAAGAATAACTGCTTAAGAGACTCAGCCTAAGTCAGATAAGCAGGAGGTATTTTATTGCGACGCGTCGGAGAAATCACAAAATAGATTTCTGAGTTTCCCGTAACAAAACAAGCTTTTATACAGTTTTGAATATAGGATTACATCAGATCATATACATCATCATTTCTTTGCATGCATATTCATAGGGGGTGTGGTGTAGGCGGAGCGTGGGCGGGGACACTTCTTTTGAGGATCATCTTGGTGGTCGTTCCGGTTGCCTTCATCATGGGCTAGGGTCTCCTGATGAGTCTTCCTCTTTAAACTTTTGAACTCCTCTCCTAATTTGGTCAATTCCCGGTGTACTTGGCTTGGTCTCTATGGCTTGGCAAAGTCCTTAGGGTCAGTTTGACACTGTTGGCTCTGAACATGCTTAGCCCATCAGTTCTTCCTAACCCTATCTCTTTCCTGTCATAGTGTTCTATGCTTTAGCTGATTAATTACTCTATGTGTTTCCTAACATTATGCCTCCCTCAAATGCCTCACATTCTATGTTTTAACTCATGATTTCTTGAAGACTATCTGTTTTGGGGCTTCATTCCCCCCCCTTTTTCTTATAACTTACGAATTCTTTCGTCAAGTTCTGACCCTATAGGCCGCTGATGTGCTCGTACCATAGCCCAAACCATTTGGGTCCTTTTCATTATGACTCTTAGTTTCCACCACATACAAATATTTGTGAAAGTTAATAGTAACAGAACTACTATTACTATTAGCATTGGGTGCACCAGGTAGTGGAAGACCTGTGTAGCTGTTGGGGAGTATCCTGTAAAGATATCCCACCAATGATGCTGGCCCACTTGTTCTACTTCAGTCAGGACATTTTTTATCTTTTCTGAATTATGTTCCACCTGCCATACCATTCGTTTAGTTGTTTGATTTACCTTTTGCACCAATTCCTTTACTTTGGGATGTGCGAGCATTGCTTTAAGAATCTTGACGTCCATCCCTATTTGTAATTTCGGTATTTCTTGATATAGGTTGAAATCTGCGTTAATTAGCTGTTGGGTAATTATTGGGACAGTGTAATGAAAATCACAACCTACGATTTTGGTAAAGTTACATACACAGAAGTTAATATTGTTAGTCTCTTCTTGGCAATTATCTATAGTGACGTTGTCACAAGCTGTCCTTACACAAGCACACCCATTTCCTATATAGTAAACTTGTGATTTTGTTCTATCATGCGGAAGCATTTCTAAGGTACATACACTATTTTCAGCATCTAAGCATAAATCTTCGGCTTCTACTACAGCATTTTTGCAAACATAGCCTAATTGTCCTCTGGGAATACATGCCTCTGTGCTAACCGATTGCCACCTATTTTTGGTGTAATCATAACTGGCCCAGACGTTATGGTCTATTGGCCTGACAATGACATCTTGATGTATTGTCCCTAGAGTGAGGATAGGAAAGATAGCTCTCTCCTCTGCCGCACTAATGGTGAGGACATAAGCTTCAATGTGTTCTTGTTGAGGTTCATAAGTGAAGTTCACTAATTGCCACCAAGCCTGGTGGTCCCTCTCAAATTGTGTAGTATGATTGTCCTTTAATATTGTTTCCCTTATTTCTTGAGGTAATATACCTGACGTTCCTTCTCTCATTATTTCTGCCGCTACTGATTGTACCCATTGTTGCGTCTGAGAGCATTGGATAGCGAGTGCAATGTCTCTGCTAAGTTCCCCTGTGTAGTCAGCGAGCTTTACAAAATCTTCTGCAGTATGGTTTGCTACCATGGTTAGTAATTTCACCACTAGCGATTGTGTTTCAGCTAATGTAAGCATGGATGAACTGAGGGGCATCTTAAGCTTTCCTAAATTCGACGTGACGGTACTTAATTTGTTTACTAATACCTCTTGATCTATTGTATTTACTATACCAAATCCGGTGCCAATCCACCCACTTAGATCTCTTTTTGCTCTTCTGTGATGAGACCTCGTCGATAGCCATGCATTCCATCCCTTAAGGCTTTGCTGTATAAATGGTCGACAATCCTTTTGCAAGTACGTAATATCGGTGTGAATGTTCATCTGCACCTTTTTCAGGGAATAAGTGGGGTCCAACAATAATTTTAATTCGTTAGATTTTCTTATCACCTGAGGCCCTATAAAGGTTAGGTTATGTACTGCTTTACATTCCACCGGTCGAGTGGTTTCTTGGGGCAAGTCTAAATCTGGATACAATGAAATCACGTCTCTCGGTAATTCTACCTTATACATAGCGACACGCCTGGGGAAGTTGAAACCCCGTTCGAGCGTTTTCAACTCCCTTTCACATGTGAACGTCATCGACTGATCCAATCTAAATGCCATCTCAAACTGTGCTTTTCCTTCCTCAGAACCACTAGATGCTACGATCTTTCCCGCAGGGTAGAGAAGGGGGTGAGGGTTATAGGTTATGTTTTGAGGATGTAGCTCCCCAAGTGAATCTTCTCTATAAATCACCGAGTTTCAGGGTTGTGATCCAGGTGGATCTTCTCTGAAGTCACTCCACTGACATGAAATTGGGCCCTTTTGCTGGGTCTAGGCAGTGGGCCTGCCCATTCTCACTGGACTAAAGGTAATTAGGTTATGTTCAGAGGCTGGCTCCAAGGGTTCAATTGTTAGTACTAGCCGCCTTGTTTTCCTTTCTTCTACTGGGTCAAGCTCTCGACACCCAATTTGGATTTGGTCTCCCTCGTATGCTACCATGGGGGACTGATGCCATATCTCACTCGCGTATGGCTGATTGTTACGTAAGGCATAAACCTCGAAATGGGGTCCTCTCAATCCCAACTCCGGGTGGATACACTGGTGTGCATGAGACCATGGGTCTATTGGGGAAGAGTCTTGGGGAAGAGCTATACTTATTGAGAGTCCAATGATCAGAGCTGCAAAGGTTTGAGGTGGAGTCAGGATCATGACGTCTGCTCTTCTTGTTTGTTCTCTTCCTCTTGTTTGTTCTCTGGAGCTTTCTTGACCCATGAATAATGGATCCACGTAGGTCGCTCCTTGATCCGCACCGCGGTGAAGGTGGTCAGCAGCACTTGGAAAGGTCCCTCCCACTTTTCTTGTAGGGGTTTTCCTAAAAGATTCTTAACATACACCCAATCACCGGGATTAAACGGATGCAATTTACAGTCAGGTTGTTTAGGTTGGTGCTCTATCATCACAGTAGCATTTTTATCAAACTGTTTCCCCACCGTAATTACATAATCATAAATGTATTGATTTCCGATTTGGTCTATGGCTTCCCCATTTACAACTTGCATAGCATAAGGTCTACCATACAAAATTTCAAATGGGCTTAACTTTTCCTTTGATCTCGGTTTGACTCTCAGCCTTAGCAGAGCAATAGGTAAAGCTGATTAGTCTCTGCAATTTAACTGCAAATTAGTCTCCTGGTATATTTGGGCAATTTGCTGTTTGATAAGGTGATTCATCTTTTCCACTTGCCCACTGGCCTGTGGACGGTAAGGCGTGTGTAATTGCCATTTGATTTGTAATGCTTTACTTATTGCTCTCACTACTTTTGCACAAAAATGTGTACCCCTATCCGAAGAGATGCTCTTCGGTATCCCGAACCGTGGAATAATCTCATTCAACAATACTTTGTTACCTCTCTTTCTTTATTTGTCCTGCAAGGAAATGCTTCAGGCCACCCAGAAAATGTATCAGTTAACACCAACAAATACCGAAACCCCCCTTTTCTTGGGAGTTCAGAAAAATCAATCTGCCATATTTCACCTGGGAATTTTCCTCAGTTTATGGCTCCTTGGTGTACCTTGGTTCCCATATTCGGGTTGTTTTTCAGACACCGCTCGCACTGGGACGTAACGTGTTTTACATTGGTAAATAATTTCGGTCCTGCTATCCTGGTCCGCAAATATTGGTAAAGCGGGTCTAGACCCCAATGGGCCTTTTCATGTTCTGCTTTTACAAACTGCCACATCACATTTCCTGGTATTACTAACTGTCCTGTTTCCAATTGACCCCAACCATTTTCTAACATTTTGCCCTTATTTCTTTGAATCCATCTATGATCTGATTCCTGGTAATCTGGCTGGGTATCGGTATCCAGCTCTCCTGGTATTAGGGCCACTATTTCTACTTCCTTAGTTCTTGTGGCAGCCAATTTAGCTTCTGTATCTGCCTTCCTGTTTCCTATTTCTGGAATAGTGTCACTTTTCAGATGTCCTTTACAATGCATTATGGCCACTTGTGCTGAGAGTTGGACCGCCTCTAGCAATCCATGTTTGATTGTTTTTCCTTGTGTAGTCAACAGTCCTCTTTCTTTCCAGATGGCCCCATGAGCATGTACAACGGAAAAGGCATATTTAGAGTCTGTCCATATATTGATTTGCATGTTTTCTGCCAATTCCAGGGCTCGAGTCAGAGCTATCAGCTCTGTCTTTTGGGCTGAAGTCCCTGCAGGCAAGGGGTTTGACTCAATTACCCTTTCTGTAGTAGTGACTGCATAGCCAGCCATTCTTACTCCTCGCCTCACGAAGCTGCTGCCATCCGAGAACCAGTTGTCCGCATCTTCGAGCGGCTCTTCTTTGAGATCTGGGCGACTGGAGTAGACGGCTTCAATTGTTTCCAGGCAGTCATGTTCGATGGGTTCTGCTGGGGCTCTCCCTTCTAGAAATGAAGCTGGGTTCATAATGTTAGTTACCTGAATGGTTACGTCATCTGATTCAGCCAGGATGGCCTGGTATTTTAGGAATCTGGAAGGCGACAACCAATGGTTGCCTTTCTGTTCCAGCACAACCGACACAGTGTGAGATACTAACACAGTCACCTTTTGGCCCAACGTGAGCTTCCTGGCCTCCTCTATGTTGATTATCACTGCGGCCACTGCCCGCAGACAGCCTGGCCATCCTTTACTTACTTCATCCAATCGCTTGGAGAAGTGGGCCACAGCTCTTTTGTGTGGTCCCAGCTGCTGTGCTAGGACTCCTAGGGCCATCCCTTGTCGTTCATGGGAGAACAGCCAGAATGGTTTTGATACATCTGGGAGGCCTAATGCCGGTGCTCTCATTAGCTCCAGCTTCAACTTCTTGAAGGCCCCTTCTGCCTCTGGGGTCCAAACTAGAACATCCTTAGCTTCCTTCAATAAATCATACAATGGTTTAGCGAGTATCCCGTACTGGTAGATCCATAGCCGACACCAACCTGTCATGCCCAGAAAGGCACGCAGATCTCTCACTGTCTCTGGTTTAGGCATCTGACAGATGGCCTCTTTTCTAGCTGCTCCCAGGGATCGCTGTCCTCTGGAGATTTCGTATCCCAGGTACACCACCTCTTTTTGCACCAGCTGTGCTTTCTGTTGAGAAACTCGATATCCACTTAAACCCAGGAAATTTAACAAGGAAATTGTCCATTCAATGCATTCTTCCTCTGTTGCTGTTGCTATTAGGAGGTCGTCTACGTACTGCAGAAGGGTGCCATCTCCCTGTGGCCTTTCCCACTGTTCTAATTCTTTGGCTAACTGATTCCCAAAAATCGTAGGGGAGTTCACCCATCCTTGAGGCAATACCGTCCGGGTAAGCTGGGTCTTTCTTCCTTTATCTACAGATTCCCAATCAAAAGCAAAAATCTTTTGACTCTCGGGACCCAAAGGAAGGCAGAAGAATGCGTCCTTTAGATCTAATACGGTGAACCAGGCCAAATTATCCTTCAGTCTAGTTAAAAGCGTGTATGGATTAGCAACCAACGGATGTAAGTCTTAGTTATTTCATTTACTGCTCTCAAATCCTGAACTAGTCTATAAGCTCCATTAGGTTTCTTTACTGGCAGGATTGGTGCATTAAAATCCGATTCACATTCTACCAATAACCCCAGTTCCAGAAACCTTTTGATTATGGGCTCAATCCCCTTCCTGTCTTCTATCCTCAAGGGGTATTGTTTTCTTACCACCGGTCTTGCCCCGTTGTTAAGTTCAACAACAATCGGTGCTGCTTGTTTTGATTTTCCAGGTATATCAGTAGCCCACACTAATGGGTATGCCTCGCTCAGGATTCGCTCGAAACTGTGATTCTCAGGTTTAGGTTCCACACAACTGATTGTTAGGCTTAGAGCTGTAATCAGTCATTCCTCGTTTACCTGAAATTCCAATTTGTCTTTGTTGAACTTTATTATGGCTCCCAAGTTCTCCAATAAGTCTCTTCCCAATAAGGGCTTTGGTGAATTTGGTAAATATAAGAACTGATGAATTCCCATTTGTTTCCCAATTTTGTATTTAATGGGTTTCAAAAAGTAAGCCTTTTCTGGTTGGCCTGTTGCTCCCACAACTTGTACAAATTCATCACTTTTAGGTACCAATTCTTGATTTAAGACCGAAAAAGTTGCTCCCGTATCAATCAAAAAGTCCAATTCCTTTTTACCTTCCCCTAGCTCCATTTTAACCAGTGGGTCTGCTAGGGTACGGCCCACCGGTCCCCCTCATTCACTATCCTGCTGTGTGGTAGTAGTAGTGGCCATTAGCCTTTTCTTTAACTGGGAGCATTCTTGTTTCCAGTGTCCCGTCTGTAGGCAGTACGCACATTGGTTTGGCCTTACTCTAGTTGGGTGGGATTGGAATCTCCCTCTCCCTCCTACTGGGTTGCCTCTACCTCTTCCCTTAGTTCCAGGTTCAGAGTAACCTGTCTTCTGAGCTGCCACTGCCACAGCCACTACTCAAGCTATCCTCCTGTCTTCCTTCTTCTTTTCCTCAACTTCTCTATTATTATATACCTTCCATGCCTCATTCAGCAACGCCTCCAGGTTTTTATTTTCTGGATGTCCAAGCTTTTGTAATTTCTTCCTGATGTCTGGGTTACTCTGTCCCATCATTAATCCTAACAGGTGTTGTTTCCCTTCTTCCGTTGCTGAGTCCAGGGGTGTGTATTGTCTCATGGCTGCCCTAAGTCTATCCAAAAACTCTGATGGGGTCTCATCCTTTCCCTGTCTGATGTCATATAACATCAACCAATTGATAGCCTTAGGGATCGCATTACGCAAGCCCATCGCTATCAGTTTTCTATACTGCACCAGTCGCCGATAATGCTCTTCGTTGCCCGGGTCCCATTCTGGTTTACTGCTGGGGAAATTATCTTCTAGTCTCCCTGATAATACTTGAGCATGTCGTTTTCCTGTCTCCAATACGAGTTCCCTTTCTGTATCTGTCAATTCTGACAGCATTACCTCTATATCTTCCCAATCAATATCTAAATTCTTTGCCATTAATTCAAACCTCTTCGCTACTCCCTCTGGATTTCTCCTGAAGTTCCTTGCCTCATCCCTCCAATTGTTCAGGTCACTCGTGGAGAACGGCACCTTTACCCTAGTCCTTTCCTTTACATTGGCATAAGTTGTCGGAGAGGAGCTATTGTATGGTTCCCTTCCTCTCTTTGCTGTGCTTCCCTCCGTGCTGCAGATCTGGTATAATACGAGTGGCTGGTCCCCTCTCCGGGATCTTCTTCCTGTGTCTCAATGTCTTCCCTATTCTTTCTCTTCTCTTTTCTCTTTCCCTTTCCCTGTTCTTCATCTTCCCCTTCTATTTCAGTTAACTCTTTTCCTACTACTCCCCTAGCATGGTTTACACAATCCAACCGCCTTTCGCTCTGCATCTGTCGCCTTTCTTCCTGCATCTGCCGGCGCCTATTTTGTTCCGGGCTACTATCCTCCTCATCCTCTATTCCCCTTCCATCTCTCTTATCCTCTATCTGAATTACTATATTCAGCTTCTGTGAGCTGCTCTCTGCCTCCCTTTGGCATGTCTCGCTGTCATTCTTCTCACTATATTCCAACTTAGAGACGCCGCCTCCCAGTGAGTTACTTTTGTCTTCAGTCCTCGGTGTGCTGGTTTCTATTCTACAGGAACCTGATTTTCTTAAACTCCCATTCCTAGGTGTGGTACCGTCCCCACATGGGCTTAGTTCGGGCAGGCTGAATGTCTCCCCTCGGCTCTCTGCTCCATGTGGACTGCCTTCTTCCTTTTCAGCTTCTAGTCTGGGTGGGCTGTCAGCATCCCTGTAGCTTCTCGACCCCTGTGGACTATCCGGTCCCTGCGGGCTGCTTTCCCTCCTGTCAATCCCCGATTTTAATGGGCTATCCTCCCCCCAACTGTTGTCTAGTCTCTGAGGGCTGTGCCCAAACCTGGATTTCCACCATCAGTCCAGTTCTCTTAATGGGCTAGGATCCCCTTGTTCCTCTTTTGGCTTGGGAAGAGGCCCTTCCTTTCCTGGGGCGAATGGATGGTACTCCCACAGGCTTATTTTGCTCTCCTTTCCACTATCTCTTCTTGTTAATTTAAGACATTGTTGCCCAATGCTACATGCATCACAGCAATGTTCTTTAGGCTTTGAACCTTTCTTATCCTTTTCCAGGGCTAGTACTAGGGGGTCCTGAGGTGCTACGTTTACCCCACACTCTCTTTGCCACTCCGGTTTGTTTCTTAGGGTAAAGAACATGTCAGCATACATCACTTTGTCCCATTTATTAAGTCAACGGAGAAAGAGCATCAATTGTAGAATAGTGTTATAATTAATTGTTCCCTCCGGTGGCCATTTCTCATTGTCATCTAACTTATACAACGGCCACCACTGTGTGCAATATTTAAGGAGTGTCTTTTTACTTATGTTTCCCCCTGGAATCCCTCCCAAGTCCTTCCAGTGCTTTAAGATACATCCTAAGGGGGTTTTCATATTTACGTCCTTACTCTGTTGACTTCCCATGGCTATTCCCTGTGTCTGTTTAACCCGATCAGTCCCTTTCTCGCAAGTACTGTAAGCCAATGCAGAGTGAGACCCCCTCCTGCTTCGCAGTGATGCTGCGTTTCATTCACTCTCACCCACACCCACACACCTTTATGAAATAGTTCCTACCTTATGGTCTATATCAGAACAGACTGTTTTACCAGGTTTGGTCACGAGAGGTTGCCTACAGACCGTGAGATACCGGTTTGCCAGATTCATGCAATCGCAACCGTAGACAGTATAAAGATGTTTCCTGTAAGAATCTATGTGTCAACAGACACATAGAACAGACACAAAAAATCACCGGCTGACAGACCTCTCAGAGAGCAATCTTAGTTCTTAACCCTTAATCCACAGTATTATAACATTAAACACAATGTTAAAAACAGTTTCCCACACAGTAAAAACAGACCAAAGATACCAAGATAAACAAATACTCCTTCCGGCAGAACTTTAACCTGACCTGCGTTTTCTGCCTCTCTCTTTTTTTTTTTTTTTTTTTTTTTTTTTGTGTTTACAAAACCAAATGCTGGGAATTTAACCCCAGCAAACCAATGCTAGTGAAACCAATGCTGGGATTTTAACCCCTAGCAAACCAATGCCAGCAAAACCAATGCTGGGATTTTAACCCCAGCTGGGATTCTTTACCGGGGCGTCCCCCAGCTTTCCCTTCGGGCAGTCACGTCTGACCCCCGTTTCCCAACAAAGCGCTCTATTCCAAAACCAATAAACAATTGAAATACCTCTTAATTGGAGCAGGAGATGCAGGGTACTCTTCGTCCACCAGAAACACTGGTCCGGGGGGGGAGTCTCTTCTGACAAAAATTAGTCAGGGGTGCCAGAGGGTCCCAACCCGGGACTCGGCTTGGGGAGGACCCCTCAAGGCCTGGATCTCCTGTCTGGTCCCACCTGGGTCGCCAGAAAATGATGCCGAATTTTGCCCCAAAAGGCGAGAATAACTGCTTAAGAGACTCAACCTAAGTCAGATAAGCAGGAGGTATTTTATTGCAACGCGTCGGAGAAATCACAAAATAGATTTCTGAGTTTCCCGTAACAAAACAAGCTTTTATACAGTTTTGAATATAGGATTACATCAGATCATATACATCATCATTTCTTTGCATGCATATTCATAGGGGGTGTGGTGTAGGCGGAGCGTGGGCGGGGACACTTCTTTTGAGGATCATCTTGGTGGTCGTTCCGGTTGCCTTCATCATGGGCTAGGGTCTCCTGATGAGTCTTCCTCTTTAAACTTTTGAACTCCTCTCCTAATTTGGTCAATTCCCGGTGTACTTGGCTTGGTCTCTATGGCTTGGCAAAGTCCTTAGGGTCAGTTTGACACTGTTGGCTCTGAACATGCTTAGCCCATCAGTTCTTCCTAACCCTATCTCTTTCCTGTCATAGTGTTCTATGCTTTAGCTGACTAATTACTCTATGTGTTTCCTAACATTATGCCTCCCTCAAATGCCTCACATTCTATGTTTTAACTCATGATTTCTTGAAGACTATCTGTTTTGGGGCTTCATCCTTGTACCTTGTTTTGCCATTAATGTACTTATATTACATTTTTATTATTCTTCACAGATGTGGCCTGGTTATGTCTTAAGCTTTCACCTGTCTAATTTTCATTTTGCATGAGCTAACAACATCCTTAAACATATCCTGAGATACCTACCTCTCTGTCCGAGGTGATGCACGTTCTGTTTTGCCCCAAGTTCCTGCAAAAGGCCCATCACATACAGAATGTCACCTGTTGGCTAAAGTACGCCTCAGAGGAGGAAAATACAAAAGTCTATAAATTAAAAGAGGGAAAGCAAGCTAGGAAAGTAAAAGAAGAGGCTGGGAAGACTAACAAAAACTGGGACCTCCTTGACCACTTACTTCATCCTACCCTTGCAGTACCTCAAATCCTTCCTCCAATTCCTCTTGCTGTGGACCCAATTCCTCCTCCTCTCCCAGCTGTCATTCCTTTACCACCTCCTAACCCAGTTATACCTCCACCACCTTCCCCTCTACCCTCTCCTTACTCTCTTTACCCTTCACTACTGTTCCCTTACCTCTGCCATCTCATGCACTCCTTATTCACCAGCAAGTTCCTGCTCTGCCTCCCCCAGCACGAACGAGAAGCCAAACAACATCTCAGAATCTCATGCCCAAGAGTGAAGTAACCCAGTCAGCCTCCACAGCTGATGTTGTAACACCTGGTCCAAAGTGGGTAAAGTGGAAAAATTGTTCTCCCTTAGAGAAGTTCCCATGGGTGTGGTGGCCAGTGAGATTGGATTTGTAAATGCTCCCTTGACTGCATCCAAATTTAAAAATTTTAAGAAAGAATTGCAAAATTTAGTGGAAGACCCAGTAGGAATAGCAAATCAAATTAATCCATTTTTAGCCCCCAATATTTATACATGGGGAGAATCGAACTCCACCTTTAGCATCCTATTTTCCCCAGAAAAGGCTCGATTAATAAGAACTGCAGGAATGAAAATTTGGGAGCAAGAAAACCAACCCAGGCCCCCAGGTGACAAAAAAAAATGCCTTTAGTGGAGCCTAGCTGGGACTCTAATCAAGAAGAGGGGAGAAGGAACATGAGAGATTATAGGTCCCTAATGACCAGAGGGATAAAAGAATCAGTCCCTAGAGGGAGTAATACCAGGTTAGCATTGTATGGCATCCAGGAAAAAGATGAGACCCCAGCACCATGGCTTAATAGGCTCAAGCAAAACTTCCAGATTTACTCTGATGTTGACCCAGATAACCCAGAAGACCAATCTCGGCTTCCCTGCAGTCGGGGATGACCCCAAGAATCCTTTTTTCTCAGTCTGATGTTTCCAAGAAGGAGTCTGAATTCTTCGGCTCTGGTTTCCAAGGTTGTTTATTGTTTCTTATCTATAACATTTTTTCTCTGGCCTGCCAAGATGTTTTTAGCAGGTCAGACAGAGGCACACTCCCCATCCCAGGGCTGGTGTCTACATTTTATACTATGAACTACGTGTACTTTATTTATCATTATTTCCCAATACCTATCACCTATGTTAGACAGTCCACTTCTACTCTAAACCAATCCTAAAATGCCACCATCACCAAGAACATGGAGACTAAGAAGAAGAAGGAAGAAGAATAGGACAACACCCAAGTCCCTCCATCTTGCCTCCTAGACTTCTATATAAAAATCCCCAAAATACCATTTTATACCCTGTGACAGATTCATTATCACTCTACTTAAATTTTGTGACTTGTAATTCTTCATACAAGGGTGATAATTTGCTCCATGGGTTAAGATCAAAATCCCAGGTGTCTTTGGCTTCCTGCCAGGACTCCCCAGCCCGCTGTCAGGGATCCCCAGCCCCCTGCCAGGGGCACATGTCCTCCAGGGCACCCAGAGGTGTGTCCTGGGTTCCGACAGGCCAAGTCCTTCTCAAGGTACAATTTGTCACTACATCCTGGCAAGATATCAGATGAAAGTTAGAAAGAATAGAGGACTGGCAGGAAAAAAGTATTAATGAACTGCTATGAGAAGACATAAGAGTATATCTAGGAAGAGAAGAAGAAAAGACAAAAAATAAAAATTCAAATTATGGCAGCCATAGCCAGAGAAAGTTTGGGAGCCAACAAATACACGCCAGTAGAACCGCTTAGAAGAGACAAAGGTTTTATTGGACCAAAAGGGGCTAGGGCTCTACTCAGTGACAAATATTGTTATTACTGTGGAGAGAAAGGGCACCTAAAGAGAAATTGTAAGAAACTCCAATTAGATGAAGCCATAGCCTGGGAGCAAGAAACACTAGAGAAAAACTTAAGAAGAGATGAGAAGTATGCGGAATAGGTTCTATGCCCTGGAGAATTTAATGAATCATCTAGAAGAGTCCTTTGTAAATTTTGAGATTGGTCCCCAGAATGCTGAATTTGAATTTTTAGTTGATACCAGACCAGACAAGTCATGTGTGACTAAAATACCAACAGGAATCACAGTTAGTAAAAAGGTCTGCAAAGTACAAGGGGCCAAAGGAGAACCATTTGAGGCCCAGATTATAGAAGATGTAGAAATTAGATGAAATTCAAGAGAGTGTCGAGTTAAGTTCATTTACATCCCCAAGTTAGGTTGTTATTTATTAGGACATGATTTACAAATCAAATTGAGAACTGGAGTAATGCCAAAAGAAGGAAAAATGGTAGTACAAATAATGGTCTTAACAAAGGGAGACATAGATGAAATCAACCCAAATGTGTGGGCAGAGGAGGGAAAATTGGTTGTTTGAATAGAAGTAGAGCTGCAGAAAGACATCTCCCCCATTTGGGTAAGGTAGTATCCAATTTCCCCAGAGGGAAAGAAAGGACTAGCCCCAGTAATTGACCAGCTATTAAAGGAAGGCATTTTAGCACCATGCATGTCTCCACATAATACTCCCATACTAGCTTTGAGAAAAGCTGATGGAAGGTATCAATTACTACAAGATTCAAGAGAAGTTAATAAAAGAACGGTTGCGAGGCACCCGGTAGTACAAAACCCATATACATCGTTTGAAACCAAGTACCTGAGGAGCATGCATGGTTGTCAGTCATGGATTTAAAGGATGACTTCTGGGCATGTCCCCTGGCTGAAGAGTGCCAGAACTGATTTGCCTTTGAATGGGAGGACATTTAAAAGAAAAGAAAACAGCAACGAAGGTGGACACATCTTCCCTAGGGGTTTAAAGAACCCCCAACCTTTTTGGCAAGCTTTAGAAGAAGTCCTAGAACACTTTAAAGCTGAGAATGGGGTGCCTATTTTACAATATATTGATGATTTACTTGTATCTGGGTGAGAACAAGACAAAGTTAGAAGTTCTAACATACTAGCATCTAAATTTCTTAGGGGAAAAAAGGCCTAAAAGTATCACAAAAGAAACTGCAATTTGTGGAACAAGAAGTAACATGTCTAGGACATATAATGGGCCAAGGGTATAAAAGGTCAAGCCCCAAGAGAATTTTGGGAATTCCGTCCATCCCTGCCCCAAAGACCAAAAGAGACGTTAGAAAATTACTAGGTTTATTTGGGTATTGCAGATTATGGCTTGATCAGTATACTAAAAAGTGTTAAATTTCCATATGACAAATTGATAGACTCAGAGCCTGCAACCTGGACCTCAAATGACGAGGAACAGCTTCGGAATCTGAAAACTAAATTGTCTTCTGCCCCTGTACTGAGCCTACCAGACCTTATAAAGAACTTTGACCTATTGGTAAACATGGAAGAGGGGATAGCTTGCGGAGTCCTTACACGGGATTGGGGAGGATGCAGGAAGCGGTCGCATCTCTCTCCAAGTTACCAGACCCAGTAGCCAGAGGGTGGCCAGCCTGTGTACAAGTGATAGCAGCAACAGCCACCCCAATAGAAGACACACAGAAACTAACCTGAAAGGGGAAGATCCAGGTTCATAGCCCACACAATGTGAAAGATGTTTTAAGTCACAAGGCCCCTCAGTGGCTAACTGACGCCCAAATACTAAACCATGAAGTCATCCTAATAAGTACCACGGGCCTCGAATTAGTCACTTCAAAATGTTTAAATCCAGCCCAGTTCCTCATGGGAGAGCTGTAAACAGACCTGGATCATGATTGTTTAGAAATTATTGAAATGCAGACTAAAGTGAGAGAAGATTTAGAAGATGAGCCCTTCCCATATGGGAGAATTTTATTTACAGGTGGATCATCACAAATGGTAGCCAGTAAACAGGTCTCAGGATGTTCAATCATAAATGGGCAGAACATGCAAGTTGAGGAAATGGGAAAGCTACCCTCAAATTGATCTGCCCAGTTCTGTGAAATCTATGCCCTGAAGAGACAGCTAGATTTACTAGAAAAAGATAAAAGAACAATCTATACTGACTCCCAGTACGCATTCGGAATTGTCCATACATTGGGAAAAATATGGGAAGAATGGGGGTACATAAATTCTAAAGGCAAAAATTTAATACATTAAGAGATAAGAAAATTAGTACTAGAGTTCCTAAGGAAACCAATAGAGATAGCCAAAGGTCACATAGAAGGTCATCAAAAAGGAGACACCCTTGAAATAAAGGGAAATCATTTAGCTGATCAAGTAGCAAAAGAAGTAGCCTTGGACCAAGGTAGACCAATTAAAATTCTTAAGATAGAGGGAACACCTAGTAGAGAAAGAAAAGAGGAAAGGCCCATCTTTGACGAGAACGAATTAAGAGAGTTAGAAAAGATGAGAGGACAGCAAAAAGAAAATGGAGAATGGTGGACCCCTGATGGATGGCAAATTTTAAATAAAGCTCTAGCCCGAAAGGTGATGACAGTTATATGAGTTGACCCATTGGGGAATACAAGGCTTATGTGACCCCTTTCCAAGGGATCAAACGTGCATGGGAGTACCTAACATAGCAAAGGCAGTTACCAAGGGACGTTTAACTTGCCAAAAAATCAATCAGAAATTAATGAGAAGAGTACTGTCTGATCTGGGGGAAGAGAGTTGGCCTTGCGGCCGTTCCAAAGCATGCAGGTAGACATCACAGAAATGTCCCCTGTTCAGGGATACAGACACTTATTAGTGACCGTGGATCCCCTCACCCATTGGGTAGAGGCGTTCCTGACCAAAACAGAGACAGCCCAAGCAGCCACAAAAGCAATCCTAGAAAACATCATTCCCCAATATGGGTTGATAAACAATGTTGATTCTGACTGAGGTCCACATTTTGCTGCCAAAGTCTTACAACAAGTTGTTGAAGCCCTGGGAATGAAATGGAGGTTGCACAGCCCATTGGCATCCCAGAGCTCCAGAAGAGTAGAAAGAATGAATAAAACCATCAAAAACACGTTAACTAAATTAGTTACAGAAATCCAGATGAATTGGCTTAAATGTCTACCCTTAGCACTGTTACAAATAAGAACAAGGCCTCAAACAGGTATAAGAGTCTCACCTTATGAAATGATGTTTGGACTCCCCTTCTTGAGAACCCCGTATAGCACGGGAATTTATCCAGAAGGAGAGACAGCCACCCAAAAATAGGTAAAGGCCATAGGAAGGAGATTCAAAGATCTGAGGAAAAAGGTCCTTCAAACCTCTCCCTTAGACACTAAGGGACATAACATCAATCCAGGAGACTGGGTGTTAGTTAAATCATGGAACTCTGCACCTTTTACCTCTAAGTTTGAAGGCCCTTTTCAGGTCCTACTCACCACCAATACAGCCATACAACCCAAGAGAAGGGGTGGACACATATAACCCAGACTAAAGGACCTGCACCACCTCCCACTGAAGAGTCAAAGCCAACCACATCCCGTACTAAGCTTTCTAATGAATGGATTGTGACCAGTCACGGAGACATCCTAAACCTAACCCTCCAGAGGAGACCTAAAGACTATTGGAGACTGTCTATAGTCAAAAACTTGTTAAGAACTGTTTAAATAATCAAAACTTGTTAAGAATTGTTAAAATTGCAGTTAATGTTATTTATATTTTACTTCTGAGTTTGAAAAGCAGATACTTTCCTGTTGCATTTATTATTAGTTAGTGTTTATTAATGAATGTACAGTTTTTAGTTTGTGTTGGAGCCTTTGCTTGTTTTGGTGTCTATTGTGATTTTGTAGGATTAGGCGTAAGAGTAAATACCTCGTTATTTGTTTGGAGTATTTTTTCTATAATTTTGGATACCGATAATTCTTAAAGTCATCTGATCATTGAGTTCAAGGGTTTTAGGTCATGTTTTTGTGTGAAAAAGTTTAAATACCCCAGTTAACTCCAATCTTAGTGTACAAACCAATCTCCTATAAAACATCCCTCAGGGCAAAAATAAATTAGTAAAGAAAAGTCAAATTTCTTGACACCGAGAGAATAAAAACTCTGTACTAAAACCAACGAGCTCTTCTGTAGGAGAAAAGCATAACCAGGAGGCAAGGCTGGGTGAGTCTATAGTCCGCCTAAAAACAGTCACTCCAATCACCGGGTGCAGCTCAGTAGTTGTAGAGTTTAGGGGAATTCCTCATACCAGACTCCTGGGAATGCTCTTACTGATCTTACTGGTTAACATCACGCTGGGAAGTCAGAAGAGCCCATGTGCTAAATGCTACTACCCCCTTTACAGAGGGGAAGAAACCGGATCTTTAATACGAGTACATGCAAATTTAAACCTAAACTGTGCCAACCTCTCTCTGTTAGCAACCTGTCTAGGGGAAGGCAAGACTTACTGGATTTCACAAAATACAGCCACTTACCAGCAAGGACTGCCTGGGGAGTGTCCTATAGGAGATGCTTGGCTTTGCTTTGAACATAAGTCCAATCAAAAAGGCACAGCAGACTTAGAGAAAGAAGTAACAACATCAGTAAATGAGAAAGAAGACCTAGAAACATCTTGTGGGAAAAACCTGTTCATAGATTTAGTGGAAAAGATCAGGAAAGAGTTAAATGTAACTAATTGCTGGATCTGTGGAAATACACAAATGGCCAAAGTCTGGCCTTGGGAAGGGATCAGCTTAAGACCAATAGAAATCTTAAAATGGACACAAACAAGACAAAAGGTACCAGCTATTGGACAAAGAGGAAAAGAATGGTGGGAATTAAAGTCTAAAATAATTGGAGAAGAGCAGTGTATATCAAGGAAAGGGAAAATGTATAAATTTATAAAACCCCAGTAGGAGAAATGTCCTGTAAGAGATATTTAAAAATAAAACATCCAGTAGCTGGGTAGGTCCCTAGAGAACCCAATAAATACTGAAAGTATTATTAATTATTTATATACTGGAAGTATTATTTATTATTTATATACTGGAAGTAGTATTTACTAAATTTGAAATAATAAAATTATTCATTTATTAAAATAATATTTTAAAATAATAATAAGTAATATTACCTTATTAAAACAATAATTATTTTAATAGTAAAAAAATAATATTATGTATTACATCACATATTATTAAAATATATTATTAATGAATAATATAATATATTATATAATTTATAGTATATTTATTAATTAATATTATATTACCATATATTATTATAATATTATAATATATATTATTATAATATTGAAATAATAATTAATAATATAAAATTAAATATATAATAATTAATAATGAATATAATATATATTATATGCTATATAATATTATATAGTGTAATATAATATAATAAATAATAAATAATTAGTGACTAATAAATATTATATATTATATATTATATATTATATATTATATATTATATATTATATATTATATATTATATATTATATATTATATATTATATATTATATATTATATATTGTATATTGTATATTGTATATTATATATAATGTATTATATATGTTATATATTATTTATTGTAAATTATTTATTATGTTAATATAATATATTATATATTAGATAATATAATATATAGAAATATAATAGTATGTATTATATTTTAATTTGTTATTTATATTATGTTATTATTTTCTTTTATTATTATTATTCCTTTTTTTTTTTTTTTTTTTAATAATAGATACTGAAAATCCATTGGGAAGAAAGAAATGGTGTGTCCCTACCAAGAAGGAAAAGGAATAAATCAAGGAATAAATCAAGGAATAAACCCATTCTGGGAAGTGAGAGAAATAGCCAAATACTGGGAATTTCCAATGACTCTCAGTGATGCTTCTTGGAAAGTTCCAGAAAACCGGGTTTGGATATGTGGGAATGTGGCTTACACTGAATTACCCGGGGAGTGGAGCAGCACTTGCACTATCGGAATTATTAAACCGTCATTTTTCTTACTCCCAAAAGAGTCTGGATTGAACCAAGGGGTCCCAGTATCTGATGATTTGAACAAATCTAGCTGACCAAAAAGAAACTTAATTGAAATTGGAGGAACACAGACACGGAAAATCACATTATGGAACACCCAGGAAATAATTTGCACTCATGGATCGGCGACCCGGGCTCAAGATGGGTCCTGGGGACACCGGACCCCAATTTATATGGGGTTAAATCGGATTCTGAGATTACAGGCAGTACTCGAGATGGTATCGAACTGAGCCTCTCTAGCTTTAGACCACATAAATGACCAACTATCCCAGACTAGAACTGCGGTGTATCAAATCAGACTAGCAGTAGATTATTTATTATTTGTGGAAAATTTAACTCCCCCAGTGCTGCTTAGAAATGGATGACTGCAGTGAAGTCATTAGAAATATCTCAAAGGAAATCCGGAAGTTATGTTGGAACACAAGAGTGGACCCTACATTTGATACCAGCTGGTGGGACAATTTCTGGTCAGTAAAAGGAAACTGGTGGGAAAAACCAGCCTTTTTCATCTTATGTGAAATTGCTGGTTTGATCCTCCTACCTTGCATGCTCCCCTGTATAACCCGAGTTGTAACATCTGCTGTACAAGCAATTGTAATGATACCAAGAGAGCTTAATAAGAAAGAAGTAAAAGTAATCATGATAATGAATGATCAAGAACATCAAGATGCCAAGCAAATTCACAACCAATTTTAAAAATTTTGCTTTCAAGAAGTATTTGCTAATTGATGCATGCTTGAGCCCAATTGAACAATTAGAGGGGGAAATTGTAGAGAATACATTGTTAAGGGAGTTGATATAAAGTTCATTGTTAAAGGAGTAATATAAAGTTCCAACGTTAATTATAGATTGTTTGTTGAGTGTTTAATAGTTATGTCAAGTTCCAATATTAGGTAAAGGATTTATAATTATGTAAATCCCCTCACTGTCAGGTGTTACCCCCACTGCTCCTGTCAGCGTTCAGAAGCACACAATCACGACAATGATTCTATGCAGGTGCTTTTATTAAAGAGCTCTGGGTGTCAGGGGTACAAACACAAATCTGTCTCCGACATGCATTCAGGATGAACATGTTTTTATATTCAATCCTCATATAACTTTCATGTTCATTATTAAATTTATATTGTTCTATTGTATACATAGATTTCATCCAAGCATGGGCTCCTCGTGGCTCCCCTTTAAATTTCTGAAATAGTTTCTCATGATTCTTTGTATGATTATACAATAATTATATTTAATTACTAAACCATCATCACATCTAACAATTACATCATTTATCATATACTGCTTACGCAGGTGTAATTTCACATGATCTGGCAAACACAAATTCTAACATTTTCAGAGTCTATTTTAAACATTTTCCCAGGCCCCACTAAGTCCATAGCTTCTTTCTAATTCCCCAAATTTCATGATTTTAAAACCTTTTACTGTCACTCCCACTCATCTAAGATGGCGAACCACCCGACACCATAAAGAAGAGGATTATGTCATAATAACCAAATATGAAAATGCCATAAGACCTAGCAGAAAAGAATGGCCTAACAAAAACCCCTAGAACAACAAGCCATCATGCAAATGAAGAATTAAAATAACACCTCTAACCAAGGAAAACATAACCATGGTCAGAGCTTTTTGCCTTCGTCACCCTAACCAGAGCAGGCCAAGAGCAGCACAGGGACCATGGACCTGAAACCAGCAGTGCCTACCCAGAGACTCTTGAAAGGAGAGAAAACCCAGCTCTGCCAGGCCCTGCTCAGCACTGCAGTTCCCTGCTCAGAGCCTTGGGCTCCCTGCAATCCTGCCCTCAAGGATCTGCTCTCACCAGGCCCTGGGCAGCCTTTGGCACTCCCTGCCCTCACTGGGGCCCAGCCATGCTCCAAGGCACTTGCAGTTTTGCTGCTGACTCCTTGAGCAGCTTCTCCATCCTTCTCTGCGTGCCTGAGGCTCCTGGAGCCAGCCCCAAATCCAGCGTGGGGCTGATTAAAATACAGAAAGCCCTCAGGAGCTCTTTGTCTCCCTTCCATTGTCTTTGGGTCTCCGGGGCTTGTGCAGTGATTGGAATCAGTTTGGAGTTCTCTTCAGGAGGGAGATTCCAAAGTGCACATCAGGATTTTTGGTTTTAGTCAAGGAAATATTTTTTTATTTTTATTTCAGAGAAGAGGGGACAGAAACATTCCTCAGGTGATCTTGATGCTGAATGTCTCCTTAGGAGGTCTGGGCAGGGAGAAGAATGAGCCCCTTGCAGGCTGAGCCTGTTTGGACAAGCTGTTCCTCACCCCAAACCTCACCATACCTCACATCACAAAACATGAAAAAAATTTAAGCATTTTTCCTTCTAAATAAAATTTAATTAATTAACAAAATTATATTTATATTATTCTAACTGTGATAGTATTATTCAAAATTTTACTACATAATTCCTATATTTAAAAATCAATACTATTTTAGCAACCAAAAGAATTATTTCTCATTAGTTCAAAGTAAACACGATACCATTCATTAATTAATTAAGATTTATGGACTATTTATTTCTTCCTCTTTATGGTAACTAACAATATTTGTAGTCCTTTTGGCATCATTTTTATAAACTTTTTCCCTAAAAGGGTCAAGGGGCAGCACTTTGGAGTCCGTGGAGACGTTTCTGGGGCACATTTGGGGCAGTTTTGGGTCTGGGGAGGGAATTCAGAGAGAACTTTAGGGTCTGGAGGACACTTGGGGAAGCCGGGTGGGCACTTGGAGGGGCACTCAGGGATCCCGAGGGACAGTTCGGGGTCCGGGGCAGCACTTGGGGGTCCAGGGGGGGCCCTTGGAGGTCAGGGAGGGGAATTTGGGGCCCTTCGGGGTCCGGGCGGGCCCTTGGGGGAAGCTGACGGGGGGGGGGGGGGGGGGAGGGTGTCTCTGGGGCGCGGGGGGTGATGGGAGTTGTAGGCGCAGGTATCATACGATTTATTAGGGCCGCGGAGCATGATGGGAGTTCTAGGCGCAGCTTCAATGTCTCTCGGAGGGGCGCGGGGCATGATGGGAGCTGAAGTCCCGGAAGTGGCTCGATCACGATGTTTGGGGGTCCGGGAAGGCTGTTAGGGGACACTTTTGCGTCCGAGCCGCGACTTGAAACCCTCACGGGAACTTAAAAAATTCGGGAGTCCTTGCGGGGAGCTCGGGGAGCTCTAACCGTTCTCTTTACGGCGCGGGTCACGGCAGGAGTTTTAGGCGCGGGACTGTTCTGAGGGGCTCTGGGGCCGCAGGGGATGAGAGGAGATAAATTTCCACAAGTGGCTGTACCGAGCATCTGTGGGGTTGGGAGCACTCAGGGGGTCCGGGGCGCTTTCGGGGGCTCCCTAATGGGCGGTGAGGGGGCACTGAGGGATCCTGGAGGGTCTGGGGAACACTGATGGGACAGATGGGGGCGGATCCTGGGGTGGGGGGGAAGTACTGTGGAGCGCGGGGCATGACGGGCGTTGTAGTCCCGGCTCCAATGAGGCTTAATAGGGCCGCGGGGTGTGATGGGAGTTGTATGCAAGGAGAAAATATGGCACCTTTTAGGGCACCGCCCCTACGCCCGGATTCCTAGTGATGATTGGCTGCGAACGGTGATGGTGGGAGCCTCAGCAAATGGGATGTGGTGGAGGCGGGAACAGCCAAATCACCCTCCTACAGTCCTTCCAGGGACAGTCCAGTCTATTCCCAGTACAGACCAGTACAACCCCACTAAAGCCCATTTCATTCCAAGTAGAACCCAGTTCAACCCCAGTGCCCCTCCAGTCCCTCCCAGTGCAGCCCTGTCCGTCCCAATACACCTGAGTTCATTCCCAGTCATTCCCAGTTCCTCCCAATGTGATCCACATGATGCCCCAGTGTCCCCAGTTTTCTCTGCAATGCCCCCAGTGTCTCAGGTTGTCCCAGTCCTCCCCAGTGTCACTCCCAGTATGTCCCAGTCTCTCCCACAGCGTTCCCAGTGTCCCCAGTATGTCCCAGTCCTCCCCAGTGTTTCCAAGTACAGTTTCATTTCTCTCAGTGGCCGTGGCAGCCAAACCCAGCAGTGGGGTCAGTGCAGTGCCCATGGCCACAGTCCCTTGCAGGGGCCCAGTGCAGCTTGGGCTGATGATCCACCCTCACAGCTGGCCCAGGGCAGCTCTGCAGTGCCTTTGGTGGCACCTGGGGCTGGCACACACCTGAGCAGTGTGTCTGTTTGCAGTGGGAAACACAGCAGTTTCAGATTGCTTCAAAAAACCCCAAAAAGTGAAAACCCCTCTTAGGCTGAGTGCAGCCAGCTCTGCAAGCACAGCAGGGCCCAGGGCAGTGAGGACAGACAGGATGGAGCTGGGCAATGAGGAGCAAGGTTATCCACACTGGGTCAGAGCTCCAGGCACAGCTTCTGTGAGCAGGCCAGAGCTGCTGAGGAGAGACCCTGGGTCAATATCAATCACAGACTGCTGCAATCACCTCTGCTCTAAGGAGAAATTTAATAAAAGACACCCTTTAAAACAGGAATGTATATTTTATTACTGCTCTTTGAAATCTTTCTCCATAACTGGACTAGGAAAACTTTAATGACACTCTCGGGGCTTTGCTGTTGTTTACATCAGACTCAGTCCTTGAGAGTGTTTTGAAAAAACTTCTCAAGAACTCAAAGTTAAATTTAGACTCCAAATTTTCTTGAAGTTTTAATGTGTCCCACAGAGGGACACCACTGGGAAATTGTCCCCAGGTTCCAGTCAGAGCAGAACACTGGAGGCAGTGATGGCAGCTGGGGACAAACAAGGCAAAGGTGTCTCTGGTGCTGAGCAAAGCTGGATGTGTTTGAGGAATGCAAAGGGCCAAGGCCTGAGCCCCAGCCCCTGGCCAGGCAGATCCTGTCCCTCCCTCCTTGCTCAGGGCTCTTCCCGGGATGGGCACTGGCATGTGGGGCTGTGCAATGGCAAGGGCAGGAGCATGGGGCGGCCTCTGCCAGGCTGCTGAGCAGGGACAAGGAGGCAATGAGGCCCCAGCCCTGCAAGGGTCACTTGTCTCCTGCTCCTGCCTCAGGCCCAGGGCCAGCAGCCATGGCCAAAGTGCTGCCCAAGTTGGCTCTGGCAGGGCTGTCTTGCAGCTGCTGCCCATCCCTGTGCCCTGTGCAGCCCAGGCTGTCCCACGGTGTCCCTGCCCTGCGCCTCTGTCCCTGCAGGCTGTCGGCATCCCCCGGCTGCCCCACCTGGCTGGGCCCTTCCTTTGCTGACAGCTCTGCCTCCTGCCTGCCCCTGCCTGCCCACACAAAGCCTGGGGCTGATACCAAAAGGGTTCATTCAGTTTTTACTGTGCTTGTGAACTTTCAGCACAGGAACAAGGCATGCAGGGGCTGCTTTCCCAGCAGGAATGGGTGGAAGAGAAGAAGAAGACATCTGGCTCAAGGGTGCAGGGATAGAGAAAACAAGGAGTGAATCTGGGAATTTGGGGTTGGTTTTATGGAAATGGGTAAATTGTAATTCACATTTAGGGACTGTATATAAGCAACACACTGGTAGAATTACATGTCCATGGGAGGTTGGGAGTTATCCCTCACTAGAGCTCAGGCCTGAATAAATGACACCCTCTGAAATGGCAAATTCATGTACAGGCACAAAGCAGCTCTGTGCTCAGTGGAGTGGAGACTGAGGACAGCAGAGGAGACCTGGGAGGGATTGAAGGGAGGTTTCAGAGATGCTGGATCCTGTTGGCACAATGGAGAACAGCCAGAGAAAGAAAGAATTAATGCAAAAGGCAGATAGGGAAAACAGACAGGACCCAAACAGAAAGGAATTTCCCTGCCAGGGCAGGGCTGTAGTGCAGCATGTCCCCCAGCAGAAGCCTTTGTGTGGGCAGGCAGAGGCAGGCAGTTGTGTCCCTCAGTGGGAGCCATAAAACTTCAAGAAAATTTGGAGTTTAAATTTAACGTTGAGTTGTTGAGAAGTTTTTTCAAAACACTCTCAAGGACTGAGTCTGATGTAAACAACAGCAAAGCCCCGAGAGTGTCATTAAAGTTTTCCTAGTCGGAGACTCGGGGACGGTACCTACGGTAGCCACAATTCCTGTCATGCCCCGCGGCCCGAATGAGCCCCATTGGAGCCGGGACTACAGCGCCCGTCATGCCCCGCGCTCGACAGAACTCCGGGAATCGGCACCTCTTTGTCCCTTAAGTGTTCCCCGAGACCCTCCAGGATCCCTCAGTGCCCCCTCAGCGCCCATTCGGGACGCCCAAAAGCATCCCCGGACCCCCTGAGTGCTCCCAACCCCACAGATGCCCGGTACAGCCACTTCTGGGAATTCATCTCCTCTCATCCCCCGCGGCCCGAGAACCCCTCAGAACACAGTCCGCGCCTAAAACTCCTGTTATGCCCCGCGCCCTACTGAGCCCGGTTAGAGATCCCCGAGCTCCCCACATGTTCTTTCGAACCGTTTACGTTCCCCCGAGGATCTCAAGTCGCGGCTCGGATGCAGAAGTGTCCGCCACGAGCCTTCCCGGACCCCCAAACAAAGCGTTGGAGCCACTTCCGGGACTACGGCTCCCATCATGCTCCGCGGCGCATGCCCAGTGCTCTTCCAGCCAGGACTCCATCTCCCGTCATGCCCCGCGCCGCCCCGAGAGCCCAGGTAGCTGCGCCTATGACTCCCGTGATGCTCCGCGGCCCCGTTTAACCGTGTTAGACCAGCGACTTCAACTCCCATCATCCCCCGCCCCCCAGAGAGACCCGTCAGACCCCCTCCCTCAAGGCCCCGCCCGGACCCCGAAGGGCCCCAAATTCCCCTCCCTGATCTCCAAGGGCCCCCCTGGATCTCCATGTGCTGCCCCGGACCCCGAACTGTCCTTCGGAATCCCTGAGTGCCCCTCCAAGTGCCCACCCGGCTCCCCCAAGTGTCCTCCAGACCCTCAAGTTCTCTCTGAATTCCCTCCACAGACCCAAAACTGCCCCAAATGTGCCCCAGAAACGTCTCAATGGACCCCAAAGTAGCCCCTTTTGCCCTGTGAAAATGATAAAAAAGATGACAAAAGGATTTAAAATAGGACTGATTAGCATAAAGAAAGAGAAAGCAGTTGCCACACTTCTCAATGAATTAATGAAGGGAAGTGTGTTACTTAGAAACAATGACCAATAAATTTTTTGCTTGCTAAAAAGGTATAGATTTTTTCATACATATATTAAGATTTGGTAATACAATAATAGAATAATTCTTTTATAAAGAATAAAAATAATTATAGTTTTATTAGTTCAGTAAATTTTTTTAAGGAGAAATACATAATTTTTTTTATGTTTTGGGATGTCAGTCTGTAAGAGACGGTCCAAGATCCCTCATCTGCCTCACAGCTGCCTTCAAGGACAGAGATTGAAGCCCTCCGCAAGGACTGAGACCCTTCAAATTCTAACCCAGGGGTGCTGGCCTGACTGGAGCGGGATGTCTGCCATGGGAAGCGGGATGTTTCCCGTAGGAACCAGTCCTGAAACAACGAGTCCCGCTCACTGCTGGCACCGGTTTGTGCTGTTCAGAACTGGGCTGTCTGTACCTGTTCCCAATGGATTTATTCTCCACTGTTCCCTCCATGTGCCGTCCTGCTCCCCTCCCAGCGGTAGATTATAAAAGAGCCCTGAGTTAACCAAAGACTTTGAGACTCTCCCTGATGTGACCAGACGGATCTATTGGCCGGACCATGAGGATTTCATCTCTCTGTTGGCAGCTATTTCCCCCCTCCTATTCTCCGTCTCTCTGTCCTTTATCTCCTTTCTAATCCTTGTGTTGCATCTGCTGTGGGCACAGAATAAAAGGTGCATTTGTTTTGGTTAATACTGAAAGTCCCCTGCTGTGTGTCTTTGCACCCTGAGATCAGTGAAATGAACCATCGTGACCCCCCCTTGTACCCGGGGATGGTGGCACGGCCTGATGGGGTTGCTGCCCACAGCATGTGAACGTGATCTTCTTGGTGGCAACTGCGCTGGTTCATCTGCTCTTGCTTTCTGGTTTCCCTATTCCAGAATTACCTTTGCCACCTGCCTTTCTTATATTGGGGTTCTCTGTAGTTCCTTCAATAGTCAGCCCTACTTAAGTTCACTCTTGGAATAGGGGATCATCACCTTCCGATCATAGTGAGTGCACTTGAATGCACTTGAATGCATTTTGCCTGCATTCCAAATAAGGTCCCTGTTTTTGCTTTACTGTGGAATCTCTGTTTGTATTTTCTACCTCTGTCTAGGCTGGGATTGAAGGTACTTGAGATGATATTTCACGTTCAGATTCAGGTGGTTTTTGTTTCTTATCAGTGACACAGCCTCACACCCATGAGTTCTGAAGCCTTTCATCTAAGGCCCAAAATGGCTCACTGTCTCTTGTTACAAGGCCTGGATGGTGCCAAGGAGACCGTGGTGATACTGGGGATCCAAGGAGACCATGGTGACACCATGGACACTCATGGAACCATGGGCATTGTGACACAGCAGGGCTTCATGGAACCAAGGAGTCAATTGGGACTCTACCAAACCTCATGGAACCAAGGGCCCATTGTGACACTGAAGAACTTCAGGGAACCAAGGGTCTCTTATGACACAGGGGGGTACTCATGAAACCATGGAGACCATTTTGAAACTTCAAGGCCTGATGGAACCAAAGGGTCATTCTGGCACTTCTGAGCCTTGGAACCAAAGGGACCACAGTGACACAGTGGGGCTCTGTGGAGCCAAGGGGCTGTGGTGACATTGTGGAGTGTCATTGAACCAACTGTCCATGGTGACACTGCAGGGCCTGATGGAATCATGGACACCATTGTGACACTACAGGGCGTCATGGAAGCAAGGGGCCATTGTCACACTCTGGGGCCTCTTGGGATCCAAGGGCAGTTGTGATACAATGGAAATTATGGCAACTGTAGCACCATGAAACCAAGGAGACCATTGTGACCCTACAGGACCCCATGGAACTAAGGATTCATGGAACAGTGCAGGACACATGGAACCGAGGGGCCATTGTGAAGCTGTAGAACCAAAAGAGCCCATTGTGACACTGTGGGCCCCCGTGGATCCAAAGGTCCATTTTGACATTGCAGGGCCCCATGGAATCCTGGAGACCACTGTGAAACTTTGGGGCCTTGTTGAATGAAGTGACCCTGCAGGGCCTGATGGAACCAATGAGACCCCATAGAACCAAGGGTCCATTGTGACCCTGTGGTACCAAGGTGTTGTGGGTTGACCCAGGCCAAATGCCAGGCATCCATGTGGGCTGCTCACTCACTCCCCTCTGCAGCTGGACAAAGAAAATTTAATAAAGGGTTTGTGGGTTGAGATAAGGACTGGGCGAGATCACTCATCAAATACTGTCCTGGGAAAAACAGGCTTAGCTTAGAGCTGTGAAATTCATTTATTACTAACAAAGTCAGAGCAGCAAAAGGGGAAATAAAATAAGCTCCTCACGTCTCTCCAGCTCTGCCTCCCACACCAGCAGTGCAGGGAATCAGGGAATGGGGGTTATGGTCAGTTCATCGCCCATGGCTTCTGCCCCTGCTCAGGGAGAGGAGTGGTTCCCCTGCTGCACCGTGGGTCCCTCCCAAGGGAGACAGCTCTGCAGGAGCTTCTCCTATGTGAGTCCCTTTTAGGGGCAGCAGCCCTCTGCAAACTGCAGCAGCATGAGTCCATGCCAGGGACAACAGTCCTTCCCAAACTGCTGCAGCATGGTTCACTCTTCCAGGGGGTGCATTCCTCCAGGGACAGGCTGCTCCAGCCTGGGAGCAGGGCCCCTCTCTCCATGGCTCTCCTGCAGGGTGCCTGGGTCTGCAGTGCCTGGAGCACCTCCTGTGCCTCCTTCTGCACGTACCTTGATGTCTGCAGAGTTGTTCTTCTCACATGTTCTCCCTCTGCTCTCCTCTGACTGGAGTTAAAACTGCCCCACAATCTCTATTTTGATTTCTTTTTCAATCTGTTATCACAGAGGCATTGCCACCATTTGTAACTGGCCCAGCCTTTGCCAGCAGCAGGTTCATCTTTGAAGCCACCAGGAATTGGCTGTGCCAGACACGGTGGAAGCTTCCAGCAGCTTCTCACAGGAGCCGTCCCTGTGCCCCCCTGTGAAATACAAAGCTGTGTTTCGTGTCAGGTACATACAGGCAATGTGGTATTTGTGATTGTAATATGTGTGGAAACCGACCATGGGACAGTTATAAAGATGAATTCTAATAATTACTGAGGAAAGTAAAGCATGGAAGAAGCCCTATGAACCTACCCTTTGTTCGTAATTAACCTTTATAAGTCTTAAGTTGATTTAGGAGCATTTGAATTAAAGTGTTAAGGATGTTGCTTTTTGACAGGAACTTTCTGGTTGTAGCTAATCCTTAGAGAGTTTTGCAATAACCTTTTGAAGTATAATTTTAGAATATTGCTTGTAGTAAGGGTCTTTGAAACTATAGCTTTAGAATATATATAAAGGAAACATGCTTATCTCACACTAAGAAAACAGAGAAAAGCAGCTTGAGAAAGGAAGATGAACATCAACTCAAGGATTTATAGTTTCAACCAAGGGAATCTGGACATCACTGTTATGAGGTTTATAGTCTCTGCAATTAAAAGGTGGACCCACATCTGACAGCTGGACCACACCATCTGGGAGATTAATTCCTTCTTTCAGAAACCGAACCACCACAATCTGGGGACACTGCTTTTGCGATAGATCCTGAGAAAACCTAAATCACGGTAGTGTATAGAATTGTGACATTAAAATTGGGAATAGAAACTGCTGATGAGTAAAAATTTAGAATAGAAACTGCTGAGAAAGTTTATGAGTACCCCTATAAATACCTGTAAGCCTCAACTATTGGTGTGCAGTTGGAGGGAAAACTTCCCCCACTGTACCCAGCACTGTACTAGTCATACTTTACCATATTAAATAATAAATTGAATGCTGCCTAGTCAAGCTTCTCATTTAAAACAGAATCCACATCAGCCCAGGCCAGGGTGGGCAGTGGCTGCTCAGTTCCATGGACTGGACGCGGCTCTGGACGCTTCCCTTGGAGCGACTGCAGGGAGGGAACGCTGGGGCTGTCACCACTGGGGTGTCACACACAGGGGACACTGGGGCTGTCACCGCTGGGCTGTCACACACAGGGCAACGCTGGGGCTGTCACCGCTGGGCTGTCACACAGGGCAACACTGGAGCTGTCACCGCTGGGCTGTCACACACAGGGGAACACTGGGGCTGTCACCGCTGGGCTGTCACACAGGACAACACTGGAGCTGTCACCGCTGGGCTGTCACACACAGGGGAACACTGGGGCTGTCACCGCTGGGGTGTCACACACAGGGGAAAACTGGGGCTGTCACCGCTGGGCTGTCACACAGGGCAACACTGGAGCTGTCACCGCTGGGCTGTCACACACAGGGGAACACTGGGGCTGTCACCGCTGGGGTGTCACACACACACAGGGCAACGCTGGGGCTGTCACCACTGGGGTGTCACACAGGGCAACACTGGAGCTGTCACCGCTGGGGTGTCACACACAGGGGAACACTGGGGCTGTCACCGCTGGGGTGTCACACACAGGGGAACACTGGGGCTGTCACCGCTGGGGTGTCACACACAGGGCAATGCTGGGGCTGCCCTGCTCCTGCCCTGTTCCCAACAGCTCTGCCAGCACCTCAAGGGTACACAAAGGCTGAGCCAAAGGGTGAGAATTGCAGGAGGGGCTGAGCTGGCAGGGACCCATTGCAATCATTGAGTCACAGAATCACAGAATTACTGGGTTGGAAGAGACCATCAAGATCATCGAGTCCAACCCAGCCCCAACAGCAACTCAACTGGACCATGGCACCAAGTGCCACATCCAATCTTTTTTTAAACACATCCAGGGATGGTGATTCTACCATCTCCCCAGGCAAACTAATCTCATACTTTATCACCCTTTGTGTCGAAAACTTTTTCCTAATATCCAACCTAAATTTCTTTTGGCACAACTTAAAACTCTGTCCTCTGGTTCTGTCAGTTGTTACCTGGAGAAAGAGACCGACCACCACCTGGCTACAACCACCTTTCAGGAAGGTCACCTCTGAGTCTGCTTTTCTCCAGGATAATAAACCCCAGCTCCCTCAGCCACTCCTCACAGGACTTGTGCTCCAGACCCCTCACCAGCTTTGTTGCCCTTCTCTGGACACGCTCCAGTCCCTCAGTTTCCCTCCCAAATTGGGGGGTCCAGAACTGTACACAGCACTCAAGATACAGTACAGGGGAAGAATGCCAGGTACACCAGTTCCAAGTGCAAGGGAAGAATGACCTCCCTGTTCCTGCTGGCTACACCATTCTTGATGCAGGCCAGGAGCCCTTGGCCTTCTTGGCCACCAGGGCACATTGCTGGCTCACATTCAGCTGCTGTTGACCAGTACCCCAAGGTCCCTTTCTGCCTGGGCACTGTCCAGCCACACAGGCCCCAGCCTATAGCGCTGCAGGGGATTATTGTGGCCAAAATGCAGGACTTGACACTTAGACTGATTAAACTTCATCTTATTGGACTCTGCCCATCCATCTAACCGTTCCAGGTCTCCCTGCAGAGCCCTCCTATCTTCCAGAAGATGGACACATGCTCCTAGCTTAGTGTCATCTGCAGATTTACAAATGAAAGCCTCAATCCCCTCATCCATGTTGTCAATAAAAATATTGAACAGAGCTGGCCCCAGACCAGAGCCCTGGGGACACCCCTGGTGCCTGGCTGCCAGCTGGATGCAGCACTGCTCTCCACCACTCTCTGGGCCCATCCAGCCAGTTCTGAGCCCAGCACAGAGTGCTCCTGTCCCAGCCCTGGGCTGCAGCTTTTCCAGGAGTGTGCTGTGGGACTGAATGCCAAAGGCCTTGCTGGAGCCCAAACAGACACATCCACAGCCTTCCCTGCATCCACCAGGAGGGTCACCTGGTCATAAAAGGAGGCCAGGTTGGTCAAACACGACCTTCCCCTCCTAAACCCATGCTGGCTGTCTCTGATACCCTCGGCCATCCTGTAAGTGCTGTGTGATAGCACTCGGTATAAACTGTTCAATTTCCTTACTGGGTACTGAGGTTTGACTGGCCTATAATTACCAGGATCCTCCTTCCCACCCCTGTTGTGAATGGGTGTCACATTGGGCAGCTTCCAGTCCTCTGGAACCTCACCAGTGAGCCAGGACTGCTGGTAAATGATGGAGAGCAGCTTGGCAAGCTCATCTGCCAGCTCCCTCATCACCCTGGGGTGGATGCCATCTGGACCCATGGATTTATGAACATCCAAGCAGCTCAGCAGTTCTCTGACTGCCTCCTCCTGGATAACAGGGGGCCCATTCTGCTCCCTGACCCCATATTTCAGCCCAGGAGCACAGCTGTCCCGAGGACAAGCCGTCTTCCCATTAAAGACTGAGACAAAGGTGTTAAGCACCGCTGCCTTCTCCTCATCTGCAGTTACTAAGTTTCCTCCCTCATTCAATAGAGAACAAAATTTGGTCTTACTCTTCTTTTTGCTGTTAATATATTTATAAAAACAGTTTTAATTATCCTTTACAGAAGTTGCCAAATTAAGTTTGAACTGAGTTTTGGCCTCCCTAATTTTTTCTTATGTGCCCTAGCAACCCCCTTAAATATTTTCTGAGACCTCACCCTCCTTCCAAAGATGATACCATCCTCTTTTTATTCCCAAGTCTCTTCAAAACCTCGTTGCCCATCCAGGCTGGATGTTTGCCTTGTTGATTCATCTTTTGACACACAGGAACAGTTGGTTCCTGTGCCCTCAAGATCTCTGTTTTGAAGCACATCCACCTTTCCTGGACTCCTTTCTTTTTAAGAACTATTGAAGGAACTCTCCAAGGAACTCTCTGAATAACTCTCCTAAACGCGCCAAAGTCTGCCCTCGGGAAGCACAGTGTGAAAGTCTTATTGATGTTTATCCCGATTTCATCAAATATTGAGAATTCTATAATTTCATGATCACTGTTCCCCAAGCGGCCTCCAACCACCCCATCTCTTCCCAGCCCATCTCTATTCTCAAACAATAGGTCCAACATAGTCCTTCCCCTGCTAGGCTCACTCACCAGCTGTGACAAAAAGTTGTCCTCCACACACTCTAAAAGCTTGGAGGCTGCTGTTGAATTTTACTGCTCCAGAGGCTTGCTCAGCCTTCAGCTCTTCAGTGCAGGAATTCAGTGTCCCAGGGCTCATTAACATCCAGAACACCTTAACAAGCTAAGCCTCTGGGAATAATTTCATTTCAGTTTCCAAATAATCTGTTGTTAATATGACAGATTTCAGAAGTGTATTCACACCGAATGTATTCTATTTAAAAAGAGAGTGAGAAAAGATTTTTTAGGTCCTGTTTAGATTTCTTTTTCCTGTTAATTCGATTATATATGCAATCTCCAATGGACACTGAATCCAAGTACCTCCTCATGCAGTTTGAATAGATATGAAATCAAGACCCTTCATGGCTGACAATCAATCAGACTCTGTCCCTACCCCCACCCCACCATTTCCCCCATCCAAGCCCTGGCACTCAGAGCAGCCATGTGCAAATCTGAGCTCCCTCCAGCCCAGGCTGCACCTGCGGCTTTCAGCTCCTTGGCTCCTACTCCCACCTGCTTTCCTTGGAGAAGGAGCTGCCCGAGACACAGAGGGATGTTCATTTCTTGTCAGACAACAAAGCCAAGGGGAGGCACAGCTCCATCCAATGCAAAAGTCATTCCTCTGCTGGGCTCTGCCCTGCCCCTGATCCCCACAGCCTGCCCTGTTTCCTTCAACCCTCATTTGCCAGGCTCTTTCTGGTACAAGGGAGCTCTGCTCTGGCTATGGAAGGAGGTGCAAGTGCAGTCACTGGAGTGGGAACCACAACTCATCAGGTTTGTGTCCTTTGGGAGTCAGGAACTGGTGGGACTCAGAGGCACACAAAGTTTCTCTTCATGGCACACGTAAAAATGTGAATATGATAAAATTTAATAGAAACCAAAACCCTTCCCTCTTCTCCATGTGACATTCCAGAAACATATGACATGTCCACCATCCACAAGGGATTTCCATACAGGAAGGATTCTAGACAAAGACAACTTAGTTGTAGTTTTATGTCACTCTTGCTCCAGTCTGAAACAGGGCCCAGCATGGTGCTGGGATCATCAGAGAGCTGAGGTGTGTGCTGGAATTCAATGCCCTCCCCATCCCGCAGCAGCCCTGCATTTCCCTCCTGCAGCCTTGGTCTCCAGCACAGCCATGGAGGCTCTTTGGGCTCTGGAATGTTCCTGCAGCTCCCAAGGGCAGCTGAGCTCTGCCTTTGGCACAGTCAGGCCTGGCCAGTGCAGGCCATGCTCAGCAATTGCTTGTGCGTGCCTGGCCCTGCTGTCAGCCCCGGCAGCGGCTGTGTGGCTCCTTTGTGGCCCTGGGCTGGCCCAGCCATGGTGGCCCAGCCCCTGTGCAGGCCCAGCCCAGGCCAGGAGCATTGCGGCTGGGAACGGCCCCTGTGCCATTGTGCCCACAGCAGCCTTGGGGCTCTGTGCCCCATGGCCTCCCTGCTGGGCAGCCTCTGCCAGCTCCTGCAGAGCCCCTGGCACCTGTGGGGCTGCACAGACAGCCCTGCTCCGGGCTCTGCTGGCCTCTGGGCCAGCAGAGATTCAGACAGGGCTGGCCATGGCCGGGAACAGGCCCTGAGCCCCACAGGAGGATGGAGCTGGGCCACAGCCAAACTCAGGCCAGGCCAAAACTGGGCTCAGCAGCCAGGGCTGCCAATGCATGGGCACAGAGGCTGGCACTGACAATTGTCCTGGGCCCCCTCCCTGCTCTGTTCATGCCACCAAGGGCACAGAGCAGCCTCCTCTCTGGGCCACTTGCCTGTTTGCAATGCCTTGCACAGGCACTGGCCCTGCCCCACAAGGCCTGGCCTGAGTCCTGCCCCTGCATGCTCAGCCAGGCTGAGATGGACACTGATGGTTTCTGGGCCAGGCTCTCTGAGCCCAGCCCAGCTCTCTGCAAGCTCTGCCAGCTGCCCTGAGCTCTGGGCAGCACCAAGGGCCTCTCCCCAGCCCAGCCCAGCCGGCTCTGGCCCCACACCTCTGCTCAGGCCAGGCTGCTCTGGGCACTGCCCCACGGCCTCAGCCCCTGGCAAGGGCACAGCAGCAGCTGCAGCTGCCACAGGACTCAGCCCCAGCCATGGGGGAAGGTGCTTGGCCAAGGCCAAAGGAGGCTCCCTGGCTGCCCTGCTCCCCTCGGGCTGAGGTGCTGAGAGCTCTGCAGCCCCTGCTGCCATCCCATCTGCCCAGGGCAGCACAAGAGCCGTGGCCTTGGGGCCCTCAAGAGCTGCTCCTGCTCCAGGCCCAGGGCCCATGCTAAAGCTGGGGCAGCCACAAAGCTGTGCCCATTTCTGTTCATTGCTGCTCTGATGGGGATGGATCCTCAGCCACTTGGAGATTGCTGATGGAATTTCCTCCTCCAGAGGCCTCTTCTTTCTTGATCTCTTCAATTCATGAATTCAGTGGAAAAGGCTCATAATCATTTGTTTAAAACACACAAACAAGTCAAGCCCCAAGGTATAATTCAAATTTTCAATATTTCTGTGGTTAATTAGTCAGATTTCAGAAATGTATTAAAAGTGAATATACTGTATTGAAAATAATGCAGAGGGAACTGTTTTGTCCTGTGCTCTTTTCCTGTTTATATGTTGATATCAGCAATCCCCAGTTGATATTTACCCCCAGCACCTCCTAATGCAGTTTGACTAGATAAGAACTCAAGACCTTCATCTCTTCATCTCTGACAATCAATCACACTTTGTCCCCACCCCCACCCCACCATTTTTCTCATCCAACCCCTGGCACTCAGAGCAGCTGAGGAATGGAGTCACATCCAGGGGCGTCCCCAGGGCTCAGGATTGGGGCCAGGTCAGTGAAATCTCTTTACTGGTGATCTGATGAGGCCATCGAGGGCACCCTCAGTCAGTTCCCAGGTGAGCCCAAGCTGGGTAGCAGTGTGGCTGTGCTGGAGGGCAGGAAGCTCTGCAGAGGGATCTGGACAGGCTGGAGCCATGGGCCCAGGACAATGGGATGAGGTCCACCAAGGCCAAGGGCCACGTCCTGCCCTGGGCTCACAATCACCCCAAATCCCTGGCTGTGCTCTGCCCCTGATCCCCACAGCCTGTCCTGGTTCCTTCATCCCTGCATTGCCAGGAACTCTCTGGGACAAGGGAGCTCTGCTCTGGGGATGGAGGGAGGTGCAGGTGCCACCACTGGAGTGGGAACCAGAACTCACCAGGTTTGTGTCCTTTGGGGGTCAGGAACTGGTGGGACTCGGAGGAACAGGAGGTTTGTCTTCATGGCCAACAGACCACAGTTGAACAGGACACAATTCAATAACAACCACGCTCTTGCCTGAGCTATGTGCAATGTCCCAGCAGCGTTTGACATGGCCACCATCCACAATGACTTCCATACTAAAATTATTTTTAGTAAAATATGATTCTGTGTTAGATATAAACACACTGAAATTCTTGTATCAGGATGCCTATCCTGGAGTGGGGATAAAACAGCCTGAAAAAAATCGCAATTTATTAAGCTGTCAGTGGTGGATGGAGAAGGGGCTCAGGCTGCTCTTGGTGTTGAGGAAATGCTGAAACCAGCCTGACTCATTTAATCTCCTCCTGTCCTGGCTGATCTCCCCTCTTTCCCCTTCCACCCATTGGCTTTTGTCTCCTCTCAGGCCCCTGTGAAGAGCCTGGCTCTGTGTTCTCCATCCCCTCCTCGCTGGCACTGCCAGGCTGGGATGAGGAGCCCCTCAGCCTTCCCTGCTCCAGGCTGGACCAGCCCAGCTCCCTCAGCCTCTGCTCACAGCCCAAGGGCTCCAGCCCCACCTTGGAGGCCCTTTCCCACACCCTGCTCCAGCTGCCAGACATCTCTCCTGCCCTGGCGAACCCAACCCAGGCCACAGTGACCTGGATAATCCCCGTCCTTGCTGTCCTGGTCACACAGCCCTGGCCCCTTGTCCCCATGTCAGGCTCTGGGGTGGATCCTGTGGAACATCCTTTGGTGGAGGCTGTGGCTCCAGGTGGGCCGGGGGGATCCCGGGGCATGGGGACCCTGCTGGGCATGGACAGCATTGGACTTGTTGGGAGAAACTGTGAGGGGAAACTGGGGCAGAGTGACCAACCCAGTGACCTGACACAGCCCTGCTGGGATGTCACACAGCTGGTCTCTGACGTCACAGCCAAATCTGTGATGTCACAGCCCATTCTCCAATGTCACACAGCTGATCTCTGATGGTTGGTCACAGCTGGTCACAGCCAACTCTGTGATGTCACAGTCTGCTCTGTGATGTCAGACCTCTTCCCTCTGATGTCACAGATGGCTCTGTGATGTCACAGAGGCAGTATATGATGTCATAGCTGCTCAAATACCTCACATAACCTGCTCTGTGATGTCAAAGCCCACTCTGTACCCTCATGTCACCAGATGCTTAATTGTCTACACCAGCTAAACTGACACCTGGAGCTTGTTCTCCAAAACCCCAGGCCTGTGGAAATCACACAATGCCCATTCTGTCAGAAGAGGAACTGGAATTTCAGCAGCCTCAGTGTCCTGCCAGGTTAGCCAGGCCCACAGGAACATTGGGGTCCATGACCACCAGGGACCACCAGAGAGACCCCCAGGACAGAAGAACGCTTGCAAAAAGGTGAGGAGAAATGTGCTAATGATTTTGGGGAAATGATTATCATATGTGTGTTTAGTCAGGGAAAATCAATGAATATGTGTGAAAAATACAGAAAATAATCAGAAACTTTCCTGTGCTCAGCAAGCACAGCTGTGGAAGGAGCTATCCCCCGCGCATCCAGCTGAATAAAGAATGCTGCTCCTTAATGCTGCATTTGGGTTAAGGAGTTTTCTGTTTTACAGAATTTTTGGTGACCCCCTCACTGCCAAGGAAAGCTCTGTCTGCTGCTGTTCACAAACAGAGAAGGGCTGGTGGCAGATGTGGGGGTCAGAGGGTACCCTGGGCACACTGATCATGAAATAATCAAGTTTTCAATGTTCTGGGAAAGAAGGAGGGGCAGCAACAAAACTTCTACACTGGAATTAGGAAGGGCAGACTTTAGCCTGTTTAGGATGTATATTTGGGGAATACCAAATCACGTACTGATTATTTTAAGGGAAACAGGCCTTAAAAGCAAAGGGGTCCAGGAAGGATGGACACATTTCAAGATGGTAAGCTTAAGGGGAAGGAGAAGCCCTTCCCAGTGTGCCAAAAGATGAGCTATTGAGGAAAATTACTGTCCTGGCTGCCCTTGGAGCTTTTGCAGAAATTCAAGGGAAAGAAGAGGATGCATCAACTTTGGAGAGAAGGTCAGTCAACTTAGGAAGTATTTAAGAATGTTGTTAGGTCATGCAGAAAGAAAAGTTGAACTGTGAAAGCTAAAACTGAGCTTAACCTGACCACTTTTGTGAAAAATAATAGAAAATATTTCTACAAAAAAATTTATAGCAAAACATGAGATAAGAGTCTCTACTCTTCATTGGATGCAGTGGAGAATATAGAAACTAAAGATAAGGAAAAGACTGAGCTGCTTAACACAATGTTTGTCACAATTTTTAATATTAGGACAGGTTGCCCTTAGAACAGGTGTTCTCCACAGGCACTGATGGCATTTGTGCTCCCTCAGGTTCATGTCCCCACAGCAACAGCATGGGGGTGCTCCCCCTGCTGTGTGCAATGCAAACAGGGGCTGCTGAGCCAGTGCTGCCGTGTCTGTGCCTGCAAGGATGGGACACCTGTGTGAGCTGGGGGAGAGGCCAGGGCTTCAGAGGAGGGATGTTGTTGGCAGCTCCATGAGGACGCTCTTGGACGCTGCCCTGGGCTGTGCAGTGCACTGGAGATGGATCAGCCCCTGCTCTGCTGCTCCTTCCCGTCTGCTCCAGGGCCCTTGAAGAGCCCCAGCCATGCTGTTTGCCCCCAGCCTGCCTGGAACGAACTGTGGCTTTTCTTTTGGAAAATATGAAAAAACTATAATCAAGGGAAAAAAAAACAGCAAGAAAACCAACAAGAGCTATCTAGGATGACTTTTATTGCAAGTGATTTGCAAAAATTGTCATCTAATTTAGTCTTTCTGAATGCATCCAGCCATCAGTCTCCACACGGCAGCCTTGAGCTCCTGGTTCCTCAGGCTGTAGATGAGGGGGTTCAAGGCTGGAGTCACTACCGAGTACAGAACTGACAGGGCCAGATCAAGGGATGGAGAGGACATGGAGGGGGGCTTTAGGTAGGAAAATATACCAGTGCTGATAAACAGGGAGACCACAGCCAGGTGAGGGAGGCAGGTGGAAAAGGCTTTGTGCCGTCCCTGCTCAGAGGGCATCCTCAGCACAGCCCTGAAGATCTGCACATAGGAGAAAACAATGAACACAAAACAACCAAATACCAAAAAGACTGTAACAACAAGAAGCTCAAGTTCCCTGTAGTTTGAGTGTGAGCAGGAGAGCTTGAGCATCTGGGGGATTTCACAGAAGAACTGGCCCAGGGCATTGCCATGGCACAGGGGCAGGGAAAATGTATTGGCCGTATGCATGAGAGCATTGAGAAAGGCACTGGCCCAGGCAGCTGCTGCCATGTGGGCACAAGCTCTGCTGCCCAGGAGGGTCCCGTAGTGCAGAGGTTTGCAGATGGACACGTAGCGGTCATAGCACATCACGGTCAGGAGGGAAAGCTCTGCTCCAATGAAGAAGACAAACAGAAATAGCTGTGCAGCACATCCAGTGTAGGAGATGTCCCTGGTGTCCCAGAGGGAATTGTGCATGGCTTTGGGGACAGTGGTGCAGATGGAGCCCAGGTCGCTGAGGGCCAGGTTGAGCAGGAAGAAGAACATGGGCGTGTGCAGGTGGTGGCCGCAGGCTACGGCGCTGATGATGAGGCCGTTGCCCAGGAGGGCAGCCAGGGAGATGCCCAGCAAGAGGCAGAAGTGCAGGAGCTGCAGCTGCTGCGTGTCTGCCAATGCCAGCAGGAGGAAGTGCCTGATGGAGCTGCTGTTGGACAGTTGCACTGCCTTGGCATGGGAATCTGTAAAAAAAGCAATCATGGAACAGTTGTGTTTGGAGAGGACTTTAAATATCCCAGCACAGCCTGGGGGCACTTTCCCCCCACTGCCTGCCCAGGGCTCTGCTGCCTGGAGCTGTCCCTGCCAGCAGCTGCTTCCCTGTGCCCAGGGCTGGGCCCTGCCAGTGCTGCCAGAGCCCAGCCCAGCCCTGGGGGCTCAACTCTGCCCTGCAGAGCCTCCCAGCTCTGGCAATGCCCAGTGGCAGCTCTTGCTCTCCAGGCTCTGATGGCTCTGTCAGAGCAACCCTGAGGAGGCTGAAAAAGCAAAACTGATGCAGCTTCTAGGGGGCCCTGTGCAGGTTTCTGTCACTGCCTGGCTTAGTACGATCTGAGAAAAAGCTATTTTCTTTTTCTGAACTTTGACTGAGAGATGAATATCAATGTGCAGTTTTTCATCCTGGCAACAGAAAGCAGTAGATTAAAAAAGCAAGATTTTCCAATTTATGCAGCCCCAGCCTTGCTGTGCTCCCTGTATAACCTACTTGGAAATATTCTACAGTTAAAGGTCATGGGAGCAGTCCTGAACAATTCAGCATCCTCAACAGACAAAGAAAACACTTCCAAGCCTGACCAGCTGTCTCCTCCCACCCAGACCTTGTCCCCCCGTGCTGGGAGAAGCTGCCAGGGCTGGCTGAGAGCTGTCCCTGGCAGGCAGCAGAGTCCCTGCCCCAGCACAGCGCCCTGGGCTGCAGGACCCTGCTCTGCAGGACAGCCCAGGGCACCCCTGGCTGCTCTGCACAAGAGACAATCACAGAATGCACTCACAGGGTCTGGAGGCATTGGGATATTCCAGCTTTAGAAGATGGCTCCAGGAGCTGCAGCTGCATTGTCCTGCAGCCAGAGGTTCCTGTGCCAAGGGTTGGCAGTGATTCTGCCCCAGGCACTTCTCAGCACCTTCCCAGCCCTGACTGATTGAAGCTCTCTGTACCTCTGTGCTGTGCCCAGGGTGGCTGCAAGCAGTGCCCCAGCCCTGCTGGGCTGGCAGAAGAGCTGCTCATCAAGAGAAATGTGCTTTTGAAGCTCTTCTTGGTTACCAGGATCTGCCTCTGTGCCAGGAGCCCAGCCCAGCTCAGCAGCACAGACAAAACACAAGGACTTTAATGAGCCTCTGGGGCTTTGTGCTCAGGCCCTGAACATCAGTCCCTGAGAGGGAGCTGAAGAAACCTCTCCAGAACTCCAAGTCAGAATCCAACTCCAAAGTTCCATGGACTTTTAATGGGTCCCAGTGAGGAACACGACTGAGAAAGTGTCCCCAGGCCCCAGGCAGAGCAGAGAACAGGAGGCAGTGATGACAGTTGGGGACAAAGAGAAGCCAAGTCTTTGTGTCCTGGGGCACAGCAGGGTCTGTGCCACCAAGGGCTGTGAGGAGACACCTTGTCCTGAGGCCCTGGGGTCTCCTAGCACTGCCCAAGCCAGGCTGGGCACTGTCAGCCCCTTGTCCTGCCCTCAGTATCCCCCCCTAGCCCACATCCCAGTGGCCTCAAGGATCTGCTGGAAGGAGTCCCTGGGGAGCCTTGCTCAGCAATTGCTCTGGGGGCTCCTTAATGCTCCCTGTAGGGACTGCAGGTTTTTCAAAGGACTTTGGGTTTGGCTTTTGTCTTGCTGTCTCTGAGAGGTTTGTGCAATCATGGCCTCCAATTATCTGCTGTAATTAGTCCCTGGAGAGGCTTTATGAGTAACAACACTCAGTGGGGCTCATTAATGCTTCAAGGTACTTCAGTTTTTTTAAGGTACTTGGTGTTTCCCTTTGGATACAGACTCTGTGAGAGGTTTGTGCAATCATGGCCCCAATTATCTGCTTTACGAGTCCCTTGAGAGCTTTGTACTGACACTAAGCGGTGCTCATTAATACTTTGAATTACTCAAGATTTTCAACGTACTTTGGATGTTCCTTTCCACTCTCAATCTCTTAGATGTTTTTTGTGCCATCCTGGCCTCCAGTTCTCTCCTCCATGGAGCCCACGAGGAGCTTGTGTTGGGGATGGACCTCAGTGAGACCCATTCATGCTTTGAGACACTTTGACTTTGACTCCTGGAAAGGTTTATGCTATCTCCCCTGGATCCTGAACTTGCAGGGCTCAGCTCCAAATGAACCACAGGGCTCATTAGGATCAAGCAAATCCTGGCTAACCATGGCTCTGCCTTGATTTCCCTCTGGTCTGGTGCAGTTCATTAGGAATATTTCCTTTTACAGTTATGAAGAAATATGTCAATGAGCTTCTAAGAAATATGTATTCCTTTCTTAAAGGGTGTTCTTTATTGCTGTTCTTATTATACAAGAGGTGGTTGCAGCATTCTGTGATTGATATTGATCCAGGGTCTCTCCTAAGGAGGTCTGGCCAGGTCAGAGAAGTTTTACCTTGATAGCTGACCCAGTGTGGACAACCCTGCCTCACATTCCCCAACCCCATGTGAGAAACGATTTTCACTTTCAAAAATTTAAATGCTTCGTTAAGACCTTATCAAAATACAACAGAAGACTGAATAAAGAAATGAATACAGCACCAGGAGCAAAGGATTCAGTCACCATGTACTTATCTCTAAAATGGATGTTCTGTCTTTTATACCACCAGCCCCTCCCGAAGTCTTGTCAATCAACTCCTTCTTTGCTGTCTAGTGGTGGAGATCACTGTCTTACACCTTAATAGGAGGTCAGGTGCTGCCATAGTAACAAGCCGACCCTCCCAAATGCCCCGACTACTGAGGCCATCCTGTGATAACAATGCAAGGGGGAGGGGAAGGATAAGTATACATCTACAAAATGTCTTTTAACATGTTTAATATTCACCCCTTAATTGTGAGGGTCAACCATATAATTACTCATCTGTAACAAACCCCCCTTTTCTCTTTCTCTAGTCATTTTACTCGAAAAATTAGGTAAAAATTTTTCTCTCTCTCTTGAATGAGTCATACCAGCCACTGTTGATGTCAGCAAGGACAGTGGGCACAGGAGAAAATAATCTCAGGTTTTCCTTAGATACATTTATTTGGAATGCACAAAAGAGCATCCCAGAAGTCCAGTATGTCATTGACTCCCATCTATTGTGCCTGTGTGGCTGCTACCCAGAGTTGGTGTATCTTAGGGGTGAGTACAGAGGGCAACTCGGTCCTGCTCTCCAGTATCTGTTGAATTAAAAGACAACTGAGGAATGATAGAGGTCTGGTATGGCCTTTTGTCCCCACCTTACCATGCCTACGGGGTTGCTATCCACAGCAGGGCCATGGAGCCTTCTTGGTAGCAAACAAAGGGGCTAACCTGGTCTTGCCCTCCTTCCTTTGTCTTATTTTCTTAAAGAAGCTGTCCCATTACATTTTACAGTCCCTTGTGTACTTCCCCTCAACAGATGCTGCTAATTCCCACCCATTAAAACAGGAAGACAGTTCTCAAGCTGGTTGGTGGAAGCTTGACTCCACTTCTTGGGCATCTTGGTGTTTTTCCGGTTGTCTTTCAGTCTCTGCTTGAAAGTCAATCTTGTTTCACCCAGCCTGGTTGTTACAGTCCATTCTTTGGGTTCTTCTACTGGGCCTTTCACTCTGTTGCCGTGAGTCCATCCCCACTCTGCAGTTCTCACGGCCAATTTGGTGGTGAGTAGTACCTGAAAGGGACCTTCCCACTGAGGAGTTAGAGGCTGATCTCTCCATGACTTAATCATCACCCAATTCCCAGGATTAATATTATGGATTCTGAAATCGAGGATGGTAGTTTGAGGAATTGCCCCTTTATGTCTTAGTCCTCCTAAGGTTTGTGCTGTAGACATAACTTATTTCTTGGCATTGGTTCCCCTTCCTCATAGGTGGCAACCTTCTGAGGTGAGGTCAGGAAGGGTAACCCAAACATCATTTCATAGGGTGAGACACCCAGATCTGAGTGGTGTTGGCTTCTAATTCTTAATAAGACCAAAGGGAGAAATTTTATCCATGACATTTGGGTTTCAATCATTAGCTTAACTAGAGCTCTTTTAAGAGTTTGATTCATTCTCTCAACCTGACCAGAACTCTGTGGATGCCATGGAGTGTGTAATTCCCATTCACTCCCAGGGCCTGAACAACTTTCTGTAATGGCTTCGATGTGAAATGAGTTCCCCAGTCTGAATCAATCCTGTTTGCCCTCCCATATTGGGGAATGATTGATTCTAGAAGTGTTTACTCACAGCACTGGCATTGGCTTTCACAGTGGGTGCCACCTCTACCCAGTGAGTCATGTGATCTACTATCACTTGCAAAAACTTCCACTGTTGTACCTGGGGAAGCTCAGTAAAGTCTACTTGGATGTTTTGAAAGGGCCTTAAAGCTAGTTCTCGCCCTCCTCTGGGTGTTTTCCTCACGATTTTCTTATTCACTTGTTGACATATCACACACTCTTCAGTTACTTGCTTAGCTATTCTGAAAATTCCTATGCAGCCCCAATCCCTTAGAAACTGGTCACTTAGCACTTGTGTACCCCAATGTGTTGTTCCATGTATGCCTTCTAGCATTTTTTTGGTCAGGGGTTTATTCAACATTTGCCTCCCATCTGCTAATCTCCACTTCCTTTTGTTATCTTTCTTGGCTCCTATTTTAAGGAGTTCTTTCTCTTCTGTCCCACTGAATATGGGGACTTTTTGCATTTCTCTCATGGTTGTTAATACTATTATTAGTTATTCTGTCTTTGATTCAGTTGCATTTTTAGCTTCTAAATTGGCTAAATTGTTCCCTTGCTCTCCTTTTTGATGTCCTTTAACATATATCACCCCTACTTTCTCTGGTATTGTAAGGTTTCTAACTCTTCTAAAATAAGTTTTTTGTGAATCAGTTCCTTTCCCCTTGAATTTAAAAACCCCCTCTCTTCTCAAAATTTTCCAAAGGTATGCACTATTCCAAAAGCGTATTTTCAGTCTGTATCTATTATTCCCCTTTTCTGTGTTAATTTTTCCAGAGCTCACTTCAGGGCATAAAGCTCACATGCTTGGGCTGACCAGTTGGAAGGTAACTTTCTCTTTTCTATGGCCACTAACCCTTCATGCACTATAGTGTACCCCGATATCCTGTGCCCCTTTATTACCCATGAAGATCCATCGAGGTACAATCATTTTCCACCTTGGAGTGGTTGATCTGTTAGGTTCTCTTCTACTCTAGTTTGATGATTTATAACCTCCAGGCAATTATGTATTAGTTTCTCATCTGTTTCTCCATCCAGAAACTGGGTAGGGTTGAGTTGGTTACTCACAATTAGCTCTAAACCATTTTGTATTAAGGTGTCTTCATACTTTAGCACTCGGTAACCAGTGAGCGATTTCTCAGCCTTTTGGCTCAGGATACTCCTTACTGAGTTTGGGATATATATCTTCAATTTTCCCCCAAAAGTGTAATTTTTTGCTTTCTGCTATGAGTAGGGCAGTCACTGCCACAGCCTGAAGGCAGCTCGGCCACCCTCGGCTGACAGGGTCTAGTAATTCTGATAAATAGGCCACTGGTTTCCTGGATCCTCCCCAGTCCTGGGCTAATATTCCATGTGCTACCCCTTTTTCTATAGCCACAAACAATAGAAGGGTTTGTCTGAGGCAAGAAGACTCAGTGCTTGTGCACTGACTAATTTTTGCTTTAAAGCTTCAAACTTTTGTTCATCACCTTTTCCCCACCTAATCTCTTCTCCAACTAACTTTTCATACAAGAACCAGATGGCCTGCATGTAGCCTTCAATCCATAGCCTACAATATCCCAACAGGCCTAAAAACCTTCTGACTTCCCTCTTAGTTTTTGGTCATGGCAGTGAGACTATCCCCATAATTCTCTCAGGGTTCAGCTGCCAGCTCCCTTGACAAATCACGTCCTAGGAATTTTACTTCCTACTCTACAAATTGTAGTTTCCCTTTTGATACCCAAAGTCCTTGATCCCCCAGAAAATTTAACAATACTATAGTGGATTCCCAATTTTTTTTTTCTTCCTGTCCCAAGAAAAGCAAATAATTTACATATTGGATGAGCTTTAACTCAGGTTCAATGGAAAAGAGTTGTAGTTCTTCTCTCAAGGCTTGACTGAAGAGGTTTGGGAATTCAGAAACCCCTTGGGGTAAACTTGTCCACCAAACCTGTTGCTTCCTCCCAGAATTGTGGTCCTTCCATTCAAAGGTAAATATATCCCACTTTCCTCTGCCGGTGAGCACACCCAAAAAGCATCTTTTAGGTCTATCACACTAAACCACTGGGATGTTACTCAGTACTGTAGAGGGGTTAGGCACTACTGGGTACCAATTCACTGTTCTTTTGTTCACTTCTCTCAAATCTTGAACAAGCCTGTAAGTCCCATCTGACTTCTTTACTGGTAATATGGGTGTAGTATGGGGGGACATCCATGGTTCTAAGATCCTGTCCTCAAGTAAGTCCTGGATCAGTGGCTGCAGTGCTCATCTCCCCTCCAGGGAGAGTGGATATTGTCGTACCCGAACTGGATGGTTCTCATTAACTATTCTATTACTATAGGTTTCATGGTCAATTTACCTCGTTCTTTTGGTTTTGCCCAGAATTCATCTCATGAATTTTGTCCTCATCTTCTTCCCTTAATTGGAGAAGCCTAACTACCATTTTCCCTTCCTCTGGAAGCACTCCAATGTCAAACTGCACCTGTAAATCCCGTCCTGATAAATTTCACCCTGCTTCTGGAATTAACAGAATATCCCCAGTTCCTATTTTGTTTGTTCCTTCAAACTTTATTTGCTTAATAACTGAGGCTTTGAACCCTTCCCCTTTAGCACCTACTACTTGCACAGTATCTTGACCTTTTTTGCACCCCTTTGGGATTCTACAAACACAAGTTCTTTCAGCCCCTGTGTCTACTAAGAATTCAAATGCTTCCTCCTGGGGATCTATTTTTGAAGTTATCAAGGGCTCCTGATGGTATCCTGTCCCCAGGAGGTAGAGCCCCTGCCACCCCTAATCTTCCGCTTCTCTTTTTTGCTCAGTCTCGTAGATCCTCAGCTCCTTTTCCCTCTGGGGGAAATTCTTTCTGATATGCCCTCTCTCTTTACAGTAAAATCAAACTGGTACTGGGTTCCCCTGTTTCCCAAATTCTCCTTTTTGTGCCCAGTCCCAAGGAGCTGTATCCCCCCCTCCATCCATCTTCCCGCACTTGGAATCCCCCTCCCTTACCTGGGTAGTTCTTTATGTTCTGGTTTCCTTCCCTAACGGTAGTTACCGTTACATTGGCTTTTCCTTGGCCTTCTCTTAGTCCCTCTTTACATACTCCTTCTGTGCTTCTCTTAAAAGATCCTCTAATCTCCTTTCTTGCCAACCATGGAGCTTTTCTAACCTTCTCCATATATCTGGCCAGGCATGAGTGACAAAATTTATCTTTAGTAAAATCTGTCCAGCCACCGTGTCAGGGTCAACTCCTGAATATTGCCTCATATTTTTCCTCAACCTTTCTAACCACTCTGTTGGGGTTTCTTCCCTTTATTTCTGCTCATCGAAAGCCTTATGGGCATTTTAATTACATGGAGCCGCCTCTTTGATGCCTTTTGTAATCAATGTTCTGCATTCCTCCATGTCTTGCCTTCCCCCAGTGCTGTTGTGGTCACTGGTGGGGTGCACTATGGGAATTTTCAGATCCCCAGGAGGTCCTTGCACATGCTCCCTTTCCCATATCCATAGCTCAGCTGCATGGATCATCTGTCTTTCTTCTGGTGTGAATGGTCATTATTGATTGCATCTCTTCCCATGTATAAATATTGGGCCCCAGAAACTGGTCTAACTGTTCCACTAATCCAATGAGGTCCTCTAGTAATCCCTTCAATTATTTCTTGAACATTCTCACATCAGAAGAACTGAGAGGCACGGTTACAAATCTAATTCCTCCCTGCACCTCACACAGTGGTACTTCCCTCAGAGGATACAATCCCACTGCTTGGCTCCCATACACTGATCTGCTTTCCTCTCCTTGTGCCACCCTGTTTGTGGTGTTTTGACTAGGCCCATCAGGGGGTAGGGGAAGTGCATCTGGGGCTATTGGAGGTGGAGGGGGTAAGTGTTCTAATGGGTCCCATTCTTTATTTTCTGATACCCTAAACATGTTCACCTTTGAGGGTGAACTCTCCCTCCCACAGCAGGCAGCGTAGTCACTCTCTTCCTGATTGAATGGTTTCTTAGCTCTTACATGGATGTTTAATGCCTGACACATCCATCCTTCATCTGACCCATACCTCGGCCAGTATACATGATTGCTCCTAATTTCCCTTCTGGTCCATTCTACCATGCACTAGTGAATCATTTTGAGCTCATCCTTATCTCTGGTATTTGGGTCATATTTCCACCAGTCTAGTTTCCTTCCCAGTGGGCCATCTGGGGGTATAACTATTGGTACCTCTTCAATTTCTACTCCTCCCCTTGGGGATTCCCTATTTGCCCATAGTCCCATCCTGACTGGTGATCACAGTCCCTGCCCTGACAGAGCCCACCTTTCCAACCACAGGCCCTCCGGACAGAGCCTGCCTCTCTCAGAAGGGAAAAGGAAAGGGGGAGTGGGAAAAAAAGAAACAAGGAAAGAGAAGGAAAGGGAAGAGAGAGAAAAAAACCCAAAAAACTGTCCTTCTCCTTTGAAAAGTAAAAATATAAAACCTCACGATCCAAGGGCTTCCGTATCACCGGATTGGTCCCTGCCCTTCCTCTCCTCCTCGGTTCAATGCTCTGGTCCCACGGTCGCACTCTGCTCCCTGTCCCGCCTGGCTCAGCTCGGCTGCGGCCTGCCCCTGGCCCAATTATCCTCGGCAGCTGCAGTCCCACCCCTGGCCTGACCTGGCTCAGCTTCGGCAGCTCTGCAGGACCCGATTCGACTCAGTGGCTTCCATCCCTCTTCTGACTCAACTTGGTTCAGTGGCTTTGCCCACCCCAATTCAACTCGGAGGCTCAGCCTGCCCCAATTTGGCTAGGCGGCTGCAGTCCTGCCCCTGGCCTGACTCGGCTCAGCCTCAGCAGCTCAGCCTGCCCCGATTTTGTTCTTCTCAGCAGCCGGCACAGCCTGACCCCTCGGTTTGGCAGCTCCACCCTGACGTGACTTGGCTTGGTCGCCGGACTGCCCCGACCCCCTTGGCTCAGCAGCACACAAACTGCTGCACCAGCTCCTGGGTGACCCCCTGCAGCAAACCCCTCGGTGGCCACCCCACTCCAGCCCGGCTTCAGCTGGCCCTGGAAATTACAGCACTGGCTGCACCCCAGAGGCTGCCCCCGCTCTGAGTGATGCACGAGCCACCGTGACATGTGGAGCTCACCGGCTCCCTTGGTGTGTGCTGGATGGGAATCCCACCCTGGGTCCCCATCCAGGCACAAACAGGGTTTCCCTGATGGGTGAACCCAGCTCCCAAGTCCCCACAAACCCTTCAATCCTACATGTCCCACTGGCCATGGGGTCCTTGTCTATGGGATACCTGCTCTCCTCCCCCACCATGCATTACACTGTTCCTTTTTCCTCTCTACTGTCCAATATCCTGACACTTCAAGGGACCAGGATGGATCCAGTATATTACTAATGTGAAGCTCACTTTCATACACTGGAATTACAGAGTCACAATCTGGCCAAAAATAGATATGTGGGTGGTGCTCACCCCCCTTCCCCTCTTTTCTTTATCCCAAAGTCTCCTGGTGTCTTTGGGCTTCCAACCTGCAACCATTGGTGGAACTGGGAGAGTCCAATAGCCTCTGCCCAATCTGTGGTAGGGGGCGCCCCTTTTGAAAACTCCTAAGGACACCAGGTGTATTTCCCAGACGAGTCCCCATTTGTGAGAAATGATGCTCACTTCCAAAAATTTAAAAGGATTATTAAAACCCTATCAAAAAGTACAACAGAAGACTGAACACAGAAAATATTATGGCAAAGGGAGCACAGGATTTTTTCAACCATGTGGTCGTCCACACAATGGATGTTTTGCCTTTTAACCCTTTAGCCCCTCTCAAAAGCTTGTTAATCAACTCTTTCTTCACTGTCCAGTGGTAGAAGTCATTTCCTTACATCTTGATTGGGGGTCAGGTGTTGCCATAGTAAAAAGCCAACCCTCCCAAATACCCCAACTACCAGGAAACAACAAAACAATGGGGGAGTAAAACATAACTATAAAACTATGAAACTTGTCTTAGGATATCCATAATATGTGCCTTTTAATTGTGAGACTCAACCACCGCATTACTCATCTATATCACAATTATTTCAAAACTGCTTCCTGTTCCACCCTGACTGTCCCTGCAGAGGAACAGGCCATCTTTCATGCACTTCTGCAAGCTCAGGCTTCTCATTTTATGAGGAATCTGGCATGGAAATGGCCATATTAAGATGGAGAAAAGAAGAAGAAATGGATTAGAAATTCTTAGAAAAAATTACCCTTCTTACAGGCAAAGTTCACCAAATCATTCCCTGCATTTCTCCTTTCCAGATTCTTTCAGTCTTCTACTCTGGGAGATGCAGCTTGTTCTGCTGCTTATCATGAACTGATTGTTTTCATGCTCTTGATTTACACCAGCACAAGAGATGTAGAATCATCTAAACTGAAAACAGAAAGAAACTGCCTCTGGCAACCAATTTTCATGTTCTAGATCACTTTCCAGGTGTCTATGGAGACACGTGAATGATTATCACACAACTCTCCATTTCTGGCTGCAACTTCTGGAGATTCTTTCTCTGAATTCAGTCAGGGTTGCGTTCCCCAACGAGTCCTGTTACCACCTCCTGTTTTCCAAGGTTGGAACAGTCACAATGAAAACCTCACCAAGGGCACAGCTCCCCAGTCCACCAGGAAAAGAAAGGACAAGTTGTCCAGTTCTCCAAACATTTGTCCTGCTTTGCTGCAACGGTCCTGCTGCAGACACATTGTGGAAAGCCAAGATAAGCTGCAGGTGGTGGCACATCTTGACAGGAGCTTGACCTCATTCTCCAGGAAAGGTTCTTGGAAAGGGCAGACAGGACTGTGGAGAAGATTCCTGGAAAACTGAACCAGCGTTCCAGAAGTGAAATGAAAATGGAAAGAAACCATCTGAAATGTTTTTGTCTATTTATTTCTATGCTCCCCTTTTCCATCTTGCACTACTTCTCCATGCTATGAGTTCCAAATGGATCTCACCTCACAGATCGATGACATAGTGAGTTTTAGACACTCTAAAATACCATGAGCTGCACACAGTTTACCTTCCCCTGTTTTTCTGGAAAGCAATGCTGGAGCCATCAGTGCAGTGCTTGGGTCAGGCACGAATCCTGCAGGCAGGGAATGTGCCCCAGCAGTGTGTGACCCTCAGCAGGGACAATGCTCAGCAATCCTGCAGGCAGGGAATGTGCCCCGGCAGTGTGTCACCCTCAGCAGGGACAATGCTCAGCAGCGTTGCTGTGCTCGGTCTCCATGGAACCATGCCAGGAGCAGCTGCTGAGCTCAGAAGCCATCGCAGCCCCCGCCCTGCCCCAGAGCGCCTTGGACGGGTGGGCTCCTGCCCTGGCTCTGTGTGCCAGGAGCCAGCAACGCTGGATGCAGGGAGCCCAGGGAGGGCACAGAAACGCTGGGTGAGAAATGCTGGGGCACAGCGAGATGGGCAAGTGCAGCCCGCCAGGGCAGAGGAGCAGCACGCACAGGGGGCACAGCCTGCAGGACACATGGCCAAGGGGAGAAAACAGCAAACTGCTCAGGAGGGCGGAGAACAAACTTCTAGTTGCAAACTTCAGAGAATGAGATACTTGGGAAATCTGAAACAACATGGAATTGCAGTAAATCACTTGACAAAGCACTGATTGAGCACACTCTAACCTGTCCAACTTCAAGTCATGCAGATTTTGAGAAGAGGAAGTCAGGAGGAGAGGGAGAGAGATCCACAATCAGCCTTGGATCCAGTGCCGTCTCAGCTGCTGTGAGCTCTGGGGCCGTGGGACATGTCAGTGTAACACCCGTGTCACAGCCTGACCTGCTCTTGTCCCTCTCCCAGGTGGGGTTTTTGGGGTGCCAGGGGCTTGGCTGCCACTTTGGGGCTGGGCCAGAGGCTGCAGTGGCTGGGGTGGGGCAGTGACCACCCCACCTATGCAGAACTCTCCCTGCCCCAAACACACACTGGAGATGTCTGGGGCCGTTCATCATTTCTCTGCTCTCCAGCATTGAGGCAACGGACTCTGGCTACAGCTCTGAGCTCGTGCCCAAGGCAACCACCCCGGCAATGGGGCTCCATGGAGCCATTCCCAGGAAACCCCCAAGAGCTGGGGAGTGCCCAAAAACAGCCTCAGAAACATGAGATACCTCAAAATCTCTTCAGAAATGTGGATTATTAAAAAATTCACTCAGTAATGGGCTCCCCCTCCCTTCATCATCCCCAAACCTTGGCTGCCTCATTCCAGACCCCATCCCACCTCCCCAGTCCCAACCTCAACCCATCCCAACCCTTCCTGGACATCAACACCCCCTTCCCAAGCCATATTTCCCCCATTTTCCACCTCCCGAGCCCCATTCCACCCATCCTGCCCCACCTAATGCCCATCTCAAACCTCCTGATTTGAAGCCATCTTTGCTCAATCCCCTTCTAACCCCATTCCACACCAAAGAGTTGTGGAATCGAGGAATTTTGGGGTGGGATTGCGTAGTTTTCAGTGGCATTAAGGTGACAAATTGAACACTCTTGTCCCTTTCAGTGCCAAGAAAGGGAGACAAGTACACCAAATACCCTCAAAACCCCCAAATTCTCCCAATTATCTCCCTGAATCCCAGATTCCCCTGAAACACAAGTAAAAAGTGAGGCTTTAGATGCCTTTGATTAATTTATTGATTTTTACCACAATTTTCTCTGTTTTAAAGGGATGAAGATGAATCCAAAGAAAATGAGGGCCAAAATAAAAGGATAACCAGCACAGTGTCTTCCCAACGTGGATCACAAGGAATGTGGATCTCCAGGGCTCTCACCAACGTGGGTCTTCCCATGGGGGATGAAGCTGGAGCAGTGCACAAAGCTTTTCCTGCTGTTGGGCCATTTGCAAGGCTTCCCTTACTGGTGATTCTGCTGGTTTTTGGTCAAGTGAGAGCTGCTGGTGAAGCCCTTCCCACACTGGGGGCACTCACAGGGCCTCTCCCCAGTGTGGATGCACAGGTGAACTGGGACCTGTGGCTGAAGCCCTTCCCACACTCCCCACACTCTAGGGCCCATTCCCCATTTGGATCATCTGGTGGCGGATCAGAGCCCTGCTGTGCCTGAAGCTCTTCCCACACTCCAAGCACTTGTGGGGCTTCTCCCTATCGTGAAGCTGCCCATTGACAACCAGCTCTGAGCTCTGGCTGAAGCTCAGCCTACTTTCCTGGCACAGCGTTGGTCTTTTCTCCTCAGAGCACACTGGGCTGGGTTTGCAGCCCCTCCTCCTGTGGGATCTCTGGGGATTTTCCTCCCCATTGGATTCCTGCACTGTGGAGTCCCTCAAAATGGCCTTTCCCATGAGATTCTGCCATGGAGATTTTTCTTCCACGGTCTCCATTCTCATCTCCTTCTCTGGGGTAGGAAGGAGAAAGAGAGGATGGGATTTTCCTCCGTGCCAGAGGGAAGGGGAAGGAGATTCCCCCACTGCATCCCTGGCAGGACGGCGTTGGCAGCAGAGTTGTCCTGCAGCGAGGGGATTTTCTGGGCTGGGAGATGAAGCAGGAGAGAGGGGGAAAGGAGCACTGACTTCCTCCTCACCTGCCTGGGTGTCCCGGGGTAACTTCCTCCTCCTTGAGGTGTCTCCCTCCATCTGGCCAAGTTTTAGGAATGTGATATTCTTTTTGGGGAGGAAAACAAGGGATGAGCACAATGACATTTCTACTGGTTTGAAGACAAACCTGGGGAGAGTCTAAGCCAGAATTCCAATTCAATAACAAAATAAGGATCAAGGCAATGATACAGAAACACTGCCTTAAACTGACAGAGTCAGGATATAACCTGACACCCTGTTGGTCAAGGTGGTGGCAGCAGTCCCATTAAATGGTGGGTGCAGTCCTGTTGGAGTGATGAAGGTGATTCTGTCAAAGCAATGATCCTGTAGAAGGGTCTGGTCTTCCTCTGAAGGTCCAGTGGTGGTTATGGAGCTCTTGTCCTCTGGGAATCCAGTAGGCAAGGTGCTCCTGGTGCTTCAAGCCTCAGCTTATATCCAGGTAGGAATGCTTGGTTCATCCCCCTGGGCGGAGCATCCCACAATGGGATGATGGAATTTTATCAGTCCTGCAGTGACACTCAATGGCCCATTCACAGAAGATATCTCCCCTGGAGGTCATTATCAGGGATGAGTCATGGAAGCAATAAAGAACAGTACCCCACCTGTTTATAGCAATTGATGAAGATGGGGATTGAAAACATGCATTTGGTTACATCTTACATTGCACCCTGAAACAGTGGTGTAATCCCCACTCAGGGGGTGAACACCACCCCCTTTACCCAAACTGGCTCAGGTGTAAAACCCCCACCCTGGGAAGGCCACACACACAGGGGAAAATGTCACACTTGTCCCCCTCCAGGGGAGGTCTCTGTCCCTGTCATGCTTTTTCACAGGCTGGGCGACTTTGTCAAATGTTAGAATAATTTTTCTCTATGTGCCTGTCACCTTTGTGACAGCTACAGAGAGCTTCCCCTTCCTTTTCATATTCCGTATTGGGCCTAATTTCCACTTTTTTTTTATCAGAATGTGCCAGCAGCTGAGCTGGAACTGTGCAGGACCAATGGAATTTGGATTTGCCACAAAATAGCTTCTATTGTCAGTTTATAAAATTTTGGGATTTGTTTGCGTTTTCATCACGTGACTTGTGGGAAAAGCAAATATTCATCAAAGTATTTTATGCAGAGTTAAGTTTGATTTCTGCAAAGTTTATTTTGTCTGGTGCTCAGGGGATGCTCTGTGCCTCTCACCCTGGGGATGCTTGGGAGGGGCTGGGGAGGGTTCCTGTCCCTGTCACCCCAGGCCATTCCCCAGGGGGTGTCCCTGTCCCTGTCACCCCAGGCCATTCACCAGGGGGTGTCCCTGTCCCTCTCTTCCCAGGCCATTCACCAGGGGGTGTCCCTGTCCCTCTCTCCCCAGGCCATTCACCAGGGGGTGTCCCTGTCCCTCTCTCCCCAGGCCATTCCCCAGGGGGTCTCCATCATTCTCACCCCAGAGAATGCCTGGAGGGTCTCCCTCCCTCTCACCCCTGTGCCAGGGGGTGCTCGGGGCAGTCTCTGCCCCTCTCAGCCCAGGGGATGCTCGGGCGTCTCTGTCCCCTCATCCTGAGGGATGCTCGGGGGGTCTCCATCCCTCTGGCCTCAGGCAATGCCTGTGCAGGGCTGGGGACCAGGGGCTCTGTGTCCCTCTCACCGCTGAGGGTGCTCGGGGCTGGGGGGGCTCTCCGACCTTCTCACACCTGGGGAGGCCGGGGGGGTCTCTGTCCCTCTCAGCCCTGCTGTGACCCCACCCAAACATCATCGGGGTCAGAGGGACAGAGACACCCCCAAACCCCCAGAAGGGCTGAACCTGGGATTTGGTTTGGGGCTGAGGATTTAGGAAGGGGCTGGAATTGGGGCTTGGGTTGGAGTTGGAGCTCAGATTTGGATTAGAGCTGGGATTGGGGTTAAGGCTAGACATGGGATTGGCTTTAAGGCTGGGATTGGGACTGGGTCTGGGGCTAGACAAGTCTGAGACTGGGATGAGATAAAGTACAAAACTGTGAGGATGTCTAAATGTGGAATGAGATTGAGACCAGAATCTGGGTCAAGTTTGGGACTGAGCTCACCCAGAGTGAGACAGGGGGGATGTCTCTATGAGATAGTCTGGGGAAAAACCTTGTTTGGGAAAAACAAGGTGTGAATGCCTTCAGTCTGGGATTCCTCTTGCCCAAGTCAATCTCTAGAAGTCACCTGATGTCCCAAAATCAAGAGTGAATAAAAAAAGGCTACCAGGAGTGTCCCATGTCCAGTTTCATCCCTCTCAGCTTCTGGTGGTCCCCCATCTCAGGGCTGCTGGGGATCCCCCCTCCCCAGGGTCCTGCTTTTGGATTTTGGGAGTTTTTGGAGTCCCAGGGTCCCCCTCTCCAGCCTCCCCTCAATCCAGCCACTTGGGGTTCCCCCTTCTTTCCACCACCCTGTCCTGGTTTAGGGCAAATTTGGTTGAAAATCTCCAAAAGGAGTTTCCTCTACAATGCAGATTCAGCAGCCCAACCCTCGGCCAGTTTGGGAAAATTCTCGGATAATAGTTAAAAAAACCCTTTATTTAACAGGCAAAGCATTCACCAGCAAAAAATTTGAACAATATTAAGCAATACTACCTCCTGCTACTCCAAAAGAGATGAGAAACTCATAAAGTCTACATGGTCTGTAGCTTGGCTCACTCAGCCTCTTATCAGTCTCTTATCAGTCTCTTATCAGTCTCTTATCAGCCCTCCAGCACTGGAAATGCCACAGCCCAGGCCCGGCCAGGTGGGCCAAAGGTGCAAGCTGCCAGTGCTCTCTGGGTGTTCAGTCCAGAGCAGATTTAAACAGCTCCAAAGAAAAAGAAAACCCACAGTCCAGGGAACTTCTCTGCCTCAGAGACCTAAAAACTAACTAAAAGCAAAGGACAGCTCTGTCCTGCTGTCTCTCCATCCAGCAGATGGAATGTAGAGGAGTGAGTGCAGTTTCTGAAAACAAACTGCAGCTTCTTCTTCCTCCCCTTCGCTCTCAGAACCAGCCTTAAAGGTGCAGAACTCATTTCTGGGCTAAACAGACCGATGGAGTACGAGCACCATGAAGCCACCCCAGGACACGCCCCTGTCAGGGTCAGGGGGTCCCGTCCCCGCCTCATCTCCGGGCTGTTGGGGGTCCCCCAGCTCCGGTATCGCCCCTTCCCCTCTCCCCACCCCAGGCGTCCCCCGTTCCACAGCCCCGGCTCTCACGGGGATCCCCAAAATCAATGTCCCGTCCCATCGGTACCGGGCCATCCCTATTTGGAACCCCCGGGACCTTCCCGAGGGGTGATCACAGGTCCTCTGCCCCTGAAAAAGCTCCTCTTAGGGAGCCCGGAGATATCCGGGGCTCAAGAGATCTGCCAGCTCTGAACACTCTCCAAAAAAATCCTCCCAGAGACCCCTGGCCGGAGTTATTTGGGAATTTAGCAACTTGGGCTGAGCATCTTATAGGACTTCCAGCAGCCTTGTGTTCCTCACCGCAGTGTGAATGAACCTTGTCAGTCTCTCTGGTAACATTTGCTCCCTTTCCTCCAGTGATTTTAACAAACTGTTCCGGAAGGACAACAAAACATTTACTTTACACTGGCCACCCACAATGGCCATTTTCCTCATCAGTTCTCCCATGAGTCGCTCAAAGGAAGCTGTGTCCATGTTTCCCAGAGTTCTTTCAGAAAGAACAACGACCTCCTCAGTGGAGGGAACCATGCTGTTGTCAAAGGCACTTGGGGTCAAAGAACAGTGCCTGAACTCACTGTGCCAAAATATTGTTGCAATATGGTTAAGAAAATGGTAGAGAGATGCCTCTGCCCCAATTAAGGTTCTAACGAGACCAAATCCAAAGTAGATTTTATTAAACAGTAAATGTGAGGTAGAGAGAGAGATCAAAAAAAGAGAAAAGGGAGGGAGAGAGAGGGAGTGACAGGGACAGAGACCTCCCCTGGAGCAGGGCAAGTGTGACATTGTCCCCTGTGTGTGTGTTGCCATCCCATGGTAGGGGTTTTACACCTGAGCCAGTTTGGGTAAGAGGGGTAGTGTTCACCCCCTGAGCAGCGATTACCCCACTGTTTCAGAGTGCAATGTAAAATGTAACCAAATGCATGTTTTCAATCCCCACCTTCAGCAACTGTTATAAAAAGGCAGGGCAGTGTTCTTTATCTCTTCCATGACTCACCCCTGATAATGACCTCCAGGGGAGATATCTTCCGTGAATGGGCCATTGAGTGTCACTGCAGGACTGATAAAATTCCATCATCCCATTGTGGGATGCTCCGCCCAGGGGGAGGAATCAAGCATTCCTATCTGGATATAAGCTGAGCCTTGCAACGCCAGGAGCAGCTTACCTGCTGGATTCCCAGAGGACAAGAGCTCCATTACCACCACTGGACCTTCAGAGGAAGACCAGACTCTTCTGCAGAATCACTGCTTTGACAAAATCACGTTCATCACTCCAACAGGACTGCACCCACCATTTAATGGGACTGCTACCACCACCTTGACCAACAGGGTGTCAGGTTATATCCTGACTCTGTCAGTTTAAGGCAGTGTTTCTGTATCATTGCCCTGGTTCTAATTTTCTTATTAAATTGTAATTCTGACTTAGACTTTCCCTCATGTTTGCTGTCAAACCAGTACAAAACTTAATGTGCTCATCCCTTGTTTTCCTCCCAAAACAAAATTTACCATTCCCAAACTTCTACCTGATGGAGGAGAATGCTGCAAGGAAGAGGAAGATGCCCTGGGACACCCAGGCAGGTGAGGAGGAAGTCAGTGCCCCTTTCCCCCTCTCTCCTGCTCCATCTCCCAGCCCAGCACAGCCCCCAGCTGCAGGACAACCCTGGTGCCAATGCCATCCTGCCAGTGATGCACTGGGGGGATCTCCTTCCCCTTCCCTCTGGCATGGAGGCAAATCCCATCCTCTCTTTCTCCTTCCTTCCCCAGGTAAGGAGCTGAGGATGGAGACCAGGGAGGAAAAATCTCCACATCAGAACCTTGTGAAAGAGGCCGTTTTAAACTACTCTAGTGCAGAAGAATCCAACATGGAGGAAATACCACAGAGATCCCACAGGAGGAGGGGCTCCAAAGCCAGCCCAGGATTCTCTGAGGAAGAAAGAACCACCCAGAGCTAGGAAGGGGGACAGAGCTTTAGGCAGAACTCAGAGATGGTGGTTCATGAGCAGCTTCGTGATGGGGAGAAGCCCCACAAGTGCTTGCAGTGTGGGAAGAGCTTCAAACAGAGCAAGCACCTGGTCAGCCACCACATGATCCACACCGGGGAATGGGCCTACGAGTGTGGGGAATGTGGGAAGGGCTTCAGCTGCAGATCCACCCTTGTGACTCACCAAGGCATCCACACTGGGGAGAGGCCCTATGAGTGTCCCCAGTGTCAGCAGAGGTTTCACACCAGCTCCAGGCTCCTCCAGCACCCACAGATTCACTCGGAGGAGAGGCCCTTCTGCTGTCCTGACTGTGGGAAGGGCTTCAACCACAGCTCCCACCTCATCAGGCACTAGCGCATCCACACCGGGGAAGGGCCCTACCAGTGCGCCACATGTGGGAAGAGGTTTCACACCAGCTCCCATCTCCTCCTGCATGAGCGGATTCACGCTGATGAGAGGCCATTTTGCTGTCCTGACTGTGGGAAGGGCTTCAAGCACAACTTCACCCTCATCAGGCACCGGCGCATCCACACTGGGGAGAGGCACTTCGAGTGTCCCCAGTGTGGGAAGAGCTTCACCCAGAGCTCTCACTTGACAAGACACCAACAGAGCCACCAGTAAGGGAGGCCCTGCAAATGCCCCAGCTGCAGGAACAGCTTCATGCACTGCTCTATCTTCATTACCCATGGGAGAACCCACATTGAGAAGAGCCCTTGTGATCCATTTTCCCTGTGATCCATGCTGGGAAGACACCTGCCTGTCGTCCTGCCCCTGCCCTTGACATGATGTGGGATTGAAGAACATGAGGGTCTGGCCATGGCCCTGTCATTACATTCACTACAACCTCAGGTTATTGCCAGGGACGGGAAGGGGACTCTCTGTATGTCTCTTTCCCTGAGGAGAGGAGTGTCCTTTCCAGGAAGGGGGAAATTGTGGCCAGGGAGACCCAGTAAGTTGTGTTTTAGATTTCCCTGTAAACAGTTTTATTTATCCCTTCTCTTATCAATATTGTTTCTGTTCTGTATGTTTCTTATCTCGTTGGTGTTCCCAATAATTTGTTCTTATCCCAGCCTGTGATCTTTGCCTTTTGTGCTTTCCATGGGAGGCGGGAGGGCAGCGAGGGCAGCGCAGTTTTAGCAGGAGCAGGAAATTGTGGAATCCCATTCCTGAACCCCGGCCCCTGGAAACCGAGCATCCCAGCTGGTCCCAGCCCTGGTGGCCATGGCAACAGCCTTGGGAGTGGGTCCCTGGCTGGGGCTGTGGGAACCTCTTCCCTCTGGTGCCCAGGGACAGGAGTGGAGGGAACGGCTGCAGCTGAGTCGGGGCAGGCTCAGGTTGGATGTCAGGGAAAGGTTTTTGCCCAGAGGCTGCTGGGGCCCTGCCCAGGCTCCCCAGGGAAGGGTCCCAGCTCCAGGGCTCTCTGAGCTGCAGCAGCGTTTGGACAGCGCTGCCAGGCCCAGGCTGGCATTGTTGGGGTGTTCTGGGCAGGGCCAGCAGTTGGACTGGAGGATCCTGATGGGTCCCTCCCAGATCAGCCAATTCTGTGGTTCTGGGATCCCATGAGCCTGGGGATGGGGCTGCCAGTGGTTGCCATGGCAACGGGCTGTGGCTGCAGGCCTGAGCTGGTGTCCATGGCAACCACTCCGGCATGGAGTCTCCATGGAGCTGCCGAGGGACTGAGCATAGCAACAGGGGGCTGGTGATGGTTGCCATGGAAACTGACCATAGCAACAGGGTCCTGGTGATGGTTGCCTGCTAAGGATTAGACTTGTCACAGGCTCTCAGAGGGGTTCCATGGGGACTTTCCAAGAGTCTCCAGGCTGTTCCAGAGCTGGAATGTCACAGGCACAGACAGGGGCTCCATGGAGACTTCCCAGGGCTTTCTGGGGATGGTAAAGAGCCCTGTGGTCAGAGGCAGTCTCAGCCATTCCATGGTGACATCCCAGGGGACCTTGTGCTGCAAAGGCACCGATCTGTCACAGGCACTCGTGGGGGCTCCACGGTGACATCCCAGGAGTCCCCAGGCTGCCAAAGAGCCGGGATGTCCCAGACACTCACAGGGTTCCTGTCATGGGCAGATATATTTATATAAATATATTTTCTCTATTATGGTAATGATTAGACAAAATTTCCTTAATCAGAAATATTCATGCCAGGATGCAAGAGACGTAAAATATATTATACAGAGCACTAGGAAATTATTTCAAAGCAACTGTATTAAGGAAAATCTGTAATTAAGCAGAGATTTATGTCACTCCCCCAGACCAATGACCATGGGCAATTCCCTTTGGCTCAGCCTGGAGCAGTGACCTTCAGGGTGTCCCCACCACTGGGAGGAATCCCCACACCACTCAAGAAGGGAAATGTCAGGAGATGCTGCCATTAAAATTTGGGATGGGGCTTTTCTCATCTGAGGTGCTGCCCTGTCAGTCAGATGTGCCCAGCCTGGGCCAGCTCAGCAGTTCTGCAGAAGCTCTCAGTGGTGTCACTTGGTTGTTCCTTTCTCTGGGGATTTTTCCAGCTCTGCCACAGCTTCAGCTCCCTCTGAGGATGTTGAACTTTGAGATGGAGGAGTCAGGCCGGTTTCAGCATTATTCACCCCCAAAGCAGTGTGACTGCCCTCCTTCATTGCTTACTGGGGGCTTTGCAAACAGGACCTTGCTGGAGTTGTTGGAGCCCATTGCAGGCAGAGCCTCCTGCTCCAGCAGGAACTGCCTTTCCTGTGCCATCAGCAGGGCAGGTCCCGCTGCAGGAAAAGCCCCAGGCCAGCCCCAGCACAGGGAAGGGCTCGGGCACAAGGGCAGAGTGCCGTCCTGGGAGCTGTGCCAGGGAGAGCCTGAGGCACCAAAGGCACCTTGGCAGCAGCAGCTGCTTGCAGGCCATGGCCAGAAGCCTCCCTTGGCAGCCCGACCTGGTGGCCACCACTGCAGAGCTGCTGCCTCAGGGCTCATTCCTGGCTGGGCTTGAAAAGCCACTTCTGCTCCAGGAGCCTGACTGGGAAGCCATTGGCCCCAGCACCTTGGGGACAAGATATTAATGACAAAACTCTTCATGCCAGCAGAGCCAAGGCAGGGGCAGAGGAAGGGGCAGAGCCAGGCCCAGGGGACAGGGCTGCCATGGTGATGGCTGTGAGGTCACTGCCCCAGCAGCAGCCTGGCTGCCCTCAGCAGACATTCTGGCCAGAAGCCTTGTGAGGGCACCCAGCAAATCAGAGAACCCACAATGCAGGAATTCTGTCACTGGGCATGAGCGGGTTTCAATGGGAGAGGTTGCACAAAGCTCCTGCTCTTGGACAATTCCAGGGATGGGGAATCCAGTTCTCTGGAAAAACAGCTGCAGTTTCCTGCCACTTTCTTAATTGTAAAATATTTCCTCCTTCTAACAAATGTTATTTTGTCCCCATTCAGTTTAAAGATACTGACCCATTTTCTGTCACAGTAGGATTTAGGAGAAAATAACTTCGAATGCTATTTTTACCTTTTCACAGACCTTGGCGAGGACTCAAAAATCTCCCAGAATGGGGTTTGGAGGCCTCATCACAAAACCAGCAGGGAGAGTCTGCGGCCTCTGTGGTCAGTGGTGTAGAGACTGAGGACTGAAAGGGAATAGCCTGGGAGGGATGGATGGGTGGTTTCAGAGAGGCTGGAGCTTTTCTTCATAGTAGGAATAAGACTGAAGAAGACCTAATAACACCAAGTGCAGCTTGGGAGGTCCAGACTGAACACCAGCAGAAAGGAATTTCCTTGTCAGAGCAGGGCTGTGGTGCAGCACGTCCCCAGCAGGAGCCTGGAGCATCCCAAGGCTTTGTGTGGGCAGGCAGAGGCAGGCAGGAGGCAGAGCTGTCAGCAAAGGAAGGTCCCAGCCAGGTGGGCCAGCCGGGGATGCCAACAGCCTGCAGGGACAGAGGCGAAGGTTTGCTCAGCAGCAGAGACACCTTTCCCTTGCTTGTCCCCTGCTGTCATCACTGCCACCAGTGTTCTGCTCTACCTGGAACCTGGGGACATTTTCTCAGTCCTGTCTCTCAGATGGATCTATTTAAAGTATGAGAAACTTCAGTGTTTCACCCTCTTTTTGAGTCCCTGAGAAGGTTTTTGGAGCACACTTTGAGGGACTGAGTCTGATGCAAAGAGCACCAAAGCCCCAGAGGCTAATTAAAGTTCCTGTGCTGTGTCTGTGCTGCTGAGCTGGGCCGGGCTCCTGGCCCAGAGGCAGCTCCTGGCAAGGGCAGCGCTGCAGAGAGACAGCTCTGGCCAGGAGCAGCTCCTGTGCACAGCCCAGCAGGGCTGGGGCACTGCCAGGGCCCCTCAGGGACACCAGCAGGGCACAGACAGAGCTCACAGGGGCTCAGCACTGGCAGGGGCTGTGGGATGGCCCAGAGGGGGCTGTGTCACAGCAGCACCTCTGTGGCTGTGTCACAGAGGCTCAGAGCAGCTGGGATGTCAGCAAGGGGCTGTGTGACAGCACAGAGTGGGCTGTGTGAGGTCACAGATTGGGCTGTGACATCACAGAATTTGTTGTGTGAGGTCACTGAGCAGCTACAGCGTCATAGAGGGGACTTTGTGACATCACAGAACAGGCTGTGAGATCATGGCTGCATGATGTCATAGAGCTGGCAGTGAGGTCAAAGTATGTGCTGTGACCTTACAGAGTGTCAGTATGACATCACAGAGAGGGTTTTGTGACATCACTGAGGGGGGTTTTTACATCACAGAGCTGGCAGTGACATCATAGAGTAGGGTGTGAGGCCATAGAGCAGATCCTGCCATCATAGAAGGTGGCTCTATGACATCAGGGAGTGGGCTGTGACAACACTGGGTGGCTGTGTAACATCATAGAGCAGGCTGTGACATCACAGTAGAGATTGTGAAATCATAAAGTGACTTCTTACATCACAGAGACTTCTGTGACATCACAGAGCAGCTGTATCACATCATAGCGTGGCGTCTCAGAGTTGGCTCTAGAACATCACAGGGGCAGTGTGACATCACAGGGGATGTGTGACATCACAGGGATCTGTGTGACATCACAGGGGCAGTGTGACATCACAGGGGATGTGTGACATGACAGGGGCTGTGTGATGTCCCTGGGGAGGTCACTCTGCCCCGGCCCCCCTCACAGCTCCCCCCAGAGCAGTCCAACCTGCACGTGCACAGTGGGGTCCCCTGTCCCCCCGGGTCCCTCCGCTCCCAGCCCCGCAGCCTCCCCCAGAGGACGTTCCACGAGATCGACCCCAGAGCCTGACACGGGGACGGGGGGCCAGGGCCCTGGGGGTGGCACAGGGGGACAGGGACCCCCCGGTAGCGTCCCCGTGTCCCCCAGGGCCAGAGCCTGGGCCAGGGCTCCTTCACCCTGTTATGAACGAGGCCTTGAGAGCGCTGAAAAAATCCCCAGCAAGGGAGCAGCAAAAACCAGACTGAATATTAAGGGACAGCAGCACAAAGTTCCTTGGCAAGAGTCACTCTGCTGGTGACTGGACACTTCAGGCACAACAATGAAACAAAGCAACAAAAAAACCAAACAGAATCCAAACAATCAAACCAGAAATTTACTGAGAACTGGGGCTTTCATTCCTAAGGAAAAGAACTGTCCTTCTTATCTAGGTGCCCATGGCCAGAATTGGGATTTCACCTCCAGTATTCCCTATTGTGACAGAGTGGAGGAGTTTCTTGGCTTAAGACATTTCATGTGTGGGGAGTGTTGCAGTGTGTTGCAATTTCCTGTTTTAAACTTCCCAGCCCCTTCCCAGGTGTGGCGATATCGCTCTTCCCCTTCCCCCTCGCCCCCTGCGGGGCTGTCAATCAGTCTTAACATTCCAGCAAGGTGGTTGCTCAGGTTCAAAAGATGCCCCTGTGCCCAGAGGTCATTGGTCTGTCTGGGTGTCATCGTTTCCTGAGACCCTGCCCTTCCCACCTGGTTGGTGGCTCACCTGTCCCTTCCCTCCCCCTCCCCCCGGAGCTTAAAAAGTCACTCAGGCCATGCGGTCAGGATTCTGTTGGAGCTGTTACCTAAGATTCAGACGTCTGTGACCATGGAATAAACTCTTGATATTAACCCTCCAGCAGAATCTGTCTCCTTTTCCTCCTCACCTTAGCCTGAAGTCTTCGCACCTGAGGCAAACTGAGTTTCTGCAAGCCTGGACTTGTTTCGGCGCTCAGCTGCACCATCCAGCCAGCCAAAAGTGTCTCTGAGGTGAAACACCACAGTTGCCGCCTTTGGCCCAGGAGCCGGGGTCAGACGAGCCCAGGCACAATCTACCTGGTAATATTGGGATCTTATTCCAATAGGGGAGGAAGGGGCAGGTCCAGCCCTCCCCTGCCCTGGAACTCCAGCCCTGCCCTGCCCTGTGATCCCAATCCCCCCAGAGCCTCTATCCCAGCCCAGCAGTGTCTGCCAGTGCCTGGCACAGCACAGGCAATGCTCCACAGCCACCTCTGCAGCCCCAGCCCAGCTCCTGAGGGACCAAATGAGCCCAAGTCCCACCTGGGGGAAGAGCCCAGGAAGACCAAGGGTATTGAAGGCTGACCACAAGGCAAGCACACATCTTGACACTACCTCCTCTTGGAATTTCCATCTGAACACTGCTGGAATCCAGGAGTTGGTACCTCTGTTTGTGCTCCTCTGTATTTTTTTTGCCTTTCCCTCTTTCTGTCATTTCCTTCTATTTCTGTCCTTTTGTAAATTTGAGTAATGTAAAATTCAAATAGCTTAGAGTTTGTGAAGTTGAATGGGCCAAGTCAGTGCTTTAAGAAGTGTTCTGTGTTGATTGAATGTCGTTTTAAACCAGTTGCTAAAATTTCTCTCATTTTGTGAAGTTACCAGCAAAGTCTGTTTTGTTGTTTTGGGGTCCTGAAAATCTCTTGCTGGTATTTCTCCAGTACATCCTACTCAGAGGACACAAACAAGTCTAATTCCTTTTCAAATGTCTCCTTGAGAGAGATTTTGGGGAATGGGAGTCAGGGCTGGTCTGTCCTGCTTGGCACAGCCCAGGCAGGGCTTTCCCAGCCACATTCCACACTCCATTTCCCAGCTGGAGCCGCTGGTGCCTCTGAGTTGTGCTGCCCCAGCCCCAGGGATGCTCTCCTTGTCTGCCCATTCCCCCACGGTCTCTGGGCAGGGATGGCCTCAGTGGGGGCTGCTGACATCCTCAGCACCTTGGAGGCTGCTGCTGAATTTTCCTGCTCCAGAGGCTTGTTCAGCCTTCAGCTCGTCAGTGCAGGAATTCTGTGTCCCAGGGCTCATTAACATTCAGAACACCTAAAGAAGCCAAGCCTCTGGGAATAATTTGATTTTAATTTTCAAATCTTTTGTGTTTAATTAGATGAATTCCAGGAGTCTTTTCAAGGTGAATAGATTCTATCTAAAAAGACAGTGCGAAAAGATTACTTAGGCCAAATTTAGGAGTTTTTTCCCTGTCAATTTATTGATACTTGCTATCTCCAGCTGACACTGAATCCAAGGACCTCCTCATGCAGTTTGAATAGATATGAAAGTCAAGACCCTTCATGGCTGACAATCAATCAGACTCTGTCCCTACCCCCACCCCACCATTTCCCCCATCCAAGCCCTGGCACTCAGAGCAGCCTTGTGCCAATCTGAGCTCCCTCCAGCCCAGGCTGCACCTGCAGCTTTCTGCTCCTTGGCTCCAACTCCCACCTGCTTTCCTTGGAGAAGGAGCTGCCCGAGACACAGAGGGATGTTCATTTCTTGTCAGCCAACAAAGCCAAGGGAAGGCATGGCTCTATCAAATGTAGAAGTCATTCCTCTGCTGGATATTAAATCCACTTTCCACAACAGACAGTCTCAGAGCAGTGGAAAACACCTTCTGTGCCCAGCACAGATCCCAAGGTCCCCCCAAACCCTTCCTGCCCCAATTGTGCCCAGATTTGCTCTTTGCACACACAAGTCACAGGCTGAAGTCAGGAGCTCCCTCCATGCCCAGAGAGAGGAAAAAAATGAAAGGGGATGAAGAGCTCTCCTGTGCAGAGCCCCTGCAGTGGGAATCACAACTTATCGGGTTTGTGTCCTTTGGGCTCAGGAACTGGTGACATTCAGGGGCACAGAAGGGTTTCTTGCCAAAAAGCACAATTTGAACAGTATACAGTTTAACATTGCAGCAAACAGAGTTCTCCATGATGTCCCAGCAGCATCTGACATGTCCACCATCCCCAAGGAATTTCTGTACAGGAACAGTTTTAGACAAAGACATAAGAAAAGGCAGTTCTGTGATAGATATAAACACCATAAAGATGTTGGCTATTTATTTGCACTTTGGAATGATTGGGCAACTTCCTGCAGCTCAAAGCATGAAGCCAGTCAGTTGAGAGGCATGACCAGAGAGCATCTGGATGAGGAAATCTGGGAGCAATGGGAAGCATAAATATCCAGCTCGTCTAGTGAAGAGATGTCCTCAGACATGGCCATTTCAAAAGGAGAGCTTGAAACCCCAAATGGAAAAGAGAGATTTATATAATAGAATGGATACTGGTGACACCAGTAGAAAGCAAGATCAGTATTTCTTCTCCTGCCATCTGTACACTTCCAGGAAATCCCTGTTCCTGGTGGGAAAACATTGCCATTTCTTAACAGTACTCAAATGACCCAGATGATAAAGTTTTGCCTGTATATGATGAAACTAACAGGTATTAAAAGCTGTGCCCCTTTCCAGACAGACATCAGCTGTGTGCCCATGAAAAGGCAGGGCCACTTGTGCCCTGAGGTGCCCAGCTGGGATTGCATCTCTTCAAGAGCACCTGAAGGAGAGCAGAGCACCTTGCAAGCTGCAGGTCCCTGACAGTCTCACAGGGCTCCTGTCCCATCAACATCTGCTCTGTTCCAGTCTGAAACAGGGCCCAGCATGGTGCCGGGATCATCAGAGAGCTGAGGTGTGTGCTGGAATTCAATGTCCTCCCCATCCCGCAGCAGCCCTGCATTTCCCTCCTACAGCCTTGGTCTCCAGCACAGCCATGGAGGCTCTTTGGGCTCTGGACTGTTCCTGCAGCCCCCAAGGGCAGCTGAGCTCTGCCTTTGGCACAGTCAGGCCTGGCCAGCTCAGGCCATGCTCAGCAATTGCTTGTGTGTGCCTGGCCCTGCTGTCAGCCCCAGCAGCGGCTGCGTGGCCCCTTTGTGGCCCTGTGATGGCCCAGCCATGGTGGCCCAGCCCCTGTGCAGGCCCAGCCCAGGCCAGGAGCATTGCCGCTGGGAACAGCCCCTGTGCCATGGTGCCCACAGCAGCCTTGGGGCTCTGTGCCCCATGGCCTCCCTTCTGGGCAGCCTCTGCCAGCTCCTGCAGAGCCCCTGGCTCCTCTGGGGCTGCGCAGACAGCCCTGCCCCGGGCTCTGCGGGCCTCTGGGCCAGCAGAGAGGCAGCCAGGGCTGGCCATGGCCAGGAACAGGCCCTGAGCCCTGCAGGAGGATGGAGCTGGGCCACAGCCAAACTCAGCCCAGGCCAAAGCTGGGCTCAGCAGTCAGGGCTGCCAATGCATGGGCACAGAGGCTGGCGCTGACAAATGTCCTGGGCCCCGTCCCTGCTCTGTCCATGCCACCCAGGGCACAGAGCAGCCTCCTCTCTGGGCCACTTGCCTGTTTGCAATGCCTTGCACAGGTGCTGGCCCTGCCCCACAAAGCCTGGCCTGAGTCCTGCCCCTGCACGCTCAGCCAGGCTGAGATGGACACTGATGGTTTCTGGGCCAGGCTCTCTGAGCCCAGCCCAGCTCCCTGCAAGCTCTGCCAGCTGCCCTGAGCTCTGGGCAGCACCAAGGGCCTCTCCCCAGCCCAGCCCAGCCGGCTCTGGCCCCACACCTCTGCTCAGGCCAGGCTGCTCTGGGCACTGCCCCACGGCCTCAGCCCCTGGCAAGGGCACAGCAGCAGCTGCAGCTGCCACAGGACTCAGCCCCAGCCATGGGGGAAGGTGCTTGGCCAAGGCCAAAGGAGGCTCCCTGGCTGCCCTGCTCCCCTCGGGCTGAGGCGCTGAGAGCTCTGCAGCTCCTGCTGCCATCCCATCTGCCCAGGGCAGCACAAGAGCCCCGGCCTTGGGGCCCTCAAGAGCTGCTCCTGCTCCAGGCCCAGGGCCCATGCCAAAGCTGGGGCAGCCATAAAGCTGTGCCCATTTCTGTTCATTCCTGCTGTGATAAGAATAGTATAAATTTTTTTACAAAGTGGTTGCATATTCATTTATTTCACCTAAACACAATGTGAGACTCCCTTCTTACACAATTTCTCTGGGTCACAGAAGTAGGAGGGATAATGAAATTGAAGAGGGTGGATAAGAGCATTTCTTTTATTGTATAGAATCAGAAGCAGAAAAAAAATTAAAATATACTTAAGGGCAGACTTGGCCTCTCATGATATGCACTGAGAGTTGCTGACAGAAGAAAGCAGGCCTTCTGTGGCTTGTTCTGATGGTTTGCCTCTGCTGGAGTCCATGTGCCTACCAAGCCGCTGTAGCACTCCCCTCCTTGGCTGCACAGGGGAGAGAAAATGTTATGGGAGACAAATTGTGGACTGAGATAAGGCAGTTTTCTATAGCAAAAGGGGAAGTTTTTACAGGCACCAGCAATGAGGAAAAATCCCAATAATTTTAATCTCTTCTTCTGTCAGCAAGTGATGTTCAGCCACTTCCTAGGAAGCAGAACTTCAGCAGTTGGAGTGGTTTATCAAGGAGACAAACACTGTAAATAGGAAATGCCCCCTATTCTTCCTCCTTCCTTAGCTTTTATACCAGAACTGGGGCCATACAGTCTGGAATATCTCTTTGGTTAAATTGGGTCTCTGGCCTGCTGTCCCTTCCCAGGATCTGACCCACTTGCAGCCCCTTAACAGAGGGACAATGCTGAGAGACAGCAGGAGCCAAAGCAGGGGTGTGTTTCCAGCTCCTTTGTGGCTCCCAATGCAAAGCACTGTGAGGGTGCTTACGGGACAATGAAAAGGCTGAAAAGCATCCAGTCACAGCTTTCCTGAGAGATTCCTTGAGCTGCTGGTTCCTCAGGCTGTAGATGAGGGGGTTCAGGGCTGGAGGCACCACCGAGTACAGAACGGACACTGCCAGATCCAGGGATGGGGAGGAGATAGAGGGGGGCTTCAGGTGAGCAAATGTGTCAGTGCTGAGGAACAGGGAGACCACGGCCAGGTGAGGGAGGCAGGTGGAAAAGGCTTTGTGCCGTCCCTGCTCAGAGGGGATCCTCAGCACAGCCCTGAAGATCTGCACATAGGAGAAAACCATGAACACAAAACAACCAAAACCTAAACAGAAAGTGACCACAAGAAGCCCAACTTCCCTTAAGCTGGAGTGTGAGCAGGAGAGCTTGATGATCTGTGGGATTTCACAGAAGAACTGGCCCAGAGAATTGCCATGGCACAGGGGCAGGGAAAATGTATTGGCTGTGTGCAGCACAGCATTGAGAAAGGCACTGGCCCAGGCAGCTGCTGCCATGTGGGCACAAGCTTTGCTGCCCAGGAGGGTCCCGTAGTGCAGGGGTTTGCAGATGGACACGTAGCGGTCGTAGCACATGATGGTGAGAAATGCAAATTCTGATGCAATGAAAAAGGCAAAGAAAAATACCTGAGCAGCACATCCTGAGTATGAGATGTCCCTGGTGTCCCAGAGGGAATTGTGAATGGCTTTGGGGACAGTGGTGCAGATGGAGCCCACGTCAGTGAGGGCCAGGTTGAGCAGGAAGAAGAACATGGGCGTGTGCAGGTGGTGGCTACAGGCTACAGCGCTGATGATGAGGCTGTTGCCCAGGAGGGCAGCCAGGGAGATGCCCAGCAAGAGGCAGAAGGGCAGGAGCTGCAGCTGCCGCGTGTCTGCCAATGCCAGCAGGAGGAAGTGCCTGATGGAGCTGCTGTTGGACATTTCTTCACTCTGGGCATGGTGGACTCTTGAAACAAGACATTGACAAACTGTGACCAATTGCTTTGAGTCAATTCTATGTATTTTTATTTGGAATCTCTCCAAAATCACTTCTCTTCCTCTGAGGGAATTTTGCTAAATTTTCTTTTATTTTTAATTTGTGCTGCTGAGTTCCTGCCTCATCTTTACCACTGCTCTCAAACTGAACACCTGGGAGATCCAAGGAAAACAGGGCTCCCTGTGCCCCAATGCAGTCAGTGCTCGTCCCCACACAGGAGTCCTTTGAATATTACAACTCGTTGTTTCAGGGTGCCTGCACTTAAAAATGTATTGAAAAATAATTTGGACTTTTTGAACATTACAATTTAAAAATAAATTTTTCCAACCCCTTCTCTCTTTCCCTATGCAGCTGGACAGGGAGGGATACCAAAGGTTGGCGTGGCTCTCTGCTGCCTGGAGTTGTGCCTACTGGGAGCTGTTTCTCTCTATCCCAGCCCTGTCCCTGCCAGTGCTGCCAGAGCCCAGCCCAGCCCTGGGGGCTCAGCTCTGCCCTGCAGACCCCTCCCAGCACAGGGCACAGCCCAGGGGCATCTCCCTGGCAGCAGGGCCTTAAGGGCAGGCCAGACAAAAAGAGATGCTGCAAGCCAAGGTGCTGCTGCTGCTGTCTGTAGGGAGAGGAGGCTGAGGAGGCACTTTCTGAGGGAGATGTGAGGCCCATCTGCTGATACCCAGGGTGACAGTGCAGGAGTGTCAGTGACGCAGCCAAAGATGACAGCCCCTTTCCCTTCCCTTTAGGAGAATGCTGAGAGCAACCCTGGCCATACAGCACCATCTCCAGAGCAGGAGGAATCTGCCCTGATGGGGGTGGCTCCTTCCACCTCCAACTTCTCCCCTGCAGCGTCCATGGGGAGCTGCCAGGCAGGCTGAGAGCTGCCCCTGGCAGGTGGCACATGCCCTGGGCTGGCCAAGAGCCCTGAGGGCTGCAGGAGCTGCTCTGCAGGACAGCCCTGGGCAGCCCTGGCTGCAGCCCCAGCTTCAGCCCCTGCAGCCATCCCTGGCAGCAGGAGCCATCCTGCCCTGTCCCTCTGACCGTGCCCAGGGCAGCCCCGCTCTGCAGCACATCCTCCTCCTCCTCTTCCTGTGCCACAGAGAAATGGGGAGAGTCCTCCTGACACATTCCCCAGGCTGTGGGGTGTGCTGGCTTCAGGAGATCCCTCCAGGAGCACAAGAGACATTGCCCTGCACCCACACACTCACCATACAGAGGGCTGTGAAGATCTTTCCCCAAGTGAAGTCTCAGCTCAATGTCTTCCCAATCCTGATTGCCTTCAGTCTGTCTCTGCCTGGCTCCTGTCCCCTCAGTGCCTGCAGGCAGAGCCCTCAGCCCGGCTGGGCTGGGAGAGGACATGGCCCTGGGAAGAGCTGTTCCTTTAAAGCTCAGCAGCACAGACACAGCAGAAGGACTTTAATGAGCCTCTCAGGGATTTGGTGTTGTTTACATCCGACTCAGTCCCTGAGAGAGTGTTCAAAAAACTTCTCGTGAACTCAAATCTAAATTGAAACTCTGAAGTTTCTTGAAGTTTTAATGGGTCCCACTGAGGGGCACAACTCAGAAAGTGTCCCCAGGTTGCAGTTAGAGCAGAACACTGGAGGCAGTGATGACAGCTGGGGACAAGCAAGGCAAAGGTGTCTGTGGTGCTGAGCAAACCTGGATGTGTTTGAGGAATGCAAAGGGCCAAGGCCTGAGCCCCAGCCCCTGGCCAGGCAGATCCTGTCCCTCCCTCCTTGCTCAGGGCTCTTCCCGGGATGGGCACTGGCATGTGGGCATGTGCAATGGCAAGGGCAGGAGCGTGGGGCAGCCCCTGCCAGGCTGCTGAGCAGGGACAAGGAGACAATGAGGCCCCAGGCCTGCAAGGGTCACTTGTCTCCTGCTCCTGCCTCAGGCCCAGGCCCAGCAGCCATGGCTAAAGTGCTGCCCAGGTTGGCTCTGGCAGGGCTGTCTTGCAGCTGCTGCACATGCCTGTGCCCTGTGCAGCCCAGGCTGTGCTACGGTGTCCCTGCCCCGCGCCTCTGTCCCTGCAGGCTCTGGGAATAGGTCCCCCTGTGCCTTTTGAACACATACCTTGGCATATTGGAATGTTGTCCACATGGATGGCTACAGAGCACCAAAACATAAATTCTCATCTCTTTTTTCTGAAAATATAGGATCATAAGTCTGTATACTATCCTTAGGTGGTTTTCATTATAATGAAACTGACCTTTCTGAATAGAAGAGTGTCCTTCTTTTTGTGTAATATCTAATACAAAGGTAAAAATAATTAGGAATCATTTTAGGCATTGGCATTCATGACCATAGCACTCCAGGAAGGGGCCAAGTTAGAATCCATGTGTTTTTCAATACAACTATTGTTCTGGAAGCTTGAAACATAACTGAAGAGGACAACTGGGAAGTGACTTTTTCCTGCAGCCTTATGGTTCTTCTTTTTTAGAAATTCATGTGTGAAATTATAACTAACCTGATGTCATTTGTATTTTTAGAGGAAAAAAGGGGTCATTTAGGGTAACTAAGGTCTATCCATAAGACATTCTATAAATCTTTAGATTATTGAGCCCCAAAGGATAAGTTATCATGGTATACCTTGATAAAGGTATCAACTTTATCAACACCATATGGATCACCCCTTTTCTGGCCTTTGGACACTATCCTTTTCAGCTACCTCATACAGAGATATTCATACACACAGACAAGTGTGCAAAAAGGTTTCTCATCTGACTCCACCAGATCCCACTGGCTCTGCAGAGCAGTTGGAAAATACACATAGAGTCTAATGAGGAAACAGGGTACTGTGGAACAGTGCAGGCACCAGGTGCAAGGCAGGGCCTTACAAGCACACTGATCAGCATTTGTCAACATCAGTCAGCAGGACTGACACCACTTATTGTATTATTCCTCCATTTTCCTATGTATATTTCTCTCCAAACCACCTTGATTCGTCCCTTTTCCTTCTTTGGTTTTTCCCCTATCATTCCATATTAAGTCTAGTGAAATTCAAAAATGCTGCTTCCTTGCACCCCAGTATTAACCCTGTACCACTAGGCAGTAATACCAGCCATTCTGCAAAGCCTTTTGGAGAGCCACTCTGCTGACTCATGGTGATAAGTTTTCTTCCCAGATCATGAGGCTGAGACTCTCCTGGAACAGCTGAGAATGTTTTTATTTATTTATTTGTAAATGTATTTTGAAATTTAATGTATTTTATTTATTTATTTAACATCTTTTATCATGGTCCACGTGCTCCATATGGTATACCATGTTCCCTGCTACAGAAGACTTCAGTATCACTGCTCTTACTTTCAAAATGAAAACAATACTGAATAAACTTCTGTCCTTCAGTGGAACCAAACTACTGACAGAGTCTGATGTGAATCTCTCCTATTCACCTTGTTACAGTGATTGACAGGGGTGTTAGCCAACTAAATATCTCCTAAGGCTACAGCCATCATTTGGCAATGTGGAATAGGTCTTGGACCACATAAGCTATGTTGTAAAACTCATCCCCCGGCTGCCTCACCTTGCTGGCCTTTTCCTTTGCTGACAGCTCTGCCTCCTGCCTGCCTCTGCCTGCCCACACAAAGCCTTGGGCTGACCCAGACTCCTTCTGGTTTTGGACCAGAGCTCTGCCCTGGAGGGAAATTTCATTCTCCTGCTGTCCAGTCTGGACCTCTCCAGCTGCCATTTTTATTAATTTTTTTTTTCCTGCCTTTTTCTTTTATGTCAAAAGGATCCACTGTCATGGAAACCACCCTTCAATCCCTCTCAGTGCTCTCCTCTGCTGTCCTCAGTCTCCACTCCACGGAGCACAGAGCTTCTCTGTCCCTGTATAGTGCTCATGTGCCTGAGGCCATGGGTGTCTGGACAGGAAGGACGGTTCTTTTCTACAGGAAGGAAACCACAGAGCCCCAGGGCTTTGCAGGTAGATCAGAGGCACTCACCAGAGGCCAAGGCCAGCCAGACCTGTCTGTCCTTGCAGCTTTTGTCTGAAAGCAATCCTTGGATATTTGGGGAGTTTTGGAAGTGGAATTACATTTCAGCCATGGGTACCTGGACCAGAATGACAGTTCTTCTCCACAGGAAGGAAAGACCAGAGCCCCAGTGTTTCAAAGGCTGATTAGAGGCAGCTCCAAGGAGGCCAAGGCCAGCCAGACCAGTTTGTCTTGGCAGCTTTTGTCTGGGAGCAATCCTTTTTTAAATGGAATTTTGGAGGCCAAATCCCAGTTTTGTCCATGGTCATCTGGACAAGGACAGTTCTTTTCCATAGGAAGGAAAGTACAGAGCCCAGGTGTCTCACAGGCAGATGAGAGCTGGCCCTCACGAAGCCAAGGGAACTTGGACAGTCCTGGGAGCTATCCTTGGATATAAGGAATTTTAGAGGCAGATTCCCAATTTTGGCTATGGACACCTGCACTTGAAAGATGATTTTTCCATGGAAAGAAAAGCACACCCCCCAGTGTTTGAAGGCAGATGAGAGGTGGCCCCCAAGATGACAAGGCCACCCAGAACTGTCTGTTCTGGCAGGTTTCATACAGGAATCATCCTTCGATATAACTGAATTTGGACATAGCATCCCAATTTCTGCCATGAACCCCTGGAGGAAAAGGAGAGTTCTTTCCCACAGGAAGAAAAGCACAGAACTCCAGGGCTTCAGGGGCAGCAGAGAAGCAGCCCTCAATATGCCAAGGTAAGCTGGACCAGTCAAGCCAAGTCAAACAGAACTTTTCCATGTTCTTGGATCCTTGGGGCCTTGCAGCATTACAACTGCCCCTTGGTTCCATGAGGCCTCGTAGTATCACAAGAGATCTTCTTTTTCCACAAGGCCCAGCAATACCACAATGGTCTTTTTGGCTCTGCAGTGGCACAATGACCCCTTTCTTCCATGAGGCCTTGCAGTGTCTGACAATGGCCCTTTGGTTCTATTGGGCTCCCCAAGACCACAACGGACCCTTGGTTTCTCAGGGCATGGCTGTAGTACACTGGCCCTTTGCTTCCATGGTTCCCTGCAGTGTCACAAAGAGCTCCTTTGTTCCACAAGCCCTGCAGAGCCCCTTGATTCAACGAGGCCTCAAAGTGCCAGAATTGTCTCCAGGATTCCATGAGGCCCTGCAGTATCACAAGGGCACCTTGGTTCCATGAAGCCCTGAAGTACACAGAATGGCCTCTTGATTACATTGGGCCCCTCGCTGTCATATCAGTTTTTAGTTCCATGCAGCCCTGTAATGTCACAGTGGTCTCCTTGGTTCCAGAGAGTCAGAATGTCCCCCTGGTCTCATGGAGACCCAGTACGATCACCTTGATTCCATGAGGCCCTGCTGTGTTACAATGAGCCCTTGGTTAAACGAGGCCCTGCAGTGTCATAGTAACTCCTTGGTTCCAGTGGGTCCTGAAGTGTCATAATAGTCTCCATGGTTCCATGAGGCCCCAGAATGTCATGATGGACTTTTGGTTCCATGAGCTTTTGTACAGCCAACAACAGCCTCCTTGTCTCCACAGTGTCATAATGTAACCTTTGTCCCGTGATGTGCCTGGCCTCCCACAGCCCCTCAGAGACATCCCCCTCAAGGTCCCCAACAGCCCTTCATGGCCCCTCAGAGAACCTCATGGCCCCTCAAAACTACTCCTGTCCCCTCAGGACCCCTCACAGTTCCATCATGGCCCCTCACAGCCCCTCATGGCCCCTCACAGCCCCTCACAGCCCCTCATGGCCCCTCATAGACCCTCACAGCCCCAGTCCTGGGGCTCCTCCCAAAGGATAAGGGGTCAGGCCCTGCTTGTTCTCCTTTTATTTTGGTCCCTTCACAGCCACGAGTAAAGAAAGGCTGAAATGCAGCCTTTCCCCAGCGTTTCCCTCAGGGTCAATGGCGGGCTGAAGCTCTGTGCTGGCGCTGGCCTGAGCGCCACCATCCCTGCAGCCGCCAGGCCTTTGCTGTCCCCCCGTGTCCGTTCCCTGTCCCCGAGTCCCGCCCGGCTCTGGCAGCAGCAGCAGCAGCAGCGCCGGCCCCTTCCCGCCTGCTCCTGCCTCGGCTCCCGAGGGCTTTTTCCAGCTCAATTCTGGAGCAGAGCAACCAGCATCCACACACAGCCCTGACTGCTCAGGGCTCGCCTGTTCTGCCCTGAGCCAGCCCTCAGAGGAAGAACGGATTGGGTTCCAGCGCTGTTTTCAGCACTGTTTTACTCACCCTGAGGTGACAGCAGGAGGCTGCTGCTGCCTTTGCCTTGGGAATTGGAGATCATGGCTGCTCTTGCCACTCTTCTGCTTGCCACTTGAAATTTATCTGTAAAACTGCAATTGCCTTTTTTGATCAGCAAAACCCAGATTGCTTTTGTTATGGTGAATGTGGGAATCCTTCAAATCAGAAGGTTTTGGGAAAGCTACAAAAGGCAGGCCTCAGAGACAGCAGAACTGTGATTAGAGCTAAGCGGAAGCCATAAGATTTGTCAGCAGAAAATTTATATAAGAAGTAGAAAGTAAGGACAAATAGAACAATGCTTTTTGTATTAAGGCTTGGTAGAATAACATCCTAAGCAACAGAAAAATATATCTATTGAGATATTAGGAAGTTCTAAGCTTGAGCTCTGTGCATTGTGTTTCAAGACTCACAAGCAGGTATTGTATTCAAAATAAGCACTCATTATTTGAACCAAAGGTACATGTGCTTATAGTGGTTGGATAAAATTACCATTAATACGCTTTTGATTTGTGAGATTGGTAAAAAAACTTTCAAAGTTGTTATACTGAGTTCTTCGTCTGCTGCCGAGGACACAAGCTGCTGCCACCTTCCCATTGTCATAATCATGTAATGAGACTGATTCTGGAAAATAAACAGCTCGAGACATGTTCCTCAGCAGTCCCATCCTGTTGGTGATTTGTACATAGCCCGTGGCCGGCAATAGGTGAACTCAGGCTTTTGGTCTCAGGCATCAGGATTAGGAGATCTTGAAATGCTCACAAATCCCTGAGCACAGAGTCAAGGAGAATTAAAGCAGGCACACAGGCCACATGTGCAGTGCTCAAACACAGCCCTGTTGCTGCGGCTGAAATAGAATCAACTGACAGAGGACATCACAGAAAATGCCTCTGGAGCATTTAATCAAATGAAAAAATCCACCAGGATAAAGAGAACACAGAACCTCTTGACTCGCCTCCTTGTTTCTCCCAAGCAGCAGCAGCAAATGGAGCACAGAGGTATTTCCAGCTGCTGCTGATCCCAGCTGGAGCCCAGCCTGCTGCCCAGGCCCAGCGGGAAGCTGAGCCCAGCCCGGGGAACTCCTGCAGTGTCGGGAGCTCAGCGCACGCAGGGCCAGGCCCAGAGCCCCGGGCACGGCCGCCCATTGAGGGGCAGCGGCGCAGACAGAATGTCCTGCGGCCCAAACGTCCTGCTCCTGCCACACAGCGCCAGCGCTCTCCCCCTCCTCCTCCTTTCCCAGCACGGCACAAATTCCAGCTCGGAGGAGGCTTCCCCAGAGAGGGCTCAGGCTCCTGCTTCAGCCTCAGTGTCCCTGCAGACGAACAGGGCATCTTTCAGGCACTTCCACAAGCTCAGGTCTCTCACTCTATGGGGAATCTGGGATGAAAATGACCTTGTTTGGAAGGACAAAAGCAGAGGGAATTGATTGGAAATTATTAGGAAAAATGATCCTTTGGACAGGCAAAGCTCACTAAGTCATTCCCTGCATTTCTCCTTTTCACATTCTTTCAGTCATCTCCTGAGAGGTCCAACGTGTTCTGGTGCCTTTTATGAACTGACTGTAACTCTAGATTTATATCAATGCATGAGATGCAGAAGCATCTGAGCTAAACACAGAAACAAACTCCCTCTGTCAACCCATTTTCATGTTCTACATCAATTTCCAGATGTCCATGTGGATGTTGGAATGATTATCCCACATCTCTCCATTTCTGGCTGCAGGCTCTGGAGATTCTTTCTCTGCATTCAGTCAGGCTTGCATTCTCCAACAATTCCTGGTAGCCCATCATGTTTTCTTAGGGTCGAATAGAAACAATGAAAACCTCACCAATGGCACAACTGCCCAGCCCACAAGGAACGGAAAGAACAAGTTGTAAAGTTCTTCAAACATTTGTCCTGCTTTGCTGCAAGAGTCATGCTGCACACACGGTGCGGAAAGCCAAGAGAATCTGCAGTTGGTGGCACATCTTGTGACAGAAGCTGCACCTCGTTCTCCAGGAAAGGTTCTTGGAAAGAGCAAACAGGACTGTGGAGAAGATACTGGAAGAACTGCAACAGTTTTTAGGAAATGAAATGAAAAGAGAAAGAAACAAACCAAGTGCTTTTACTCTATTTATTACTCTATTTATTTTTATGCTCCTCTTTGCACTGCTTCTCCATCCCAATAATTCTAAATGGATCTCAGCTCTAAGATCCATGACTTGGCATGTTTTAGACACTGTAAAATACCATGAGCTATACACAGTTTGCCTTCCCGTTGTTTTTTTGGTTTTTCTTTTGGAAAGCAATGCTGTCCAGGTAAATGCAGTGCTTGGGTCAGGTATAAATTCTGCATTCAGGGAATGCGCTCCAATAGTGTTTGACTCTCAGCAGGGACAATGCACAGCATCAACTGAGGGGATTCCTGTGCCACTGCCCAGAGTGCATGCTCTGGGTCTTGGCTGAACTTGGCAAAGTTCCCGTGTTTGGACAGGCTCAGGGGCTGCCCCTGAGGAGCGCAGGGCTCGGCGCGGGAGCGAGTGGGCAACGGACAAACGGACACGGGGACAAAACGACCCCAGAGCTTCAGCTGTGCAGCAGCAAAAGCAGCAAAAACAGCGAAAGAAGCGCCTTTGTCAACTCCCTCTCACTTCTCCTCTCCCTCTCCCGCAGTCCCGCACCCTCTCCCGCTCTCCCTTTCCCAGTGTCCCCTCCTCTCCCAGTCTCTCTGTCTCTCCCCATGCCCAGCCGGGCCATGCCCCTGGCCCGTCCCCCACCCCGGGCGGGGCTGCCCCGTGCGGGGCTGCCCCGTGCCCGGCCCCGGGTGTCCCTCCGCGGTCTCGCCTCTGGCCGGCTCTGGCCGTGCTGGCGGTGGCGCTGCTGGGCGGGCATCAGTGCATGGGGCAGGGGCGCCATCTCCTCCCTTTGGTTCCCCCTGGCCTAAGCCCGGCCCCGGCCCCGCCCCGGCTCCTCCTGGGGCCGGCAGAGGACACACGCAGCGTGGCCGCTCCTGCCGCCTCTGCTGCGGCTTCCCCGGCCCGAGCTCCGCCGCTCAGCAGCGCGGCCGCCGGCCCCGAGCCTCCCGTGCCGCGTTCCGAAGAGCGAACGCCTGGGCATGGCCGGCCCGGGGCGGATGAGGGGCGCTCGGGGGCCATTGCTGGCCCCGGGCCGAGCGCTGTCAGCCGTGTCCCGTGGGCAGGGAAGGCGCAGCAGGGCCTGAAGGAGCAGGACAGGCTGGGATCGCTGCTGGGGCGCGGCGGCTTCAGCAGCGTCTTTGCGGCCACGTGGCTCTCAGATGGCGGAGGGGCCGGCGGCAGGCACAGGAGTAGGGGACGGACAGGGAGGAGGAGGAGGAGGGCGGAGGATGGGGCTGGGCAGGGTGGGCGGTGAGCTGAGCCCGCTGCTGCCCTTGGCTCGCAGGTGCCATCAAAAGGGTGCCACGGAAGCGCGTCCGGCACTGGGGCGATCTGGTGAGTGAGCGGGGCCAGCGGCAGAAGCCAGGCCGTGCCGGGCGGGGATGAGCCGAGGCCTGGAACGGTGGGAGCCGCCAGGACGCCCCGAGGGAGAGCGGGCGTGGGGCCAGCGCAGGGCGCAGAGCATCCCGGGCTGGCTGAGGGCTCCCCGAGCCCCGGCATGGCATCAGCCCTACTGATGGCATCGTGCTCCTCCCGCACCAGTGCACCCCTGGATGTCGTGCTGCTGGCCAAGGTGTCCACTGGCTTCCCCGGTGTGGTCCAGCTGCTGGAGTGGCTTGAGCTCCCCAACGGCATCGTTATGGTGCTGGAACACCCGGAGCGCTCTCAGGACCTGCAGCGTTTCATTCGGGCACGGGGGTTCCTGCCCGAGGAGGAGGCGCGGGAGCTGTTCCTCCAGGTGCTGGAGGCCGTGCGGCACTGCACCAGCTGCGGGGTCCTGCACAGGGACATCAAGCCAGAGAACATCCTGGTTGACCTGGACACCAGGCAGGCCAAACTGATTGACTTTTGCTGTGGCACCTACCTGCAGGACACAGTCTACACTCACTTTGCAGGTGAGCCTACACAGGGCTGTGCTCTTGGTCCCGGCATGTCATGGCACTGAGCTCTCACAGCCCAAGCTGGGTGTGGCAGCAGGGATTCTCCCTTTTGCTGCCTTTCATGGCACTGAGATTTCAGCTAAATTCCTTTTGAGCAGGGCTGAGTGGGGAGCCAGCTTCCAGCTGTGGTGGCAGCCTTTTCCCACCACTCTGCCCAGAGCTGGGCCTGGGGCTGGGGCAGCCAGCCCAACAAAAACACCCATGGGTGGGGGTAGCAGAGAGGGGGGGACTGGAACCTGTGCCCCAGCCGGTTTGGTGTGCAGGTGAGAAAGGGCTTGGACTGTTCCACTAACCTGGTTTGCTTTGGGTTCATAGTGTTTCTTGGGCAAATGCAGGCAGGGAGGATGAAGGCATGGTTTTCCCCAGCACTGAGTGTGTTCTTCCTTGTCATGGTTGGATCTTACCAGGG